>NW_010972578.1:608604-990960 GCF_000737465.1 Haliaeetus leucocephalus
TGGCCTTTACTATTGCTCAAATATTTATCTTCTGAGGAGACCAGGAGGTGCTACCAAACTGGTTCATGCCTGTGGACAGCACCTCAAGAGCTAAGAGCCTGCAGTCCCTATCCCAGTGCTTGAGAACTGATGGGGCAGTAGGAAAAGCACTGGTAAGGCCATCCAAAGCATGGGAAGGGGTGGTAGTGATGGCTGGTCAACAGAGAGATGGGAGAATTTATCTCACACACCCTTTTGCTACCTCAAGTTAAGGTGGCTATACTTCAGCCAGCTCTGTCATCAGTGGATAGATAGACACCTCCACAGGCTTATCCATCCTATCCTAGCATGGGAGATTAAGGTAAAAAACAGCAAAGGGTGAAGTTTTGCAGCACAGCGCCACCAAAGCCAGAGCTGGCTGATGCACAGCTCCCTCTCCGTGTCTTGCTGCTACCTTTGCACCAGGACAGATGCATGTCCGACACTGCCGAGCACCTGCTCAGGAACAACACCAGCAGAGCATTAACCATACAGCACAAACACGAAGCTTACTGCAGTTTTCATCCCAGAATTGGGTCCCTGTGTGGTCACTGTCAGTCTAGCGGTGTGGAGTGAGGACATGTGGCCAGAGGTGGGGTTGGGAATGGGATGGCTGCCTCTGGCATCAGGTGGCTGTTAGACAACAGGGTTGTGCAACCACACTCAAGGAAAGGAAATACTGTCCTTCTCTTACAGGAGGAACAGATGCACGGAGGGATGAAAGAACTTTCTCAAGGCCAAAATGTCCTGTTAGAAATAGGACAAGGATGCTACAGCCTGCCTCCCCCAGCCCCCAAAAGAAATACATGTGAAACTGAGGAAAGGGAAGAGGAGAGAGATGGATTATTTCTGATGAGCTCTTTTTGAAATAGCATGATCATTGCCCTTGGAAAAGGTTTACTCTGAACTATCTGATGACCTTCTCATTTTTTTTCAGTGTTATTTTCTATCCTTGTCTCTGAATCACATCATGTTTTGTTTGACTTTTCATATTCTTCGTTCAGTAATAAAAATAAAAGTAATAACAGCATTCCCTCCTCTAATGATCTATACAAACACTTAGCTAATTAATACTCATGGTACCCCTGTGATAGAAATAGGTAGGTAAAGTGATCAGTCAAGCAGGAAGAGGACTCATATTTGGTAAAATCACATAATTGACAAATTTGCGTCTGTTTTACCTAACTGACCATTGGGGAATAAAATAAAAAATATCTTCCAAGCCTTCAAACAAACAGAAGGTATTCTGTAAAAAAATCACAATGGTCCTTCAGACATCTTTTAATGTCTTTTTGGGAACAGAAATTTCTGCTTTGAAAATAAAATTTAAATTTAATGAAGATTTTAAAAAACCTAAACAAATGTGCAACACCTGGATTCATGTGTCTTAGTGTCTTTCTGAAGCCTGATACGCAATAGTTTGGATTTCTAACTTCCTGAGAACTGTGGAAAAAACCCCAAACCTAAAACTAAAAATGCATATAGAGCCCAAATCTGAGTGTTCATTATGTCTGAATCACCAAGGAACTGATGATCACAAATATGGTATTAACCCTGCTACAAAGTATTATGGCTTCAAAATAGCTTCCTCTTCTGGAATGGATCAGAACAAGTGATTTGCATAACAGGTAGTATTTACCAAATATACTGTCCCATTTTGGTCATTTAAATATAATAACTATTATATGCAGAAAATAGTTAATATTCAGTAATTTTCCCTGATTTCATAGGGCTAGCTGATTTTTTTTTTAAGTATCTTTCCAAAATAATTTCACAGTATGAATTGAATAAATATTGGAAGAAGCAATTCTTCCCTTCAGCACTACCTCAGATCATTTAGCAGAAATATCCTTTCATCTCCACAGGAGCTGGGACCTAGGCTTTTAAGGTAATCATGGTAGTCACTGCTGTCCTAACTTCCCAAGGTGACAACTTATGATGATGACTGAGAGCTTTGCTGTGCTGGATGTTCCCAGATTTGTTGCAGTTATTGTCTGCAGTTCAGACCTGCAACCATTTGTACTTTTTCAGAGTGAGGGGAGACGGGATTTACTGACGCGAAAGGACTTGGTGCAGGCCGGAGAGCAAATGTTACCACTGCCTATGTTGCCTCTGTGCCCATCTGTCTGTTTTTACTCACTAACTCTATGCCTGTCCCCTGCTGCAGGATGCAATCAGTCCCACAGCTGGAATTTGGCCAGGAGACCATGGCTAACACTCCCATCCCATTTTTTATGCAAACTTGATTTATGACTTTGATCTTATTTTAAATTATTTAAAAATTAAATAATTTATACAGTATCTGTCACTTTCTAAGGCTCCTTCCTTTGTTCTCGCTTTGCTTTTCTGCATTTTCCCATCTTTCCAACCCTTTTCAATCTGTGCACATTTCCTTTTCTGCATGGTGGGGCAGCAGTGACATGAGACAGCTGATAACTACTTGATACTTTCTTCACAGGGAGAAGACCTGCAGGAACTTTTCCCACTGTTGCTTATTTGGGCCAGAACTATACTACCACCATTCATAGTCTGGTTTGATTTTTGCTGCTTACGACTTGGAGCTTGGCCACCCCACCGCTTACCGGGGTCTAAAAAGGTGTGCTGTGCTGCTCTGAGCTGGAGTGTGTGCCTGCAGGTTCGTTCTCGACTGGCAGCAAATCAAAGGTGGTGCCACCTAGCATCAGTCTCCTTCTCTCCAGGCTGAGTTCAGATCTATACCTCAAGCTGGCCTTAACTGAGACTGCAGAAAGAGCTATCAATACCCAGCTGATGTAGATCCACAGTAACCTGACAACAAAAAAGGCTGGTGCCCTATACGTGTGTGAACTAAAATAAATAATTGCCCCATAAAAGGGGAACTTAAATGAGTATGGGAAGATATTGCTGAAAAGAAAAAAACCTAAAACAATCCAAAAAACCTGAAACAAATTGGTACGGGGATTCTGGAGCTTCAGGGAGCCATGAAACCATTTGAGCTGCATACAAAAGAGGTGAAGTGGGTCTGATGATGAGACTTTCTGTGTCACTGAAACAGCACACAGAGTGGCAAGCTTCATCTGGTCCACTTGCAGGTGACACATGAGGAGGGGAGGCAAAACCAGACACAGAGGAGAACTCCCTTTGCTCCCTGATTTTTTTAACTCTGGATCTGAGGCCATATGGCTGCTGAAGCCAAGGACTAGTTGCTTAGCCGGTGTGAGGCCATTGCTGCTATCAAGGTTAAAGTTGCTTAAGCTGAGGTTGAGTGGCTTGGCAGTGAGCAACAGCACGAGTGAACTGTGACATGGCCATTTGCTGAGCTGCAAAGGAGGTAACTTAAAGAGGAGCTGGGGCCCAAAGCAGTCCTGGTGGCAACACTAATGACTATCAGTCAAACACTGATGGACTGAGATCCTCATCGCCACTCCTCAGTGGTGCTGCTGAGTTTGCAACTCCACGGCTGCCCACTGATCTCTCAAATGGCTGCACTGTGTGGGTTTCTGCTGCACTGGCCACCCTGATGCATGGAGACCTTCTTGCAGGAGCTAATCCAGTCCTGGTGATGTGCATGATGCCTCTCTGGGGGAGATTCAGCAACAAACCGCTGCCTAGGGGACTTGGCAACCTCCTCCATGGGGAGGCACCCTTATAAAGTATTGATTAACCAGCTCTCATGGGATTGCTTGGGAACTCTTATATGGAGACATCAGTCAAGCTTGGACTGCAGTGGAATAGCTGGGAGGACAGGTTATGAGTACAAATCAGAGAGCCTAGTGTCTCATGCTAGTCCTGGCCTTACTACTAAGCACTGAGGCAGTTCTTAAACTTGTGTTGCCATCATAACCCCCGTGTGAAAACCCGTTGAGAGACAGCACAAGAGAGAGCCATGTCCCTGAGGGAGAAGGGAAAAATAAATAAATCTGATCATCAGGTTTATCTGTACATGGGGAAATGAGACGAGGGGGTCAAATGATTCACCCAAGGTCACATGAGTTGCTGGTGGCAATGGCATCAGCTGTCTTCACTGTCCTACTCTGGCATTTTCACTGTTTCACCTTCCCTTCTCTTGACTTGCCTTAGCTCTTCAACTTCAGTTCGGGCTGAATAAAACTGCCCCCCCTTTCCCTCTCCTCCTATCGATCCCTCCATCTCCTGCTGGCATTTGCGAGGTGCCAATCACCCTGATATCTAAGAGCCAGCAGTCCAAGGTGGATTAATCGGGACCGAGGGAACATCACAGAGCCCCAGCGCTCCCTTCCTTCCCTTTTGTGTGAGACTGTGAGATGAAGCAGATAGGGAGAAACACAGATAGGGAGGCTGATTGAGAGACAGCATCTGAGCACGCTCTGGGTGTACAGGCACCTCACGGAAATGTGATCCCATCATTTAGACAGCTCTGAAGTCCCCAGGGTAATTGGTGCCACCAGCTTGTCATATCCAATGGGTCAAGATCTAAACCTCATTCTTTCCCCTTTATTAGCATATTTACCAGGAAAAAAAAGAGGGTGGGTCCAATTCTGCTTTCACGGAAATCAGTAGGAAAAATATTCATGTGTTTCAGGTGGAACAGGAGCAGACCCAGGAATTGTTTTCACTCTTCCTTCAGCAATAAATCCTCACTCAAGCACATAGCCTTATAATGTCCTGTATTATCTGGTGAGAAATAGATGGAGGGAACTTTTGGGGGGTAAAGGTGCAGACTGTATCCTCTTTTATGTCACTATAAACCTAGGCTGGAATTAGAAAAATTACTCTAGATTAAAGATTATGCCAGAAGAGTTCTTGGATGAGAGCATCGAGACCGTGTTGTCTTTACCACCTCTCCAGCTGCCTGATCAATGCCTGTTGTGTAACATTGGAGCCACATCTCCTGCCTGACAACATCTGCAGATGTTTGTCCTGAGCTGTCCATGGGTTGCCTCCTGTTAATTCCCGTGGTACTTGGGAGCACAAATGCTGCATCCTTCTGCCAGGCTGCTGGCCGCTGACCTGGGCTCAGCTGTGATTTACTGTCTCTTTTCCTCTTCCTGCAGCCTACGCTGGCCAGGAGGACAGTTAAGCACAACCAGGCTGGGGATGGGACAGCTCTTCCATCACGTGAGGAGGGGAGCAGGGGACAAAGGAAGAGACAAAGATTGCTTTTGACTGGGATTAAAAATGAACAGTGCAAAATGGAAGGAAAAATAGAATTTGTCTAATGGGGAGAGAAAAAAAAAGTCCAGATTACCACCAGGAGCTGGGAGGAGAGGGGAAACTTCTGTGGAGCTCTACAGCACATCCTCATGACTCTATATGGAAGTGTTCAGTGAGGCACAGGACACTCAGTGGAGGGCAGAAATTTCAAGGCCCTCAAGTTAAAGAAAGAACATATGGATGTGATGGGAAATCCATGGTGCCAACGCATGAGAAAGAAATAGGCAGGGAAGAAAGCAGAGCCTTGTGGGCAGTGCGCTGGAGGGAGTATGGGTACACTGGAGTGTGATTCCTGAGTTGGCCCTGTATACCTAAGGCAAGGCATTTGGTGTCTCTCATTCAGTAAGATGTTACTCTGGAAAATGGGATTAATGGTACTTCCCTCCTTGCTCTGGTTTTGGCTGGGATAGAGTTAATTTTCTTTCTAGTAGCTGATAGAGTGTTATGTTTTGGATTTAGTATGAGAATAATGTTGAGAACACACTGACGTTTTCAGTTGTTGCTAAATAGTGTTTATACTAAGTCAAGAACTTTTCAGCTTCTCATGCCCAGCCAGCGAGAAGGCTGGAGGGGCACAAGAAGTTGGGAGGGGACACAGCCAGGGCAGCTGACCCAAACTGGCCAAAGGACTATTCCATGCCATGTGTTGTCATGTCCAGTACATAAACTGGGGGGAGTTGGCTGGGGGCAGGGGCAGATCACTGCTTGGGAACTAACTGGGCATCAGTCAGCAAGTGGTGAGCAAATGCATTGTGCATCATTTGTTTTGTCTATTCCAATTCTTTTATTATTATTATTATTGTCATATTGTTATTATTATTACTATTATCATTATCAGTTTCTTTATTTCTGTCCTATTAAACTGCCTTTATCTCAGCCCATGAGTTTTACTTTTTTTTCTCCAATTCTCTCCCCCATCCCACTGGGCAGGGGGAAGTGACCGAGCGGCTCCATGGTGCTTAGTTGCTGGCTGGGGTTAAACCACGACACCCCCGTACACAAATTTAGCACAGAGTACAAGAGGGCCACATTTTACCACCAAATGGATGAAGCACCTAGGTGGTGCACTGTCACGGCCTGCAGATCTGCTCCAGAGAAGGCAGCCAACGTCACCTGGCAGTATTCTGTCTGCCTGCTGCAGGGATCACCTCTACCTTCCTCTGAAATTTCTGGCAGAGAGACCAAGTTACCTGAACTCAATCTTGTCTTGCAGGTCCTTGTTAATTATAGCCTAAGGAAAGGTAGTTATGCCAGAGCTTCGTCAAGAGCCCAGGTCCCTGTACAGTCACATTTTCTCAGGGGCCCAGGGTCCAGGTTTGGTATGTAAGTAGGATACCTGAAGTTAGACAGTGCAACACTGCTTTAAATAGCTGATGCGTTTTCCCAGTGTTCTTAAATCATACTGTTTTGGGGAGCCAGGACTGCATGTGTGTGTATGTGTGCTTGTCCATTTTAGTATTATCTAGTATGCTTTCATGAATCTAAAAGCACTTCTGTCAACAGCTGCCTTTTTATCCTGTGGTCACTCCAAAGGTACCCACAATGTTGCATGGTGCAGCAGGGGCCTGGCCGAATGGAGCAGAGCCGTCTCCTCCCTTCAGCTCAGTCTGTGTGGCCTGATAGAAGAGGAGGGCCAGAAAGGTATTTGTGCTCTCACAAAACATCTTTGGCACCAGACGGTGCTGACGTGGGGCAGAGAACTAGTATAAGCTGAATTCAGGCCTATTTTATCCAAATCCTCAAAGGCTAGTTGTGTTTGGATTTGACAGCGATGGCTTAGACGCCATAGGAAGTGTTTTGCATAGGTGCACCCATGATCACAGTGTGGTTACTGCTAGAATTGGCTATTGCACCTTTGAGACTTACCTGGGAGATGCCCTAGTCTACCCTGGATGGCATGGCTTAGTTTGCTCTCACCATGTAACTAGTATAATGGAGAAATCACTGGTTCCTCCTCTGCCCAGTTGTTCCTCTGCTCATGTGTGCCTTTGTGCAGTTCTAGGAGCTATTCCTGCTCCCATGAAAATGCATAGAACCCGTGTCTATACTTACTGCCTGTGCATAGGCGCCATATGCTCCAAACTGGATGGCCATGGGGTTGAACATGCCCATTTGTCCTGCCATTTGCTGCATGCGTCTCATTGTACGCTCCTTGTCTGTATCTGCAAACTTCACCACCAGGCTTGAAGAGGCTCCCTGCAGGACAGGAGACAAAGGGAGACAGACAAGGGAATTAGCCTGATATACGGTTGGCTCATGCAATCCATACATCTAACGCAGATTTCGTAGCATGGGATCCGGATGGTGATGATTTTGGCCATGCAGCCTCTCAGGCCTTTTGAATTTGACCTTTGCAAGAGGCTGAGAGCATCAGGAAGGAAGTAAAGGACCCTGGAGGGTGAATGACTGAAGCCAGCAGCCCGGTTCCTAGTTTCCTCCAAAATTCAAACTTCCCAGCCTGTCATTAATGTTGTCTCTGCAAAAGTTGTTGCCTTATTCTTTCAACATACAGAAGACCTTCTGGCCCAGCATGTTGTCCTCATCAGAGGACAAAGATCTGGACTCAGTGCAGCAAAATGTAGGAGCTTTTGCTGGATGAATGTGGTAGGATTTGTGAACTGATTTATTTTGATGGAATGTGTTAGCTCTGTGCATGCTACACCCCCTGAGCTGCATCACCCTTTCACACTGCCATGTCTCGTAACCCCCATGCCCAGTGAGAAATCTATGCCAGCCTTGGAGGTAGGATTAAGTATGCTGAGCAGAGTGCATATCTCATCATGAAGCAGCATCTTTTCAGCACTGTTATACTGGGGGGGTGGGGGCAAAAATAGTACCCGATGGACCTAAGTTTCCTCTCCATGAACAGTATGAAATAGTAGGAAATAGAGGCTACCACAAAAGAGCCCACATTTAATGCTACACTTTTCCAGGAAAGCTTTATAATGTTTGGGTTATGTCTGCAGTCAACACCGGTGCAGAACTACAGATGATCATCCGAGCTGCCTTTAGAAGTCTGTGGAAAAATGTAGAACTTTTGGGAATGAAAGAAATCCCTCTTCACCCCAAAATGAGATGAAAGGTCAGTAACTGTGATTCTTAAATTTCTGACAGGAGGCAGAGATGGGAAGAAACAGATCTGCTTAGGAAGGAAAGCATTGATTTTTTTTGGCTGGCTCCAAGGATGGCCTAACTTCATGGCTTGTTTGATTCCCCACAGTGCAGCCTTCCCAGGGGAAGAGGGGTGCAGGGAAGGGGGGTTCTGACAGCAGCCCCGACAGCAGGCAGACAGTTGCCTCGGGAGCTGGGCTGCCACCAAGCCTGGGGAGACGGACAGGTGAGCCGTCAAGAGACTGACAAAGAGCAGCTGAAGTCACTGTGCTCCCATGGTACGCTTCCCATTTGACACACTGGTATTTGCTGATGGAAATACAGTCAGCGGGGAAATTGCCAGTTCAGCCTCTGGCTGTGGCAGTAGAGGAAGACCAGGTCCATGCCAGAGGATCTGGGCTGTTGCGAGGCCCCTGATTTTCTAGCAGAGGTGGGATTGCCTGGGATTGCACAGGGGGAATGTTATTAACTGGCTTACACACATCCCTATGTGCCTGTAATCAGAAAAAAAATAGTCTCGGTGAAAGCAGAGTTGCTCTGCTACAAATTGGGAATAGCGTAGTGAACAACAACTATGGACATACATATATATAAGTCCAAGCTATGCATATTCAATAGCCTCTCCAGATCCTCAGTTATGAATAAAGACTTGAGGAATTAACTTGCTAAAAAAAACCCCAAAACAATCTAAGGCCACACAATGAGCGGTGTTCCCCTGGATTAGCAGCCTGTTCTGGGAGGAAGTGATTTTCATTGGCAAAGAATCTTTCTTTTTGACCTGTTAGTCTCTCTCTAATAAATCTATAACCCACTCAAACAATGTGGTGAAGAGCAAGGGGTTGAAAGAAGTGCTTCAGGAAGACAAAGGGATGGAGAGATGAATGCTCTATTCAAAGGTGGAGAGCAGTCTTCAGAAGTTATTATAAGAGCAAAACAGAAAGCAGGGCGGGGAGAAAAAAAAAATGTAGCCAAAATTCCCCTGCATTTCTGCTCAAGGCTGGGCGACTTTTCATTTTTTTTTAGTCACATGATGTAGTTATTGATCCTTCCCCAAATCACACTCTTAATTGCAGCTCATCGACAAATGAATATTTTAATGCATACATTTCCTGCTAATTATCACCTGGACCAGTCCTTAATTAGATTTCAACACTCATTTAATTAACCCTGATCCAAGAGACTGTTTGGTAACCTGAATCTAATGATTTAAACCTATTTGCAGCTGTATTGGAGGGAGGGAGGCACTGGTCCGCAGCAGACTGGGCTGTTCAGAGCTGCTGTCGTGATTTGCAGAGCAGAGGCTGCAGCATGGTGGGCACAATGCAGCATGGAGGATTTTGAAAGTGAATAGGGGGAATGAGCATTCATTTTGCAGATGGGTTTTGAAGATGTGACCTGCTCTAGTCAGCAGGACAGAGAAGTGAAATAAGTTGGTGTCTTCTTCCTTCCCCTTTTCTTTCTATCTCTATTTGCCCTGGAAGTCTTAGGGCCAGACAACTGCCTCAGGAAATTGCTGATGCCTCACACTGTTGAAAACCAAGCTATTATTGTAGATGGGATCATGAAAACATGGGTAACCTCCACATGAATCTCTTGCCCCTCGAGTGTTCTTTCCTCCTGATGTGAGTCATAGTGACTGCACAGCAGCCGTTTGACCCAATGGGATCTAAGGCTGCCTCTTATGAGATGTTTTTCTGGGTTGCTTGTCGCAGCAGGACTTCAGGACTCTTTGAACATCACTATCATATACACGGGGCAGAAAGGCCATTAGCAAATAGAAGCAAGTTAGAGCACATACTACAAAGAAAGAGGAGAAAAAGCAGGGGGTTTTAAGAGTGCTCTGCTATGAGATACGCATGTAAGCAGTTAAAGATATGTAGCCAGTAGAGATGCTGCATTGCTCTTGAATATGAAGATTGACCTTGGGATTGATGTTTTCTGTATGTGGTTCCTCATGTGCAGCCCTTTCACGTGGCCTAAAGGAAATCAGGCAGTAAACTCTATCAGATCACCCAGTGCAGGATTTTTAGCAGAGGAGCCAAACAGTGCTGTTCATCTACAGCAGAACAAGACTACTTTCTACTCCAGTGACTCCTACTAATCCACTGGATAACATTAGAAATGCCCCAGAATGGGCCAGATTTTCCATGGGGTAAAAACTGCAGAGTCCTTCATCTGGACTATTTATTGCTTCCAAAAGCAGTTAAACCATGGTGTAAATCAGCCATTGTCTGCTGACAAAGGCAATAGGTCCTGTCTGCTTGGTCATTTATTAGTAATACATAATCTCCCTCTTGCTCTCTCTGGTTATTGGACTGGACTTTATATTTCACCAACACCCAAGAGAGTTACAGTGGGTAAGTCAATAATGTTTGAAATGTACTTTGAGATCTGTGTGTTAATTCTGCATTTTATTGAGGGAAGGACCTGTTTATTTCTCTACCCTGCAGATCCACAGTCAAGAGACCCTATCATGAAAGTAAACATTCCTGCCGGTGCCTCTGCAATAGGCTACTTGGAATTGGCATTTATCTCCTTTCCCATCAGATCAACCTCCTTTTTCAAGTGCTTTGATATCTACTGATGAAAAGAATAATATAAGGACTAAGTGTTATGCTTTCCCTATTCTCTCTTGGGCCAGCAAGTCTACTTAATATGACTATCTTGCTTCCCGTCCCCCTCCCATGCGTGGTAATGAATTGCTCCCCTTAGTCAGCAGAGTCAGATGCTCTCTAGGCTGGCGGGGCGAGGGAAAAGATGGAGGAAAAATCACTCTGCACCACACTCACTTTGTAATCCCTAATCAGAGTCCTCTGTGGGAAAAACTAATTTCCCAGCCTGTCTTGACATGTGAAATAAAGTCATTCTTGAAAATGGGAGCTTGACAGGTCACTTGTGAAATTTCATATTCAACTAAAAATAAAATATCCATCCATTGATATTTCATTTAAAGATAAAGGAAAACAAATCTTTTGCCTGGTTTTTGGGACTGTTTCCCATTAGTTATGGCCCTCCAAATGGAGTCTATATACAAATTAAGCAAAAGCTTTTCAGGAGACCAAATAATACTGCACGGCATCAGGGAAAGTTGCTTCTCCCTGGAACAATATTCATAGGAAAAGTTTTGTGAAGATGTTTCCTTGCAGAATACAAACCTGAATTTTCTTTTCCTGTCAGCCCTGTAAGTCTCCTTGGATTCAGTAGGTTACCAATCTCTACAGATAGTTAGACATCTTTTTCTTGCAAAACTGATGAATTTGGGCCTAATTTGCCAAGGCCATTAAGTCATGTTTCACTTTAAGCTTAGTGAATGTCTTATTGGAGGTAAGCATACACTTACATACTTTACTGCAACACTGTCTCTCTCATATAGGTGGACTTTTATGTCTTGGTTAGCTCAAATGGAGTCAGTTAAAAGTTCTGGGCCAAAATATTGGAAAAGGGCTTGTTACATTAAAGTTCCAGTGACTAAAGCTCTTGAGTATGAGATCTGAATGTGCACAGATCCTATTAAGTACCTTCCAAAATGTCAGCCATGCACACCAGCTAAGATGCTTAAATGAATAGGTGCTGCTGGATACTTCTTGTTTGGGCAGTCAGACTACCTTCCTAAGTGTCAGCATGTGAATGGGGTTGCTTGTGCTGGAAATTTTACCTTAGCACTTGCTTTGTGACTGCAAAGCGGAGCTGGGAGGATGCTGACCTTCAGCAAGCCATTCAGGCTAGTATTTCCACACAAGGATCCTTGACATTAGGGCCTGAAAGCCAGTGGAGGATTTCTTTGCTTTGGGCTCTGTCAGATCAGGCCATTTGGTGTGATGTCTCCTAAGTTTGAAAACAAAATCAGATTTTCTTTGGAAATGCCTGTGTAGCTCTTCTGAAAATAGGGCTGCTGAATTAGCCAGTGGGGGTTTGACCCCAACCTGGGATTTTAGACAAGCAAAGAAGAAACTACTGTCCAATGAAAACTGTAGAGCAGAGGGAATTTTAGCTAGGTAGAAATGTAATTACCCATGCCGGAAGATGGCCAGATGACCAGGACTAACATCCCTCCCCTCCTGTGAAATATGCTATGTTTTTCTGTACTCAGGACTTCAATTTCATGTCCCATCTGAAAGATGAGTAGGACGGCAGTCACTAGGAGCGATTTCCACTGTACAGTCCTGAGAGCTGGTTTAGACACACTTGAGATGAGAGTGACAGAGATGGAGCGGGGAAAAGAGGCATTCATCCAGGGCTGGAGTGACAGACCCTTTGATAATGCTGCTCCCTCGGTAGAGGGGATTCTTCATGCAGTGTCTAAGCAGAGAGAGTTGCTGCAGGTATTTCCCTTCACAGGTCTCCAGAGCTGTAATTTATTTGGAGTGGAAGCTTGATTTAGGTTTTACTTGCCCATACACTACTTAGCAGGTGTCTCTCTGAGCTAAAGTTATTGCTTTCCACAGCGCAACAGAATTGTTGACTTCTGGTGGCACTGTACCCAATTCTAATTAAAAAGAACTCGATATGTAACCTGGGTATTAGTATGCCCCTCAAATCAAAGCCAGATATCCAAACTACCTAAACTTCAAAGCAGAGTTCTGCAAGCAGCTCTGTGTTTTTCAGCTCAGTCTACAGATGATAAAAGTCCTCACAGAATCATCATCCACCATCCTTAATGCAGTATGAAGTGGAAAGTGTTGTTATACCAATAGACTGGAAATTCTTACCCGCTATTTAGGATTATGAGAGCAATAAATAATTATTTTTTGTCTATTTGAAGAAAAACTTAAAATCCAAAATTCAAAAGAAAATGTTATAGGTTTCCCTTTCCCAATAAGAGTAACATGGTTTGGAAGATAAGGTATGTTTAGTTCTGTATTTACTAAAAATATACTTTCCCTGAAAATATTCTTACAGCAACAAATGATGACTAGACATAATTTTTTTATAAGTTATTACTACTATTAAGAAAATGTTTGGTAGCTGCAGCGTACAGCCCCATGAAAGCTAGTATCTGAATGATCTCTACCTCTAGCTAAATAGGCAAGGATGAAAATAAGGTAAGTAAGTGGAATAATTCCAGAGCCATAAAGTGAATTGTCTATTGTCACAGCAAGGCAGCATCACAACCAGGTATGGAGCCCCTGATGCTTTGGGACTCTGCTCACGTGAGCTCCACTCTTCCTTGGCAGTTCAGGATGAGGACGTGAACATCCTAAGATGACTTGGAAAGAAACAGATGTTGAAGAAGGGCTGGCAAGCTGGGCAGATACATTTCAACTGTGCATGTGACATAAAAGAACATTTCAGTGGCACTGATTTTCAAATATGCTGCACATGACTAGGCACTCCAGATCACTATCATGCTGTATGACTCTAGGCTATCATGGTGTAAAGCATGTTGCTTGACTGGGATAGTAAGAAGTATTTGCATTTTTGCAGCATTTTTAAACTGAAGATCTCCAAGCGCTGTTCAACCACAGGGTCATCAAGTGATAAATGATTCTGCTTGCAGGGATGTATCACCCGTGCTTTAGTAGGGTGAAACAGGTGGTCAACTGAAGCATGAGATAGTGTAAACTCAGTGAAACTCTGCTGGTTTCGGTGGAATAAGAAGTTGGTTTATGCTGTAGGATCTGCCCTTACTTCATTCCACTCCACCAAGACTGAAACATGTCTCCTTGCTGCCGGGTGAGACTTCACATCCACTGTTCTTGAGAGTACCACACAGACCTTCAGGATGGGAAGTCAAGCATATTCCCATACTTGATTTGACTTGCCAGGAGACATCTGAGGCAAAGACAGTGCAGTAGAATGCTTCGCATTTGTGAATTTGTGCAGGCTTCAATTGAGGGTCTTATCTGAAAGTTATTGTTTTGATCTAAATACATCTTTGCCTTTTAAAAATTCATTTGCATCGTTGCAAAACCTATTTGGATAACAGCTACTGAATCACTTATTGTCGGCTATGTTTTGGATAGGGATAGCAATCTACCAGTTACTAAGGTCTTTCTGTTTTCCTTACAAGAATGTGTGCTATCAATCTAGACCACACACCTGAGCAGAGCTGGGAAGGAGTGGATTAACAGGAAACAAGCAGAAGCATACAGAGTAATTTAATGTTGATCCAGAGCCCATTTAAATCAAAGGGAAGATCCTACTGTTGTAAATGAGGTTTGGCACAAAAGAAAGAAGGGAAGAGGGGGGGAAGAAAGAAACACCCCCAAAGCAAGCAGAGAGGTAAAGACCTAATGCCGACATCTTCATTCCTGTCCGTGGTTGGAAGACCACCTTCTTATTAGAGGAAGGTGGCGATGCCTGGTGGAGCTCTCTCCAGTAGGCTGGGAACAGACCTGCCAGGCAGGCAGCATTTTATGCCTCCCAGGCTGAAGGCTTATCAATGTCTCTGATATCCCAGAAAGGCCAGTGCTTGTGAATTACTTTATCCCCTGCAAGTCCTAATCTCATCCAGATGAGAAATGTATTGGGCACAACGAGCCTCGCAGGGGCTGCTGCCAGCACCAGGACTTGGGCAATGCTCGGCAGTGGCATGGTCCCACTGCCACTTTCCCCCGTCTGCCTCCACGGCTGTTGATTTAGTTCCCAGCTCCCCTTGGACCGGTAAAGAGATGTTATGGTGCCAGTTAAATCCTTTTGTCTAGAGCAAGGCCATGCGGCTCACAAGCAGTTATGCCTCTTATCTCATTTGGAGGCAATGAATGCTGCGGTTTGGAGAGAGCAAGGAAGCCCGGGGAAGATGGCGACTGAACCCTGTCACATCCCATGGGTCTCTTCACTGTCCTGCCAGATGCTTGCATGGCTACGGAGATGTGACTTGAGAAGTAAAGGCCATCTTTGGCGCCAGTATGATTCATACCTCTGTCAGGCAGCCGGGCTGCCTGGATTTCTATTCTGGGACCCAGAAGCGTGATTTATTAGTTCTTTTATGGAACAAGGGGAGAGGCAGGGAACACGGTCTTATGATTTTATTTTTTATAGAAAGAATTAAGGAAAATGATGGTAACAGTGGGAAACTGCTGGCCCAACGGTTGTAGATTCACCTGTCTTGGAGGCAGAGTGGGGTGGGATCATCTACAAACCTTAGTCCCCCTCCTGCCAGAACCCGTTGCCCAAAGGAAAGAGAGTCTGAGCTATCAAGAGCCATTGGATTTTGATGGAAGAAATGACTGCAAATTAACATCTAAGTATTACACATCCATTGCTTCTTTCATCCCAAAGGACAACACATGACTTTATAAATGGTGTTTAGGTAGCATATTTAGAAAAATTGTTCATATACTGGAAGGAGGCCCAGGCCTGCTGCTGGTGAGTTATGAAAGTGTTCCTAACGCATTATTATTTTTTAATAGAAGGAATGGGTATGCTGTGCCTTGCCCTGAGTTAAACAAGCTGGTCTGTGTGTTACACAAAGACATTGCATGGAATGAATGTTCTTTAGAGAACAGATCAACAGTGAAGAGAAAAAAAAATGGGTCTGAGTTGGCATCTCCATTCTCTTACATCAGCTTCTCCAACATCAGCAGTGTAAAACAAGGCCTCAGCCTTCTGCATTAATTTGAGCAGGTGGACTTGCTTTGATGATACTCCACTCTGCCCTAAACTTTGTGAGTTTGGGCAAGTAACTTTAGGGCAAATTCAGCTGTGAGGCATGAAGGGCACTTAGATGCTGGACTGGCATCAACTTTCACTGGGAATTACCTTTGAAAATCCCCCCTTTATGTTTTTGTGTGCATATAAAACTTAAGTCTAATGACTTTCCCATTTCCTATTTACCCTGACAGCCTGAGGGGGTCAGCGACTCTCTATCCCTTTACTGACTGTCACAAGGCGGCTTTTATTAACTGAGAACTTGAGCTCATGCTGGAATCTCAATGAGAGTAAATTTTGTTGGTTAATTGATACTGTGAATTATAGTCTGTTTAATTGTTATCTATTTGTACTATGGGTTTGTCTAAGTTCCTGTTTATGTTACCTGGATATCTTGAAGACATCCTTGGGAAGTGAGGTGGTGGACTGATGGCTTCAAGTTTGACCTTCTTAATTCTATGTTTTCCAGATTTAAGTAGATATTAAGATTTAGATGCTCAAGTATTTACTGGTTATTACTTCTCTACTGGGACCAGGAACAAGGATTGCTGTGACTTTGGCTATGAACTGGCTAAATATACTGATTAATTGCATTGTTGCTCCTTTTGCTTATCTCTTGTGTCTTGTCCCTGAGAGGGACATTCGGATGACCTAATTGCAGCCATTTGGGGTATCTGTTCTAAACCATCAATTACTTAAGACAGACAGATGTCTCCCTGAGGAGCTAGTCTCTCTCCATGAACTGTAAGAGAGGTGTAGATATAAGACTACAGAGCACCTCAAAGTTTTATACTTTGACCAACACTTTGATGTAAATCAGCCAGGTCAACCCTAGCCTTTAGTTGGTAAGCTGCTGAGGGTGGGAACTTTCCTGTAAGAGGTTCGTATGGTGCTTAGCACACAGCAATTCCATGTAACATCAACAATAACCACATTTCCAACAGTAGTAGTCTGAGAGGAAATCTGCTAGAGTTTCTAAGAGGGTGAAGAGCATGTTCCTGTTGAGGTGAGACCTGCAAACATGAAGCTGTGGCTCCACACACCCAGCTCACAGATTTGGTTGACTTCCTGAAGATGTGTCTTGCTGGAAGAGGAATATGCTACAAGTTTTGAACTGCAGTCAAACTCCCACAACTTTGTGGAAATGACAAACCCTCCTTCTGAGTACTAAAGGCTGCAATGAGCCTGAAGGGAGAAGGGGAGCGTGCAGCTGGATGTGTGTGCACATTTGTGAAGAAGGGAGGAGAGACGAGGAAAGTTTCTCCTATGAAAGAAATGATCCAATTTGAAGCAAGTCCCTCATGGGAAGAGCTGTGACAGAGGCTGCTCTGTTCCTGTTAATTTTCACAGTGCAGCTGTCAGCGGGTCTGTAAATAGTACTCCGCGAAGCCAACACTTCCTATCCACACATCAACCATTCAATTAACAGAAGAACAGAAGAAGGAAATAAAGTGCACCACAGCCTTCTATCACGGCTTTGATGTTTCCCGGCAATTTATGAAAGTGTACACAAATCTAATTACAAGCCCCACTGCTTCCCATTTACATGGAGCTCCTCAAGTTCAGAGCTGTTTATATCAAAATAATTGTTAAAAATACCTCAGCTGATCTCCAGCATTGTGGCCCCCCACTCACCGGAGCCGCCACGCTGCTCCTCCCAGGGAGTTTCTGCCGACTCAGCACTTTGGTGCCAGCGTGCACGCATAATAACAGCCGCTTCTCCGCCGCTCTGCAAACGAGGCGCCCGGGCTACAACTTCATCATGCCCACAAAGGCCTATTTTCCTTCTTTCCTCCACCCGCTCAGAGCTCCTTCTGCAGACTCTCACTGCTTTCCCTTCCATCCCTAATTCACCTAAATATTCCTCTGCTGTGTTGACAGGGGGTGAGAACAGCTGCTCGGCCAGTTTCTGTAATGGGACTGTGTCTGAAGGCAACTTCACAGTGCTTTGCAAAGTCATAACTGCACCGTAGGAATGCACAGCAATAATAATAGCAGTCATAAATGTGAGCTGGGATTGGTTTCTTCGATGGGGTGCCTGAGCTTCCGAAGCCAGGAAAACGAGAACTGGTGCCCCATTTGCCATCAGTTTGAGAGAGGGCCACTGCACATGATGTACTGACAATGACACTTGTTTCTTGAGGTGATTTTTGACAATGTCATATTTAAGTCACTCTTACTTGGCAGACTAAACAGGTGAAATATTCCTCCAACTTAATTAATGACAAAAATCTCTTATGGTGTGAGTGGGTAGATAGTACATTGTATAAGGCAAGAAGAGAATCCCTTCATCCGACTATTAACCGTGTTTGGCTGGGAATTTCAGTGCTATGGGTGGACTTCCAAAGAACATGGTGGGTGGAAGCTGAAAGTCAACCTTGTTCAAGGTGTTGTGTTATTCATATTTTCTTGATTAATAAAAAATCATTAAATACAACAATTAGAGATCTAATCGGTCTGTCGCCTAACAACATTGAGCAGTAATTGCATAATTTGCTACAGGTGGCTCATAAGCAGAGATTTGAAGTTGGTTTTGTCATTTGTGTTGATAAGAGCTACACAGAAAAATGTTGAAAAGAAAGCCCCCAAGTTAACAAAGTTTTGGGTTGCAGTACTTTTTTTTTTTTTTTTTGAAGTTCAACTAAGTTGAATCTTTCTCTGAAAGGCAGACATCTGTTCAGTATTTGTATCCAAGTCTCACATTTTCCTTTCTTTTCACAAAACCAAGGATTCCATCTGAAAAGTAATTTTCACGGAAGATGTTCAGCCAGGCATAGATAGACTTGGGATGCTATTGCCTGGATACAGAAGAAATGCTGTGGTTTGACCAAGCTACTGCAGACTTCTATAGTAAAACAAAAGAGGACTTGGCCTGTGTGGTGGGGGAAGCCACCTTACAGTGTTCTGAAAGTCTTAATGGCCTTATATTTTATTAATTAAAGAAAGAGATAGAATGAATGCAGTGCTGATGATTAGTGTGTTAGGCAAGTTCACAGTACACCTAATGGATCGGGAGTCAGAGGACTCAGATGCAGGATGCCTGGTTTCTGCATCCCAGATTGCTTTAGTTGGGCACCAACACCCAGAACAGGATTCAGGTCCCCTTGCATTGGACATGAAGTTGCATCCACTCTAAGCTGCACACTCAGCAGGGAGGCAGATGCCTCCATGGCTCGTTCAGGCAATCTTAAATTACTTGTCTGAATTATGTGGGAGAAATCGCCATCAGACAAGAGGCCAAGTGAACAGCTTTAATATTTGACTTGTAGGTGGCTAACGTCAGCTGGTGTAGAGTCACTCTAGATCTTTAGCTCCAGCAAGATTACTGTGGCAGCGACAAGTGCAGCAGAAGGATTTCAGGGTGGCAGGGGTGTATCACTGGTGAGCAAAGGCAATTGTAGACTCTGAGGCATCTGCAGGAAGCAAGTGTTTTTAGCTTTTGTTTTTAAGCACTACGGGTCCTTTTTCATTCTAAGTTGTACTTCAGGTGAAGAACCACTATTATGGAGCTGGCAGACCATAGGAATCCAATGCCTAAAATTAGCTAAAAAGCACACTTCTGTTTGGGTTTTGGTTTGACAGGTTTCAAAATCTATTTCTGTAAAATAAAATTCCTCCAGAGCTATCTATTTCTCTCTATTGATTATAGCAGACGCTTAGATGACAAACACTTAGATGACAACCTCAGACATAGTTCCTTAGTTTCTGGATGTCTCAATTTAAGTGAGATGAGTCCCACCTCAGGTATTCAGTCTAATGCCATTATGGAGATCTCCATTATAATTAATGAAAGGGACATGCATGCCCAGAAGGTGATTTAGCCCATCCTAGCACAGTTAGATGAAGGGAAGAATGCACAAATCTCTAGAAATCTCTCTCCCTCTCCTTTCTGTAGGAATCCTAGAAGAAGTTTAGAATGGTTTACAAACTTTTAGACTGTTAAAGCTAAATCAAATGAATCACACTCTTCACTTCTTCTCGCCTCTGTGCGGAAAACATAGATAACAGTACTGTTCTACCCCTTCCAGGAATTAATTCATAACAGAAATTCTGAGGTGCCCTAGTGGGTGAGATGATGGTGAAAAAGGTGCAACAGAAGTATAGCTTTTAACCCTGTGTACCTTCTGGGTAGTATAAAGGCTGCTGCGATTTAGGTATGCGTGATGAAGTGTATTCTGCATGGGTGGATGGATGAGGCTGTATCTTAGATGTGTTGTGCAGAATGACTCTTCAACATTTGGCTGTTGCCCAGATGTGAAGACATGGAGAGAAGGAGAAAACCAAGCTGAAGGTGATGCCTAGGTAGGAGCACGACTGACAGGTAGAATGATAATATTGTCCACAGTGACTGAGAATGGAGGCGGAGGAGAGAGGAGACAGGGTTTGGAAGGAAAAGTTCAAGAGCTCTGTTTTATACAGATTGAGCTTGATCTGACAGCTAGACATCCACAAGGAGGTGCTGGAAAGACAGGCCAAGCTTTTAGTCTGGACAAGAGTCAGTCCTGCAGTAGAGAAGTTAGATCTGCAAGCTGTCACGATAGAAGTACTAGCTGAATTTGTTGTGTTGGTGGATAAGGCTGCTAGTGACAAGGCTTGGATGAGGAAGGGGTGCGAATCATGTGAAGAGACCTGCTTATGTGCCCATATGGATGGGTATGAGACACAGGAGGACAGAGTAACCAAAGCTAAAAGTACAGGGCATATAATTGTTATAAATACATTCTAAATACATGCAAAATATGATGTCTCATAAAGGAGGACATGGAGGTGAAGTAAAACACTGTTGTAAAGCTGATGAGTTGATAGGCAATATGATTTTAAAAGACCCCCAAAAGGCCTCTTGGTAGGTAGAGTCAGAAGGAACTTTGGGCCTGATCAAAAGTAGGGGGATTTTGGGAATGTTATTTTTAAAAGCAATTGACTGTGTGAAAATTGGAAAGCTGTAAACCTGTTTGGTGGGCCCTTAGGAGAAACAAGTGCCTCGCATAAAGACGTGGGTTTGTGACGATGGTGGTCAGGCACCTGTCCAAGGAAAGGTTAAAAAAAAAACAAACGAAAAAAACTTTCATAAAAGAAAGTTGCCTTTTGAAACTATTAGGCAACATATGTTGTGTGAACAGGAAGTCACAGTAGAGCAATAATCCTGACAGCTGTGGAGAAACAGGAGTCTGCCGCAGGAACGAACGGCTCGAGACCTGACAAGAATGATGATGGATGCCCCGTTGGTAGTACACGAGGACAAGGCAAGAGACGTTTAAATTGGCTGAACCACAGGAACAACTTTGAGTTGGCATCACAGCCGGACAAATGAGGCCGGTTCTAATGGTGAGAGAAATAGGAGGGGGGACTGAAGGAAGATGGCAGCAATGCACCACTCCTTTCCAAGGACAAGGGCTACATCGCCATCTCACCACGAGGTGGCTGCATTTCTCTGTGAACATCCAAGCCCTGAAAGAAGCTGCACACCCTGAAGCACCATGAAAACGAGAATGGGAACAGAGATCACTTGCAGGATTTGGCCCATCTCATTCAAAAAGCCTTAGAAATTTTGAGGCCCTGTGGGAAAAACTGTGTGCTCCATGTCTTGATCAATTGGCAGTCACTCGACAGGTCCTCACTAGTCTGCACATGGTAACTGCCTGTGTGCCTGCTCATAGCTCGTGGCAGACACAAGACAATGTCACATAACTTACCTTGTAATGAAGAGGATGAAATTAATAATTTTCTACTTGCTTTTACTGTGAGCTAAGAGTAAGTACGTGGACTGCTGCTGAGGTTCAGCCAGTTCATGGAAGCTTGTCAACCACGGAAACTTGATTGTGAGCCTGGGATGTGCATCTAGCAAGGGTTAAATTGTGATGCTTTTTCAGATGCCCAGATCTGGTTATTCAAGAACATTTCTATAACAGGTATTTGAGTCAAATAAGTAAACAGGAAAAATGGTCCCATAAAAAACTGACCCATGAAATGGCCAAATTCTTTATCGTTTTGCACATTCTAAACTCAGTTAACGTCAGCAGGATGGAACAGAAATTTGCTCCCGTGTGGTCGAGAAATGAGTCGGTGTTTCTTATCTAAAGTGTGCTGAAAGCAGGAAGGAAAAGGACTGGGGAAGGATAAGCATATTTTGGGTATACTAGATCTAGATTAAAATCTTCAGCTCTCCTTGGGTTTTGTCTGTTTTCTCCTGTCTTCCTCTCACCTCTGTCACATGAGCTTGCAAGATTTTTGGGACAAGGGCTGACTTTTTATTACACCTTTTTGTGGTACCACACCCTATGGAACTGCAATTCCTGATGTCAGTTTATAGACACTATCACTTTGGGCCAAAGTTTGAAAGAAAGTCATTAAAAGTACCTCTTTGACGTGTCTCAGGAAAGATGCCTGTAATATTCCACTAGGGGATGTCAGCATCAAGCCCAACATCTGGTTTTGTTAGAAGGAATCTTTTAGGAAGATACTCTTAAAAGTATTGTAATACTTCAAAAAACTGACACCCCCCCCCATCTTTAAGGAGATTTTTTTCAGTAGTATCACTGGTAAATATGTACCATTTTTAAGCTAATTTGTCTAAGAAGGGGTTCCAAAAAATGAGATCTTGATGATTTGCTACTTTTAGAAACCTTCTCCCCTGTAAAGAATTTTCCATTTTTGTCCCTGCAAAGATCTAGAGACAATCTGCCAGGCCCACTTTAAACTTATTTGGATAAATTCATGAATTTACATTAGAGTCTCTTACTGAGAGGGAGATTTTACACTCTTAAATATTTTTTATTGAGCTTTCCTGTATCCTTTCCAAGTTGTCGGCACGCTTCTTAGCCTTTCATGATTTACACTGTGAATAATTAGTAATAAAAATAATATACCATTATAATAAACCAAAACATGTTGGACCAGATTGTCTTTACTTGCTGACAGCGGAATGCCTTACATTCCTCTGGATCTGTGTGATGGTGTACAAATACCATTTTGCATAGAAAATACATCTCCGTTTCTACTTTCCTGATCTATCAAGCTCAAACTCCCATATTACTAGATATTTGTCCAAGTGGAATGATCCCTCAAATGTTTCCTGGAAGATCCAGTATTTGGTCTGACTGTCTTTCAAAAGTTGGATGTAGGGGACCACATTTATGCCTAGGTAGGCACTTTTGTAGTAGCAGTGAGAGGCACCCATCACCGCGTGATTTGTCTCCAACTTCTAGTGCCATCACGCAAACACACTGCTTTCTGCTGAATGCTGGCAAAAAGTTCTTCACCTACAGGCAGGGACTCTTTGGGGAGAGAAAACAAAGAAGCCTTTAGACACAAGTTTCTACTGGATTCATCCCTCTGAAACTAGAAAGGTTACACTCATGGTGAGTTTGACCCAATGTTTTTGGCATCTGTGAATGATGTGTCTTTTTTTCAGGTCATCAAAACTGCTGGTGACAGAACACAACACCCTTTGGGGTTCTGCGCCTGTGTGAAATGACAGTGTCATCCTGGCCTTTCCACTGATGAGTTAAGCACACCCAAGGCCCTGCATGCCTGAGCTGTTATCCGTCCTTCCTGGATGATGAGTTGCAGAGTGTAGATAAATCATCCCTCCTCCTCAATCAGGCCACAGGGCGGCAAAGGCTGGACCGATCCTCACTTGCCTGTGTTACAGAGCTACTCACCGGCATTGTCTGGCTGCCATGTAAGGCATTGATGGCTGCTTGGGCCTCCGCATGTGAAGAGTATTTCACAAATGCACACCCTGGAAGAGGAAAAAGAAGAATGTAAGAAAAGTTATGTGGCTACCACGAAAGTCCATCTAGCTGAGTACCCTGTCCTCAGAACTGGCCCATAAATATGGTTGTGGAGAAAGTATAACAAGGAAATGTGCTCCTGGTTATTGCTTTCCAAAGTCCAGTCATCAGTGGCCTGAGGAGCTCTTAAAGCAAAGCTGCATCCAGAATTCCCACACTGCTTGTAATGGGCACTGAAGGACACAAACTTAGCAAGTACATTTTGAATCCACTTATGTTTTGACCTCCACAGCTTTCCAGAGCAGACTGTTGCACAACTTTACAATTTATTGGGTGAAAATGAATTTTCTTTTATTTGTATTGGACTTAATGCTGAATGCTCCTCCCTCTGGGGTTATGAGAAACAGTGAGGAAGCGTGTGAAAGTTATCAGAAAGCTACACATACTTGTTACAAGCAACCACAGGCCAAATGTACAGAAGGCATTCAGATTAGTCCAAACCCACAAGGTACCTTATCGTATCACTGGTAGAGCTCCACGACAGACTGCTCAGAGCTTGTCTTGGCTCCAAGCAGCTTTGGTCTGACAAAGCATGAGGCAGTTTCTGATGAAGAAGCAGGGATGGGAGAGAGATCTGCATGTGATGGTTACCATCTTGCCACCACCAAAATTTGAATCAGTCTTTCATAGCTGCAGAACCTGTATAGGTGTTCTCCTCTGGACATCAGAGAAATGTAGGCAGTGCTTCTCTGGCCTGCATTGCCATGCAAGGAATCTCACACTGAACTCTTACATAAGGTTTCAGGGCCGAAAGGTGCAGTCATGAATATATGCCAGAGTGCAGAAGTGATCAACACTTCAAAGGGTCACATGCACCACTAGAGTGGGGGAAGGTATAGCTAACGCTCTTAGCTACAAGCAAACTGACTCAGAGAGAGGAAGAGTAATTTCCATATGCTAAGGCAGTTTTTGGAACAGATTGGGAGAGATCTGAGAAGTTCTGGCTTCCATCCCCTTCTATTACTACCAAAGACTTTTGAGTTTTTAATCAATTTGCAAAGCCCTAGCTGTTTCCCTGAAGGGCTGCAGATCACTGTGCAGGGGATGCCAGTCCTGGCAATGGGACAGGTCTTCTTTATGCCCTTTGTAGAATCTTTAGAAAGTCCACATACCCTTATGGACCCATACAGTGCAGGATGAAAACTGAAGCATTAGAACACCCCACTTGCAAGCTAGAAGAACGAGCCCCAAAGGTCCCCAAAATCATCACTGTAAGCTGATGGAATTGAGACCAAAAAAAGCAGTGATAGCCCCTTCTAAAAATAATACACACATATGAAATTAACTTACATTAGGAGCCCTTCACTTTGCATTACCCTTTCAGCACTGTACTCAGACTGTATTTCAGGAAAAGCACAATGATTGTTGCTAATAGTTGGATCTAATTTATAAGGAGCTGAGAGGAGACAATCGTGAGAAAATGAGATAGATAAACTTCAGCTGGAAACAATAGGGATCAATTATGACATAATCGCAGCCCAGCATTCCCAGGCTCCTGAGATGCTGTGCCTTCCTCTTCATTAATCAGAGATAATCCAGAATTAGGGTGTTTAATTATTTGCAGAGATTCTTTTGTACTTTCTGCCTCTAAAAAGAAGATGCTGATTAGCAAATATACAAAAGCTTTCCAGCTCCAGTCACCCATTGCATTTAGAGCAGGATTTTTGGCTGCAGTGTTGCTGTCATGTTGGAGGCTTCACTCTCTTCAGGTGAAATTCATCCCTGTGCTGAGGATTCTGACGGATCAGTGGAGCTGGATAAAGGTGGGAATGAAAGAAGTAGCAGCCATTTATGTTGTTTAATGCCCAAGATGCTAATGGGATCCCTCCTACTGCTTCTTCTTACTGCTTTCAGTATGTTTTGAGGTAGCACGACAAGTGAAAACTCAGCTTTTACTGGTGCGTGGTGGCAAGGCAATAGCAGAGATCCCAACATTTTAGCCCTTTTGTTTGTGTGTTCAATGGGATGGCTTCTGTACATAACACTAAATGTGCATACAACCTCCTTCCTTCCCATTGTCACCAGAACTGACTCCAGGACCTCACAAGCTGAGGATGTGAGTCATGCCACTCTCCTCAGAATGATGGTGTCCCTTTGATAGGAGCAAATCTGGAGTTTGAAGGGATTTTGACACACAGAGAGATATATAACCTGTGCTGATACATGTGCTTAAGGTTTTTGTTTTTCTTTTTCCTTACTTCCAGATTATAGAGCTGCAAGGGCTGCTCTTACTATCTCGCCAGCTTGGAGGTGACTGTAGAGTCAGGGCCCATGGTTATAATTGCAGACGGTGTTAAGACTCCTCTTGTGGAACTTCTGCTACCATGGGAAATCTTTACTTTCTAAGTTACTGAAGTAGACAGCTGCTGAATAGGGGGCGGGGGGAAGAGGCTTTCCAGAGAGCAGCAATGTAGACCCTGTCGGTCCTGATAGCTTGCTAACTGGATCCGCTTCAGCTTCCTTACATGAGGACTCCTGGCTGCACGCTGGTGAGCTTTACTGGGAGTGGTGCAGGAAGGCTCCTTCCTCTCCCACCTCTCTCAGGAGAGACAGGCTCTGTGTTCCCCTTCTGGCAGAGAAATGCTTCAGTCCCAGCTCTTCTGCCACCTGGTTACATGCTCCAGCCACCATGGCTACCCCTGAGTGACTCATGCAGGAGGTATTTCTGTAGCCCCCCTGAAGGGCATGCCTCATGGCTCAGGACATCACCCATGGCTTCAGGCAAGGTTCAGGCAGCTTTCTGGCTGTGACTGGACTGTCAGAAGTCAGAAGCTGGGATGTATCTTCTGAGAGCATTGCTTGCATCGAGGTACCTGGAGGACTTAGAAGCTCACCATAGGGATGCCTGGTGGGGCTTCACGTGATGGGTTGGGTAGGATTGAAGTCTATGGGATCTGATTGCTATCTGGCACTTAGACCATCTGCTGAAATCTCAATTTAGGTAGAATTAAAGCCTTATGGGTTTTACCCAAAATAAGTAGCTCACAAGCAATGTGTGTCACATATTGGTTTCTAGCAGATGGAAAACATTACAGACTGGAAATAACTTTGTGGGAGTTGTGGCTTGCCTGACTGACTCCTAAGATAAGGGCACTAGCCTTAAGTTTTCTGTTGGATTGACTGTGTGCGTGTATGCGTGTATGTAACTGTGTGTGTGTAAATTAGGAGCTTCACATTCTCAGGAAATAGCACCAGCAAATGGAAGCTGGTAATATTAACTCTGTCAAGGCTCAGTATTGATCCTGAACAGCTCAGTGAAATGCAAGCCTGAGACTGCAGCCCGCTAGCACTAATAATTAAACTGGTTAGCAATATGGAGCTGCCACTCAGATTCAGACTTATAATGAAATTGTTTAAAAAAAAAAAAAAAAAAAAAAAAAAAAAACAAGTATGAATACAAGTCCGTGGGTTGGATCTCCTTTGGAATCTGTTTCTTACAGATCTCAGACATTATTGCTTTTATTATTACTTTAACTCCTTTGTCATTAGATTTTGTTCTGTACAATTCCAGGTGGAGGCAGACAGACATATGTTTTTGCTTTTTGCCAATTTACTGATTTGTTCAGTGAATGGAGTGCTTAACTGCCTACTGTTATGAAGGTTGGAACTCTTCTAGGCTAACCTAGCCTACCACTTTCCAGTGGGGCAGCCCCCGTCTTTGGGTGTCATGAAACTAAAGTGGCCATACAATTGAAGAAAGGTGCCCACAGTTTATTTTCAGCCATCTATATCAGGAAGGCTGAACTTTGCTGACGTATATCAAACAGCTGCCCTGTAATGCTGGTGTGAAGTCTTTTTTGGCCGCCAGTGATCTTATGGAATAGCAATATCTTTCTCCAGTGTATCACTGTGATTTGGATTCTTTGCCTCCCTGTTGCAAAAATATGCTGGTTGATGTTGTCACATGTCAAAATATCCAGTGAGATATGAACTGTGTCAGCAGGACTGGTCTCTTCTCTGGTGCTGCACATTCCAGCACAGTTTATGATATATTATACGCAGATCAATATTTAATGGACGCATTATACTGTCAAGAGAAGAGGGCTTCCTATTCAAATTGAAGTTACTTTGTCTAGAGACTGACAGGGAAAAAAATGACCCTCCTATTGAAGAGAGAAGCCTCATTCTTACACCTGAGCTGTGGCAGAGGATCCTTTGTGCTATCCAGGTAACAAGTGATGCCAAAAAGTGGCAGGAGGAGGTAAGGCACCTAGTTTTGCAATGAAGCATTTGTATGTTTCAAACAGTAAATGTCCACTGAGTGTAATATTTAAATCAGCACCTGTACCCTTGCAATTGCGATCGCTGGCCAGTGTGTATCTATGCAAAGACCAAGTGAAAAAGGGGAAGACCTGGGGCTGGTGGGTGAGAAATAAGCAGAGATGATGGTGGAGTCGGTGAGTCAAGATGTAAAGTAGCAACCTTGGCTTTGTTTAAAGAAAGAATTGGCCTGTTCAACTGGGTTGGGAGAACACATCATGAGTGAATATAAAAGCCCAGCGTTTAGAGGCAAAGCTCTGCCCTGCGAGCAAACAACAATAGTCACCAGTTTGCACATGGCAAGACAAAGCTCATCAGGGGCATGTGTTTTTAAGTGCAATCAGCTTTTTCCTGTCATGCACAAGCAGACAGTGACCAGCAAAGTAATGGCCTCCCTTGGCAAATGTGACCCCTCCTAATGGAAGAGATGCTGTCCTGGCGGCTACATAGTGACTTTGTCACACGAGAAGATGATATATACACTGAGAGTGTATCTAGCTTGGCACAAGCCACCACTTTACCTTTGCTGTTGCCATCAGGTCCCCGTAGGATTGTGCACTCCTCGATGTTGCCAAATGCCTCGAATAGCCTGCGCACGTCATCTTCTGACTGCTGCTTATTGAGCATGCCCACAAAGAGTTTTCTGTCTTCTGGAACAAAATAAAGAGATGCTTACCATATTTCAGGAGGAATGTGAAAGCCAAGATGGCTCAGTATCACATGCAAAACAAACGGTGATTTCATTGAGGTGACATATTTCAGAAGCTGCTAGTCTTTTCAGGTGGCTGGCTCGAAAAACCATAATAGCATCTGACTTTCAATGAGTACTTGAAAATAATTTGGCAATTTAAAAAACTAACCAACCAACCAAACAAAAACCCAGAAGGTTTGGTTATGTATAAAATCTTTAACTGCTTCTCAAAATCTAGGCACCAAAGTCTTCCAAATCAGCTTTTTTTCATCAATTTTTGCAGTTAGCTTGCAGTGACTGAAATGACAACATTGCTTAGACTGCTATCCAAGAGGAATGTGGATAAAGAGAGCATATAGAAATAAAGTCCAGATGAAAAATAACATGTTAGTAGCCCTCACAATTCTAAACAAATTGCAGGAAAAAAATGTTTAACATCGTAAGTTGTTTTAAATCAAGTTATAATGGAAGCCACAGCCTGTAAATGGAGATTTGTCATTCATACCCACTCACAGACACATACCTACAAGTTTGGATGAGTTTTTAAATATATTTTTAAAGTTCATTTGAAATAAGCCCAAAGTTTTTGAAACAAAAAGTTAACTTATATGATTACTAATATCTGAGATGATAGCTCAAGCAGGTGGTATTTCATGTCAAAGCAGGACATGGTCTGCTAGTAGATAATTGTATTTTGAATGAGGAAGGCTATTTATACTTGGCCTTACACCAAGTATGGGGATCTTCAGTCCAGAATGAAACACCTGCAGAAAATGGTGGTGAAAACAGACCAAACTAATGATTGCTGAGTTGGTAGAAAGATCTCAGAGGGCATTGAGTGATGCCGCTAGATCAGGTTTATGTTCAGAGGCCAGCACCATTACACCAAGAAAAGAAGAAATGTACATAGTTTACATTGGGTATATAAACAGGCCATTTGCACGTGATTCATAAATGTCTTATTTATCATGCATTAAACACTATGTAAATGTGTGAACCAAGAAGTTTTTTCAGAGCAGTTTACAGAGCAGATGTAACCAATTTGAATAAATATATGTTAATAAATAAATAAATAGTTTGATTCTTTTAATTTATTTATTTTTAATGCACATGTTAACATAAAGCTGAACAAAATATTGGTTTGCAACAACCCTTTTCTGGCTGACTAATTGGAAGATTTATGTCACTTTTGTTCATCAAGAAGTCATTGGTGTAGGCAACCTGTTCTGCTTCAACCAGTGTTTGATCAAAATTCCCCTCTCCAAGATGCACCTGCAAATTGGCAAATTAGCCTTGGATGTAAATAATTTTTCAGGCAGTGGATATTGAGTGAGGATATTAGGAGCTTTCAATCCTGCAGTCAAGCTATCCACATGAATGAAAAATGTACTGCCCGCAGAAAACGAGGAGTTATGTTGTCTTCAGTTAGGCTGCTGAAATGGCAGGAAAAGTAGGCTGAGGAGGGTACATGTGGATTTCTGATAGGGGAGAAAAACAGGAATATCTTTCTGGTAGACACGTTAAAGCAAGAAATATGCCTACTTTATATTGAAATTGATTAAGCAAAGGGACTTTTCGAGGTCTTTGCTGGCAACACAAAGTTCAGGCTTTAATGATGCACAAAGCCCTAACTAACACCGTGTAGATTGTGTCCACCTCAAGAGAAGGTGCTTTGGACATCTGAAACGTTTGTTTTCTTGATGGCCAAAGTGACCTGCAAAAGAGACTCTCAGAGGTGAGGTAAGCCTTAGAGAGGCAGCTACTGAAGTTGAGTGTGGGCTCTGTAGGGCATCTTTCAATCTAGGGCTAGACAAAGCCTTGGCGAAAGAGCCCAGTCCAAACTCCAATGGATGTCCAGATATTGGAGGAAAACCCACCCAGTGAATGAGACCAGCTGTCCTGGAAGATGGCAGGTATTTTAGGAAAGGGGCAGAGCAGTGGGAATGAACTGGGAACACCACTGGCAAAAAGCTTTGTGTCTAGTAAATTCTTCCAGCACAGAGGAAGCATCTGTTGTATTGTACTTTATACAGTTTCCCCTGTTTCAAATAAGCTGCATCAGCAAAAGTGCTCCTATAGCTGTGTAACTGTATTTTCACCAGGCTTTTTGCTAATATAAATATATCATTAAAAAAAAATCACATCCCTCCTCTGTCAGCAAAACTCTCTAGTGTGGAACTGGCCTGAAACTGCCTTGTCTGGTTTAGTTTATGAAAAGCTAAAACCAGGTGTTTTAGGAACCACTTGATTTTATATTCTATTTTATTTTATTTTAATTTTTTTAATTTATTTATTTTAGCCCCCTTTTCTGCATCTCTGCAGGACACTAGGTGTAGTGATGCCTGTCCCTAGAGCTGACTGGCTGGCAGAAGTGGTGCTTTGGTGAGCTGCCCACAAGATGGCCATCAGACCACCAAGAACAAGCTCTGCCAAAGGTGAGGACCACGTTTCCCAGGGGCTGCTGGTCCAGCTGCTCCAGGGCAGGTGGCATGAAGGGGCTCCCCATGGCCAGCCAGGGCTCAGCACTGCCTGGACATCACCTCCAGCCCTGTCTTCAAATCAGCGCCCTGTCTCCCTCCTGAAAAACTGCGCCTTGGGTTGTCAAGGGAGTCATTTGTCACATCTGCCGCCTCAGAAATCTACACAATCACACACTCAGCTGATAAAAAAATGAGTCAGTTTAACAAGCTTTTTTCTCTGAGAGGTTCTTCTAACAAAGTGCTGCATTTACCTTTCATGTCCCAGCCCTGACAGGGAGCTCAGCAGTGTGTTTTAGCAATGCCCCTCGCACATCTCAGCTGGGAAGAGAAAGGGAAGGGTCCAGCAGCTGGGACCATTAAGTATGTTCCAGGTCTTCACTAATGAGTTTATCCTCTAATGGGCTTGTATGAGCCTCTTTCTTACACTCTGAGTGCTCCCATACACTGGTCTTCCAGGTCCCAGACAAAAAGCTGACATGACACACCAGGGCAAATACTTCTGCTTTATAAATATGTCTGAACAAGGCCATGAGACTGACAGAATAAAATGAAGAGAGGGTGTACTGGTGTCAGTGGGATATGTCTGAGCATGTGTGCACATTGCAGGTGCTCCCCACCAGACTTTTCCACTGCCCTTAAATGAGCATGGAGGGCAGTACCTTGCTGTACCATTGCTCAAGCCACTCTACATCCTACAGAAACCAGAGGTTTAGGCTGCACACAAACCTGGAGCAGTCCCCAGATCAAGCTGTCCCTAAGCTCTGCCTGTCTGTGGGGTGTAGGGTCCATCCCTACCACCCATACCACCCCGCTGAGTCCCATGCTTCCTCCTTTTTCAGAGAGATGCTATCCCAAGTCTAGGCATTTCAGGACCCACATCTGAATTTCAAAGCACTGGGCAGACTCAGTCCCCCGTGACCTCCATTATCAAGCTCAATGCTCTCATCCACATTTCAGATTATGGGACTGAGGGGTAAAAAACCCTTCAAACCAGGCCCCCTAAGACCTGGGATGTAGGAGCAGCTTGGAACACCTGGCGTTTGTTTTCAAGAGTGAATGTTAGAATTTGCTGTGCTGCATGTTTGCCAAGCCTTTGAAGAACTAGTTTTACAAGGTCAGGTTGGAGGATGGCCTTGTGTAGGCCTGGGAAGATGTGGCTGAAGACAGTCACGAGTATGTGTATGGAATGTTTTTATCTTCAACTGTTTTGAGGACTGGCAAACATCCCAGCTGAGCCAGATATGTGCTCCTGCGTTAGTAGTATTGGCCGTATGCCGTTAGTTCTTTCTAGATCTTTGTTGAAACATATATAAGTTTGATCCTTTTGTGAAATAAACGGAATCTTGTACAGAGAGCTTGAGCGCTTAATTCAGTCGCCGCACTGGGCCCCAGGGCAAAGTGAATGCACAGTCAAGCAAGACAGAAATACCACTGTCAAGGGCCAGAAGAGATGGACAAAAAGAGGCTGGGCACGAGCCCATCATCTGGGATGCCCCCAACATGAGCTGTGGGCATGACCGTGTTCTCCAGCCTAAGCTGGGCCATAGCCATGGGAGGTGAGTGGTACCATCCTGTCTTACACAACTGAGGTGGGCAGCCATGAGGAGCAGCCTCTATCTCCTCCCTATGAGGGAAATCAAGACAGTGAGCTTACTTAGCATGTCTAAGGATAGCTGTGATGAAAACCTATTCTATGCAGCTTCCTCAAGGCCACACATGGCCGTGCACTAAGTACCGATGCACATCTGAGCATCTCCTCTTTGCTTTGGTCAGGAACAGCCTGTCCAAATTTCTGTCTATTAACACACCAAAGTGACAGTTTCCATTTCTCTCTCATACCCAAATACTACAGGTTAGTGAATAAACCTCACTAACCTCACTGTGGAGGCAGCTCTTAACAGCAGCAGTCTGAGCAGTGACACTGCCCCGCAGTGTGGGGGCTGAATGCGGTGTCCATGTAAGCTTCTTCTCCCCACATATTTGTTTTCCCTCATTAGTGTTCACCCCATTATCAGTCTTTCCCAAAACCTGAGTCCATCATGCCTGCTAGGCCCATGGAAATAACCATGGATAGCTATTTCTCTGTGCTGTGGTGCCCAGGAGCGCAGAGGAGGTTTTCGCTGGTGCACCACGAGGTCCTTGCCATGGGCTCCCTGAGGCACTCTGATAATACTGAAAATTAAGTTCACCCCGAGTCTACCCCATTTTGCCATGAAAAAACCAACCACAGCAACAACAGGAGCCGGCACCCCCCATTCCTCGCAGGAGGACAGGCAGGGAGAGAAATGCCACAGCAATGGCAAACCAGAGTTCCCTGAGATATCACCTTGGTGACATTTCCAATATCCCTGTGAAACCAGGCTTCCCTCTTCTTGACCACTCTGCCAGCAACAGAGGCTTGTGCCTGTCAGGAAAAGCTGGCTGCAAGGCACAGTGGTAAAGAAACGCAACTTGTCAGATAAATATACAGCATCTATAAATCTCCCCGGCTGTGTTTATACAAAGCCTTGGCACCTTCTCCAGTGCAAATAGGGGTTAAATTATTCCCTGTTCTATTTGTATTTAAATGTTATGTTTCTATGATAAGTGTAAGGCAGAGGTGTCAGACGGGCCTGGGCGAAAGAGACGACACGTGTGAAAGGTGAAATAATAGAGCATTGCAAACCAAGTGCTGAGAGGAGATGGGAAGGGGGGACATGGGAGTAAGGGGGAGAAGGGGGAGGATGGGCACTAATTAAAGAGACAGAAGAGACAATGAGATGCAGGATGTTTGACCCTCTGTGAAGCAAGAGGACAAGAACAAGAATCACAGCAATTGTGGAGGGACTGGGGGAAAATTAGGGTCACTCACAGAGAGACATGACACAGGTTTGTGTTTATCCAGATAGCTCTTGCTAATGTATGTGTGTGCGTGGGGGTACATTTAGATAAGAGTATATAAATACACTTGTGTTCTCGTATTCCTCATACAAAACAAAGAGGTTGAATCCTTGTATCAGGAAAGCGTAAGCCAGCTTTACCATCTAGAACATCACATCCAAGGCCTTGGAAATAAAGACGGACAGATCTACCACCTTCGTGGCCCAGGCTAATCAGGAGGGCAAACCAGAAGATCACTATGGTCCCTTCTAGCCATGAAACCCCTTATTCTAAAACCTATGAGCCTCCCTGTTTCATCCCGAGTTCATTGCCAGGGCATCACACACGGATAGAGTGTGTGCTTCTTCATGCAAGGACAAAACTAATGTTTGCATATTTCTGTATGGGAACAACCATCTTCTGTATGTGCATGGTATTCACCAGAGCAGCTCTCTGATGTTACTCAATGCCTTTGGCTTTCTAAGCATCAGGACCAGGTTGCTGTACGGCTTTGTTTCAGAAACCAGATGCTAATTAATTCCATTATTTATATAGCTAATAATTATTTGTCCCTGCTGCTATTCCCCTTCTCCCCAAACATTGCTTGCACACATAGCGAGGGACCAGCTGCGGTGCCTCAGTCCAGGCACTGGGAAGGCCTTTAAGCTTATCTCCTTGGCACCATGACAGAACAAACGAGCAGCCCAAAGAAGTTTTGTGTGCAGGTGTGGGTAAGAAGAAAATGCCAGTGCATAGGACCAAGTGGCACATCTACCAGAGAGGATACAAGAGGCAGGGCAGATCTTCCTTGCCCACTCTGCTGAATGATCCTCGGCAGAGAGGGGAGAGGAGGTGATGCTGAGGGTGTCCATCATAGAATCATACAGAATCACAGAATGGTTTTGGTTGGAAGGGACCTTTAAAGGCCATCTAGTCCAACCGCCCTGCAATGAGCAGGGACACCTTCAACTAGATCAGGTTGCTCAGAGCCCGGTACGACCTGACCTTGAATGTTTGCAGGGATGGGGCACCTACCATCTGTCTGGGCAGCCTGTTCCAGTGTTTTGCCACCCTCAAAGTAAAGAATTTCTTCCTTATATGTAGTCTGAATCTACCCTCTTTTAGTTTGAAACCATTACCCCTTGTCTTATTGCAGCAGGCCCTACTAAAAAGTCTGTCCCCATCTTTCTTGTAGGCCCCCTTTAGGTACTGGAAGGCTGCTAGACGGTTTCCCTGGAACTGCCTCTTCTCCAGGCTGAACAACCCCAACTCTCTCAGCCTTTCCTTATAGGAGAGGTGTTCCAGCCCTCTGATCATCTTCGTGGCCCTCCTCTGGACTCGGTCCAACAGGTCTATGTCCTTCATATGTTGGGGATCCCAAAGCTGGATGCAGTACTCCAGGTGGGGTCTTACAAGAGTGGAGTAGAGGGGGAGAATCACCTCCCTTGATCTGCTGGCTACGCTTCTTTTGATACAGCCCAGGACATGGCTGGCCTTCTGGGCTGTGAGCGCACATTGCTGGCTCTTGTCCACCTTTTCATCCACCAGTAGCCCCAAGTCCATGCAGTGGCGTCAAGAATCTGCCAACATCACAGTGGTGAAAAAGAGCTATAAATCTGGGGTGGTTTTTTTAGACAATCATGGACAAGGTATCCTCCTCAGGCCAAAGAAGAAAGGAGGAGCTATAGAGCAAAGGGGTGAGCCGCAGGTGCCCTGAACATTATGGAAGTTTGGATTGAGCTCTGAACTCAAATCTGCAAGCTCAAATCAGCTCCCCTCTCGAGCTGGAGTGCCCCATCACTCCCCTCAACCTCTGCTAATCAGGTGGATCAATAGGCTAAAAGCAGGGCATTTCCTGAGGCCTGGGCTGCACACTCCTATTGCCATTTTCACAGCAGTCCTACAGCTCTGTGATGATGATTACAGCCCTTTCCACAGGGGAAGCGATTACGAATTCTGTTGTAGCTAATTGTAAATTAGCTAATTATCTTCTCCATGGTACCTTGCTGGAAAATACATGAACCTTGCAAAATGGAGGTGTTTCAAAAATTAGGATGGGGGAAAAAAACAACAACAACAACCAAAAGCCCAACCCACTCTGGAAACAACAGAAACCTACCGCTACCTAACTCCAAACAATAACAACCAAACCCTCCTTCCACCTGCACAGACTCCTATTTCCCCCCTTTTCACTCCTCCTCCCCATATCAAACAACACCCACAAGGGGCTAATTCTGCTGCAGGCTTTAAAATGTTTGCTGAGTTCACCTGTTCCTTGCAGCTGGGTGTTGTGGGGCATCCCTAATCACATCTTAGCAGGAGTGATTTCTTTGTGCTGATCTCTTCCCCTCCTCCCTCCCTGGTTTGGTTTTACTTAACAGATTCTTTATATCCCATACGTTAGCAGATATGATTGCACAGCTGCTGGTCTCTGGCTGCTGGAGACAGAGGCTTTGAGACACCCGGGCTAGAGAGAATAACATCTAATCTGAACAGCTGTGTGATGGGGACAAGCGCAAATTAATATAAGCCCAGGTGTGGGAGCATAATTCTCCTGCACAAAGAAGGAATCTTCATCCCTCAGGTGCGTTACTCTTCACTGTTGCATCTGAAAAACTTATTTGGGAGGATTTCTCTTATTTAATTGCTTGGCTGCACTCTGAGCCTTGACTTGGTAATGGATCCTGTATACAGAGTGAAAGAACAGCTCTATGAGAGACAGCAGGTCTGTCTGACTTGGTGTGCTGCCTCTGGCAATAGTCAGTTGTGGATGTCTAGGAAAGAGTACAAGAACAGGGGGACCAATTTTGTTAATCCCCCCAAATATTCTCCTAGACTCCAGTGTTCTACAGTTTAGGGACTTCTGGAGTCTGCAGTGTTTTTTTCATTTGTAATAGTTTTTGAAGTGTCTTTCTTTGATGTAATTGTTCAGTGGGCTTTTGAACCCGTGCAAACTGTAAGCAGCCACCACATCCTGCAGCAAGATGTTCTGCAGCTTAATCATACATTGTGTTAGGAACCTCTTCCTTCTGTTTATTCTGAACATGCCACAAACTACTTTCAATAGGAAGGCCCTAAGTCTTGTTTTAGAAAAGAGTGGAAATCACTTCTGATCCAGTTATGGAAGAGTGGACCCATGAGGATATGCAAGAGCTTGGCCAAAGCTCCTGTCTGTAGATTTCAAACTGGTATTTGGGACTCCTGGGTCCCACCTCAAGCCATGCTTGAGATATTGTAGAAGGCAAAATGACTCTTACCTTAGAGTGATTTGTTATTTCTGGTACCAGAGAGATGGATGACTGTGTAGTTACTGTTACTAAACCATAGAATCATAGAATGGTTTGGGTTGGAAGGAACCTTAAAGATCACCTAGTTCCAACCCCCCTGCCATGGGCAGGGACACCTTCCACTAGACCAGGTTGCTCAAAGCCCCATCCAACCTGGCCTTGAACACTGCCAGGGATGGGGCATCCACAGCTTCTCGGGGCAACCTGTACCAGTGCCTCACCACCCTCACAGTGAAGAATTTCTTCCCTACATCTAACCTAAGTCTACCTTCTTTCAGTTTAAAGCCATTACCCCTTGTTCTATCACTACATGCCCTTGTAAAAAGTCCCTCTCCAGCTTTCCTGTAGGCCACCTTTAGGTACTGGAAGGCTGCTAGAAGGTCTCCCTGGAGCCATCTCTTCTCCAGGCTGAACAGCCCCAACTCTCTTAGCCTGTCTTCACAGGAGAGGTGCTCCAGCCCCCTGATCACCTTCGTGGCCCTCCTCTGGACTCAATCCAGCAGGTCCATATCACTCTTATGCTCGGGGTCCCAAAGCTGGATGTAGTACTCCAGGTGGGGTCTCATGAGAGTGTAGATACTTACAATACATCTCTGCCAAGGACAGCAGCCTCAGTGGAAATGTGGGCTACATAAATTACCCAGTGCAAAAGGCAGCCTCAGTTTCCCATATGCAAAAAGAATAATTGGTTCTTGTGCCAGGCAAAATCAGGCATTGCTGAGGTTCCTCAGGGTTTGCCAAAAGCCAGGAATACAGGGAGGTCCGGCAGTAGTAATGAAAGGCACCTGGCAGGCTGGCGCTCAGATCTATGGCTGAACCCTCTAATGGATTCTATGAGATTTAAGTGGCTGGAGCTTCCCTGACCTGTTTTGCATGCAAGAGGAGCATGGTGGGGAGTAAATCAAGGCAGGGTTTGGTTCTGAATGAAAAGCCCTGCTTTTGCAAATGACAATGACTGTGGATCTCGGAGTCATCTTCCAGGGAAACGTTTTCATGTCCTGCAGCAGTGTGATCCCTAAAGACAGTGCCACAGTGATCTGCTGTTGGCCCTATGAGCAACTGGAAAGAAATTTAACATGTTGCCAACTGCTGAACCCAAAGTCTAAGATTATGTTTTTAAATTAAATGTGTCTGGGTCTGTTCTCTACTTTTGGGGTCCTCATCCATACAACAGTCTTATCCTCCTGAGCAGAGAGAGCTGCTTGACAGGGAACTGGAAGTTCCTCAGCTGCTAAACCATATCCAGAAATGGTTTGGGAGAGCCAGCATATGAGCAGGACAGATAAGGTGCAGAGCTAGGACAAAAAATGGAAGGAGATGGAGAAGACAGTTCAAACCAGGAGTATGAATGCTCTTTGGGCTTGGCTGGGCTGTGCTCCTGTGGCAAGACCTGCTGTCTACCTGTACTGAAGTGAAATCCAACCTTAAACCTACAGCCTCATCTAGACAGTTAAGATGAAAGCACATTCAGGCTTCCTCTGTGCAGATAGGTTATGGACAAAACTTGGGCAACAGGCCAAGCAAACCCTGCCATGAAGACATAGCCTAAATGATTCTTTTAACAGCAGACTCTTCTTGTACAGCTGAGAATATTATAACCCCAAGACAAATATCAGTAGTTCTGACTTGCTGAACAGCGCCGTCACAACTGTCCATTGCCAAGAGATGCTATTCCCTTTGCAGATCTTAAATGACAGGTTTTATGGTGTTTGATATTGAGCTGGGAAAACAATTCGCAATGACCCACTTTATTAGCAGCCCTTGCTTGGGAAAGCTGGTGGTGAGAGCAGTCTAAAACCTGCTGTCATGCAAAGCACAAAGACTCTGGCAGATCATGATTCTTCCAAGTTTATTCATTAGCTGAAACACCCAATTGGAATATTTCTGAGAATGATTCATGAGGTGATGCTTTTTAAGAAAAGACTCAGGAGTCAAAATCTGATCTTTCTAAATTCAACATATAGCCCAAACACCAACTTTCTCTTCACCATCCCTCCACAATAGGAAGAATATCTGAATTCAAGTCAGCCTTCCAATCATGAAAAGAAATCATGGCTCTTTCCCTAGATACTAGCAGCCTGTGCTTACAGCTCCCATTTCCCAGGAACACCCCTGGAAATGTTCATGGGAGAAAAGCACATGAGGAGACCCAGCGTCGAAGTGCAGAGGTGTGGAGCTGTGCTGTAACTAAACTTTGCAGGGTTTTCCATGAGTGTTTGGGCTTCTTCCTCCTGCAAATCTACAGTTGTTTCCCTGGCCCAGCTTGGTGGATTTCCCAAAGAAGAAGGAGGTGAAGAAGACTGTCTTGTACTACCAAATGACACCTCAAACGAACACTGAATCACGCTTTTACACTCATCTTTCAGAGGCAGCTCAGATTTGAAAACAACTCCTACAGCCTTTAGTTCTGGGGAATTTAACACAACTTAATTCCTATGTGTAACATCCCCTTTTTACTCTGTGGCCACATAAGGCTAAGGCTGAGCCTGAAGGGCCATTTGGTTTTCACGCTCATTCAGAGCAAAGCTTAGAAGCTTCTTGACAAACTCCGCAGGGTCAGTGGTGTCAAGGCTGGTATGTCAGGAAAATAAGTTTCAGTTCCTAAACTCATCTCACTGGTGACCTGTCGGGGCTTTGAAACCCTTTCCAGAAGCCTAGAAGGCCAGGACATTAATCTGTGGTAGCACTCCAGCCTTGAGCACTGAGGACTATTGAAACAGCAATGACATGGGCAGGAAGGGGGGTGGGAAGGACATATTTTCTCTTGCAGGAGCTGTGACGACATTTCAGATCAAATTAAACTTCAGTTTTTAAAGACTTCAGTGGAGGTAATTGAAACACTTCCTCACAATTGCCTGAACCTAAGTGTTATCTCTCTTTTCCTCTGTATATCATCCCTTTTCCCCCAAGCCTGAGACAGCCCCGCATGGCCACAGCCTCCTTAATATTAAAGACGGTGATTAAATGGGATTCGCCAAAAGACAAAGGGCTGAAAACCTGCCAATTGTTAATCCCTCTTTCGCTGTGCTTAAAAATTCCATTTCCTTCATTTGAAGAAAGGGGGGGAAGAAAAAAGAATTATACGCCTATGTCTAATTTAAATTCTGGCGTCGCGGGTCCTGTTCCCTTCTCCCTCTCTTGACGTCTGAATATATTCCTTTATTACCATTATTACAGCTTTCTGATTGCATTAAAATTCATCCACACGCTTCTCTCCACATTCCACTTTTCTTTTGCCAGTTTTTTTGCTAATTCCCTTTTTCTCTCCCCCCTTCCCTCCCCACTTTCAAATTATACAGAATGTCATTAAAGATCTCCACAAAATGCCTCAACTCCTTTCTCTCTTGCTTTTATAAACTTGCTGGCTTTCTCCCTCTCCATCCCCTTGTCTACAAACAAAGAAAATGAAGGAGAGGCAAAAGAATACAATAATAATAAAGGAATCCAAGCAGCATGTCTCATAGGTCTCAATAACACCTTTCCTACATCATACAGCTCCGGGCCTAATGCTCACTTCAGTTACAAAGCCGTATTTCACACAGAAGTTTTGTGTATTATTTGTTTGATGCTTGTACCTGGAATCCTCAGCTAAAATCAAAAGTGGAGTGTGCCAGGCTGTGTACGTAAGCGTAGAAAGAGACAGCCTTGCCTATAATTGTAAGCAGAAAAATAAGGAGGTTGGAAATAAAAACATAATTTCACTGTGCTTTATAGAGCAAGAGCTTAAATCTTGTAAGGACTTGAGTATGGATGTGAGCAGTGGAGCTGGGCATGCAGTGCCTATGCCCACTTACAGGTGATTAGTTCAAGATCTGAACTTAAACGGGATCCACCTGTTTAACCCTTCAGACATCCCAGTGACTGCAAGGAGACCTTAAAAGCATTGTTTTTTCCCCCCAGAAGGCAGATCACCTAAAAAGAAGGTGTATCTTTGCTTAAACTAGTCCCACATTACCTAGGTGGAAGTCCCAGTCTGGGGATTTCATAGATAAAAATGAAGGTGAGAATTGCACTCCTATCCTATGTGGAATACCATCTGCCTTATAGGCATTTAAACTATAAGGTGGGGGCATGACATAGTGCCGGTGTGATGAGGCTGGCATGACTGATCCCCCTAACCTGTCCTTGTGACTCCCCTAGCCCAGCTGAGAGGAAGAAACTGCTGCTGCGAAACTTTCATTCATTCTTGCCAGTTCTTCCCAGGGTGCCTAAGTAGTTTTTTTGTTGGTTTTGGTGTTTGGTTTTTTTATTATTATTATTTTTGTTGCTGTCACCCTCAATTACAGTGATATAGCGAAATGACTGAAATGGGATGAAAAATGGAATTTTCTTTCTATGGGAAATACTGATGTCTCAAAAAATGTGCTTCCACTTTGAATTGGAGAGGCCAAAGTTCTTGTGAAATGGAAATTCTTCAGTTGTGAAATGTTACAGGGTATTGTCTCAGAGGAATAAAAAGACTTTGTCTTAATAGCCTCAAAACATAAAATATATAAAGCAGAATGGCTGTGGTTTTCAGCCAGACAAAAGAGTACATTTTCACACACTATATGAATAAATGAAAGATGTTTCTGCCATGGGATGTTGCTGAATGCAAAAGTCATAAATTAGCTCCAAGGAGAATGAGACAGATCAGTGGTGGTTGTGTCCACTCACTCCTATTAAACATGAAGATCCAGTTGCAAAATCTATCTTAGTCACTAAACCTCTGTCTGCTGGAAGCCAGAGGATACTAAGGAAACGGTCACTCTTTAGAAAAGCCCTGTTCTTACTCTTTCTAATGGGCACTGCTGGAGCAGAGGATGCTGGACTGGACAAACCTTTGGTCTAACCCAAAATGGAAGCTCTTATGTTCTTAATGGTTTAATACAATACAGACTTGAAACAAAATTAATCAAAAAGATCCTGTTAAAATCACAGGTTTGTACCTCCTGAAATGAGAACTCAATACATTAATTTAAAAAAAAATGTCCTCTAGCAAAAATCTCATTGAAACAGACCTGTTCCAGGGGAACGCTTTGCCTTTTACAAAACTACACGTTCGGCTAGGTAACCGTTCCTTTGAAATGCTTTGGCCAGCTCAACAAATGACCCAGGAACTGAATGGGTCTGCTTCAGGATGCCGCCTGGCAGGATCTGGCTTGACTTATCCACATACTCATTTAGACTGTTACCCTAAGGTGCGTATGCAAAGGAATGTTATATTCCAGTGATGCTACACCAGTGCTTGAAATAAACATCGGGGATTCAGGGTTGGAGCTGAAGCTTATTGAAGTTAATGAAAAAGAGTGCCACAGAGCCTTGCAGGCTTTGGATCAGACCCTCGGCTTGCTGAACTGCTGCTCAGCGTGTCACTACTGCTGCTGGGTATTGCAGATTCTCCCTGATGCAGAACGGCGTATTACACCCATGCCAGGGGAGGTCTGGTGAGGACGGAGCAGGACAGCAGAGCCTTTATCAATGCCCATCAAAACTTTTTTGTGCTAAGGTTTGGGGGTCTGTATGTATTTCCCTGATTTGGCCTGTTTTCTTAACCTCCTTTCACCACTCTGTTGCAATAAGGAAAAGAAAAACAAACCCCTGTGGAATCTCCAGCACAGGCAAAACTCAGCCTTCTTCTGAGTGGAAGACTTTCCTGCAAGACTGACCCCAGGTTTTAAAACAGAAGCACAGAGCAGTGAGGGAAGGCAGGAAAACTGTAACCAGACGGTGTGGCCTGATACGCCAGGCAGCAATGGCAGCACGTGATGCAGGGGTTGCAATAAAATTTATAACCAACACACTCACAGAAGAACCTTCTTTTAGTGAAAGCAATATTCAGCACACACTTGGCTGAAAGCAAGGCCTTCTGGACCCAGCAAGAAGGTACCCATAGACATGGGATGTCCTGTGCCCTGCTCTGGAGCACCCCAGGCACTTTGTCTCCCTGGCTTTGGGCTGGTTTCAAACTCAGGGGAGACCTGTCCTAACCAGTGCATTGAGCTGAAGATCTCTCCTCCCACTGGGGAAAGTGAGACTCCTTTGATGTCACTTAGCATCCCCCTGCAAACGTTTTATTGAAGATTATTTCTTCCACCCCCCCTCCCACCCCCCCAACTCTCAACTCCGACTGGCTTTAAATGCCACTGTCATTTCCATCCGCTGACAGAGCTCTTTAACTGCCGCGCCAAATGGCATTCGCTAAAACCAACTAATAGAGGGAAATGAGGTTAACCTTTAAGAAAGGTGAAAATGAGCTGGGTGCTATGCCAGCAGTAAAGAATAGTTCATAAACAGCCTCCTGCTGCAGAGGCAGTTTACTCCAGGCACTGGCACTGCTGTTAGCTCCATTTACAGGTGGGTTTCAGGGGTGAGCTTGGCCAGAAGAAGGCATGGGACCTCTCAGCTCACATGGTTTAGTCAGCCCTTGCCTGACAGGCCTGTGGGGACAGTCCCACGACTCTGATCGTCGCTACTGTTTTCTGAACTCACAGCAAACGTGCATTGGCTGTAGTGGACGTATACGACATATCAGTGGCTTGCATGAGCAGAGCTTTTCTCCACCATTTTCTTCCCTAGCATGCAGGGACATGGGAGTGCTCAGGGCCAAATCCTGCATTGCCTGTCTCCTTGCTGAGTTCCTTCTTTCCACTGGTCTTTTTAAATCCTTCACAGATCAGCCCAACACTACTTTTTAACTCTTACTGACTGACTCAGGGCTCTGCTTGTGTAAAAGTGATATTGCTGGGTGGTCCTGCACTCTCTGAAGGACCATTATTGTCTTTTTGTTTTCCTTCAGGCTTAATGAACTTGTCTCCTTGCTCATCGAAGAGTTAGATAAACTCTTGGCTTTAAACCACAACTTGATTCTAGACGTGCCATTCCCAGGCTCGTACCTGAGACCCTGTGCTATGCAACTCGTGAAGGACAGCAAACAGGAAAAGCTGAGCACCAGACACCATGAACTTCCATACAACAATTGCAAGAGGAGGGGCATCTCTTAGTCTGCACAGAAGATTAACAGCAGGTGAGTCTTACAGGAGGGAACTCAATACCTTACCAGTTCGGGTACCAGAAGAAGGAGATGCAGCACAATGCCATGATGGGAACAAGACAAATATTTGTTAAGTAATTTTCTATTGTAAGTGCTCTGCTTCATCTAATTTTAATCAGACCAGAGAGCCTGAAGGATGCATACACTACCAACTATATTAACAGCAAATGGTGGTATAGGATGGAGTCCATATGAAGTGGGGATGTTGGTCTCCTGTTTTCAGCCAGTTTTCTCCACTCCCTTTACATAGATGCATCTCTCTTTACAGAAGTGGACTGAAGTTGGTCCTTTGTCTTACCCCTGCACGGTGCTGACCATACTATTGTCTTTCTCTTGCCATGGTATATTATCCATGCCAAAAGTACTTGAAACAGAAAATTATACACCTGGACCAAATGATCACTAAGCACAAATCTACAAAGCTTCCTGAAACAAGGTCTTTAGTAGGTATAAATCAACAATGCAGACATACACCATGCAATGATACAATTATTTCTCCCACCAACACAGCTATGGCCAGATCAGCAAATATAAAAAGCATTTATCCCATTCCTACCCAAAGTTAGTACCTGGAGAAATTAATTCCCCAATTCAGGGTAAAATCCAAGTCTCAGAAAGGCGAATTTCCAGCTACTAGAGCTTCACTGTCCATGTGGGAAAACATACCCCTCAGTAGGCTCTTTCTACCTCAGATTTCATCACCATTAATAATGCTTTTTTGGCTAACAATGCTTTTTGGGGTATGTGGAGAAAGCAGGGCTGTGCAAGCCAGATCTGAACCTGGCTCCGGTCCCTATTACTGCAACAGTACTGTAACTGTGCTAAGGGGAGTCATCTCTTCCCTTCATCAGTAGCCAGGACTCGGAGACACAGAGAGAGACAGAGAGCGAAGGTGCTGTTTTATAGCAAGCCTTTTCTAAGCTTGAGAGCTCACTGTGCTATTATTTCCCCCTTTTTCCCTCATTTCAGGCCTTTTTTGTGTTTCATGTTTGGCCCTCGGCAGGCTGAGAGACGTGCTGACAAGTTGTAACTCTCACACGGCTCTGCGAGGGCTTTGTTCTCTGCGTGCGTGGCACAGACTTGCTTCCTCTTTCAAAATGTGACAGCGAGCGATAACATTGACACAGAGAGCCAGCGCGTGGTCTCAGCACGCTCCCCATGCTAAAGACCCTCTCCAGTGATCTGCAGCATCAGTCAGGAAGCAAAGATGGGTATCATACAGGGAAAAATATAGTAGCAATGACTCCTTCTTCCTCCCAAAACCCCCTTAACCCCAGGCTAGTCAGAGGCTCACATGGCTTATCGTCAAAAAGGGATTTTCAGTGATCCGGTCTCTCCTGCTCTGTACTGGAAATGCCCACAGAGCTGCTCCCAGGAGCTTCCCATCCCATGGCTGAACTGCCATGCCTAAGCCATTCTGCTGCTGCCCTGCAGCTATCCCCATAGGTTGTGTTTTGGCTAAAATGTGTGTCCTGGAGAGGGGTCAAGTCTTACTACAAGGACAACAGGCAGAGCAACCATCAGCATCACAGTTTGCTTTGATGTGCATCCTCTTGTGACAAGAGCCTGTCTCTGAATTCTCACTTTAATGTGTTTGGCATTGTGTTCAAATTAGAAAAGTTTTGGAGAAAAGTTCAGCCTCTCTCCAGCTGATTAAAGCACTCTTTAGTATATAGGCTTTTTTCCCAGAAAAGATACTTCCATAAAGACTCAAGTCTCTTGGAGCTCTCTCAGGCAAGGATGAGCACAACTTTTTAAGCCTGACACTTGGAAGCATCTGTTTCATTTACACAGGTCTTTTCAAAATCTTTTACAGTTTTGAAAAAGTGAACACCAGGCTGGGATCAGTTTGCCAGAGTACTTCCCCCACCAATGCTACCTACTAAAAACCTGTCCTCCAGTTTCCTTGTTTATACACCAAAAGGTCCCATTAGGCGGTTATGCCCACAACCAGGCTGGGAGGTAATGTTGACTTCCTCAGCTGTGCTAACCACTTTTCTAGGTCATTGCCTAGGTACTTTTCTAGGTCACTGTCTTATGAAATATAACCCCTCATTCTTTAGGCCTGGTTTTTAGCCTTATTCCTCCATAAGTCAGCTTAGATTTGGTTCTGCAGAAACACCCACATAACGCTTCAGCCAGCCAAAGCTCATTCAGCGTGACCTAAGTGACTCAGATGACTCTGTATCAGGGTCCTGTCCTTACAATTTTCCATTTTGTGCTATCCACAGATTGTATCAGCCGGGATATTTAATTCCACATCATTCATGACAATGCTGACTAGCATCAGAGCTGGTACTGATCCGTGCAGAACCCTGCTACAAATACCCTCACTCTATCATGCTTTCTTTTTGACAACTGCATTTTGAGATTTGTCCATTACCCACTTCTTAATCCATTTAATGTCTGCCCTCTTGAACGCTGTACTCAGCAGGAACTACAAGGAAGTTCCAATTCTAGAGATCCAACCTTTGCAGCTCACGATAACTTCTACTGATAAAGAAAACTCAATCAGTCAGTTTTTCCAAGGGGAAGATAGGATCTCAAAGACACATAGCCCCTCTCCTCCCTTCCCTTGCCTCTGGCATTGTTCCTTCTCGCCAGCTTGAACAGCAGGCCTTTACCTGTGTTGCAGCACAGTTCTCTAACACTAACATTTAAGGAATATTGTATTTTCCTAAGGACGGGCCACGTTCTCCAGATATTGCCACAAAAGTGGAGCATAGACCTTAGTTATTTTTGTTCTTTGCTCTCAGTTATTACAACTTATAGCTAATGGCTGGTTCACTCACAGGTTGTGTTTGCTGTGCAGGTGTAGACATTATCTTTGCAAATACAGTGACTCAACTACCGCAAGGAAGACCCTATTCTTTATTATGCCCTTGCCATTATTATGTCTGCAGGACCCTGGGACAAAATAGCCTCTACAAGCTAGTCCCACAGAGAGTGTGAGAGCTGGAGAGACTAGCAACTAAAGTAAAACAAAGTCACAATTCTGAAGAGTGTTTCATGCAAGGGGAAATGCAGGACCGTTTTTTCCTTTCCCCACCTCAACATCTTTTTCGTGGGAGCAGAAGTAATTGTATTGAATGCACTCAGAGATTTCCCTGCACGGTGAAGCAGTGTAAGGCAATAGGATTCTTATCATTCAGCTTCCCTGAACATTTCTCTGAGCTAGAAACAAAGCCCAGGTCCCAGCTGGGATGACATTTATTTAGAATATGTAATGTTAACCGAAAGAAAGTCAGGGAACATGCACTGAACCCTGCTTTGACTCTTCTACTGTTTAACTGTTGGCTTGCCCTGACTCATTTTTGGCCTATTCCAGCCACTTTGTCCCAGACTTAGGAAGATCTAGCCCTGGGTGATATGGTGGTCCTTGGTCTTACAAGCAGCTACTGGCTCTGTCTTTCTTTCAGGTAGCAGCATGCATCTTGTCTGAGTGGAAGCTAGGACCCTGAGAGCAGAGGCTTGAAGAATTTGGTGCAGGCTTTCCTGAATTTTAACAAAAATGCTGAAAGTTTGCCCATCAGTAACCCAGTCACAAGTAAGATACAACAGTTTGTCCCCAGCTCCCTAGCTGGTGGTTTTACATTCAAGAGAAGGCCTTTATCTCCCTGTTTCTGCTATTAAATGTGAGAGTAGTCCTGGGCAAATCTCACTGTTTCCATTTTTTCATCTCTCCATCTGCAATCCAGGGGAATTTTGGCCTTGGTTGTTTTGATATCTAATTCTGAAAGAACGTGCTATCACAGTAATGATAGCAGAGCCATAACACTGCTCTAATATATTCATTCAAATATTGCCTAAGTAATAGTAGGTGGTGGTGTTAGCCATAATTCAGGTTTGGGGAAACTAAGGCACAGTGAAGTTAAAGGGGAATATAGCCTGGAATAGACTCTGGGAGTTGTGATGGTTTGCCTTGCAGCAGAACCCAGCAGAAAGCACAGTCCTTTTCTCTGGATCTGGACTTTTCTACAGTGCTTTTAAAGCACTACTCCATAATCCTGACTCCAGAGAGCTCTGCACAGGCTGCTTAAATTATATTAAAGCACAAGATTCAGAGTTCAGTTCACTCAGAAAATGTGTATGTATGTCTGTGTGTTTGCATATGGATGCGTGCAGCGTGTGGGTGTGATTCCCTAAATATGAGGCGAAGTGCCTATCACAGAGAATAGACCTTAAAAGGGGTTTCTAAGCTGTAAGTGAGAAACCAAAGCTGGGAAGAAAAAAATAAAGCAAAAAGGCAACATTCCCACCACCACTAGCAACTCAAATTAAAAAGCAATTGTGTGTGTAAGAAAAAGAAAGCTTCGGAAATACAGGGATAAATGACATTTGTTGTGAAATGCCTCCCCCACTCCTGTGCCCAAGTGATAAGGAAATGAGCTGTATGCCAGGGGAACTTCAGGTTGGATTCAGGCAACAGAAACATTTTCAGGTCAAGCTTAATTTGGTGTTAGCTTGAGTTTCCCCATTAACTGGAGTTGGGCAATGGTGCCACTGCCATCACTCTCCAACCCTGCATGTCCGCAGAACTTGATGGAGATGCGGACAGGTGCCCACGGGCAGGCAGCCTTTTCATGCCTTCCCCTCCAGCAAACACCACCGCCAAAATGCCACCCTGCCCTCTGCTTTACATGAGGTCCAGGTGTGTGATGGCCTGTCCATCCTGAGAGCCTAGCACTGCTTTCCAGCGAGCGAACCTGCAGGAGGGCTTGGGAAAAAGGAGAAACCACTCCTTCCCAGGAGAGCACATGTGTCCCAGGGCGCTGCCAGGACTCTCCACTGCTCTGGTTCACTTTATGAAGGAGCAGGGAGCCAGGCAGGCAGTGCTGCCAACTTCTGGGGATCTGAGGTAGCTGACAGTTGTCAATCAATGCTAATACAAGTGAGAGACACCCAACCAAAAGGTGCACCAGCAAGAGTGGTGGGTGCCTAGCATGGGCAGAGGGAAACCAGCTGAAGTATTTAGAATGCCAGAGAGAGTGTGAGAGAGTATTTTCTCCCTTGCCTTTGGTGGAGTTGAGGTCACTGCCTCATCTCCATTAACATCACCCAGCGAGTCCTCAGAAATCTCTGCGTGGTGCTGGATCCAGCCTGGCACTGAGCGCTGCCTTGGAGGTGCTGAAGGGCTGGCAGGATGGTGACTGCTGCTGATTTACTTCCTCACTACTGTTTGGGCAGCGGCAAGGTAGGAAAGGGGGCATGATTGAAAGGAGTGGGGAGAGAAGAAGAAAAGGGGAAGAAAAGATAATAAGAAAGCCCCCACTGCCCTCTGCCATTGTGCTGTTCACTAGAAGGCTCCCTACAGAATTATGCTGTCGTCTTGCAGGAAAGCATGTAATAACTGAAAATACAGTGTCAAAAGGAATTTTTCAGGCTTTGACAGCTCATAAATTACAGTTCGTTGACTTCTTCCTGGGTCTAGATTTAAATTAATAGGCAGGCAGATATATATTTCTTTTGCTCCTTTCTCCTGAGCAGTAGCAGTTGTGGAAGTGACGCAGTTTCTCGCATCTCTGTCTCTCCATTCCCTCCCTCCCTCCCTTACAAGCAGTCTTGCCCCGATGCAGATCAGCTCAACTCGGTCTCATACCCCAGGGTGTGGCAGACTGGTCCTCCCAACACTGCCTCTACCCAGCACAGAAGCGGGGAAAGCAAAGGCAAAGAAATTCATTGTTCCCTGCGGCAAGTGGCGTCTTTACAAAATCAAGGTCTTTCAGAGGAGGTGTTTGGCAGAAAATGGTCATAGGCAGTAAGGGTCAGAGATGCTCAGGTAAAGTTGGTGATGGCTGCTGCATCCAAAGTAAAAGCAAGCAAAAAGAATCGGCCTGCCTTCTAAATAAATCAAAATGAGATGAGATGGCCATTGATGAACAAATGTGCACTGCCCTTTCCATGAAACTGTAGGTGCTCACCTATAGTGAGAATAAAGGTGACTATGTGAATAGAGGGATGGATAGACGGATAGACAGACTGTTGCATATAATGGCAAACAGACTAGACAGGACATCATAGCTCCAGAAGGTAGTCACGTTCTTAAAGGGATTACACCTTGCCTGTCTGAAATCTCTTGCAGATACTTCCATTTGGATGCAATGCTAGCCTGCATGTAAGTCTGCCAGTCTCAGCTGAACAGCTACCAGCATTTTGCTGCTAGGGGAAATGATCCAGGAAGATGGAAGTTTGCACACCACTTGCAATGCTCTGGTGAACAGGAATGCTCAGCACTGCCCTGTCTGCACAGGTCTGGAGTTGTTTGGTGGTGCATCAAAGCACGGTAGGTAGCTGGGGTGCTGGAGGAGACTTGTCATTCTTTTGTATGGTGTCACATTTATGAGCTGGGGACAGGGCAACCTGAGGTCTGTTTGTGCTGTTGTTCTGCAGTTACAAGGAGCTCAGCCTGCATCAGCGACGGCTGTGAAATTCCTAGGAGGATGTGGATTTGCAACACGTAGGTAGTAAAATGCGTCAAGCTCTTCTGGATCCTGCAGTTTGAAAAGGTCTCATGTAAAAAGGGGTTATTAATAGTATTAATGGTTCCTGCTACAAGTTGTAGTCTCTAGCAGCCTAAGAAGCTCGGGTGAATATTGGGCTGCGTGCTTCACAGCTCCTGTGAAAGAGCAGTCCAGGACAAGTTTGTTTTTGGGAAGGCGGCAATGACTCAGAGCTGGGAGCTGAACATTTCCCTCGTTTGCCATAGTAACACAGTGAAAGGGAGTGAAAAGCACGGAGCCAGAAGGAACATGGGTCCTGGCTGCCCTTATGGAGGTGTGTGAAGGGATGAGTGCGATAATCACACATTTGAATCATCTGAAAGATCTTTGTGCTCTCGTTACCGGCTGTGTTAACTCTGGTGCTGAAGGGTGGTCACATCCCTCTGAGAAAGCAGCTCCTTGTGAAGTGCCGTGGGCTGTGGATTTAGTCACCTCTCAGCTCAGCGGTCCCTGTGAGATGCCCTTCCTGGTGGGACTCGGCGAGCTCAGAAGGTGGGAAGGGGAGCGAGGGGCTCTGGGGGCCTTGCTCAAGCTGAGCATGTGAAGGGCAAGAGAGCCAGCGGTCCCAGGTGTTTGCCCTGCAGGGAGACCTGTGCCGTGACACAAGGATGTTGCTCATTGACTGACTCCACCATGAAATGGACAGCCACTGTGGTGTTCGACAAGATCTCCGGGTGCTCCCAGTGTGGGCTCTGGTGCAATGACTGCAATGATGCAGGAGGGACGGAAACCCAGTTTCAGTTTATCCAGGAGGGAAATAACCTATTTAGTGCTTAAGGCACTGAGTTTGTTTAGAGGGAGGTGCTGTTTGGGTATGCCAGTGTCTTCAGTGAGGAAAGTATCGGGACTAGGTGCTTAAATCTACTAGCTGTGACTCATTTCATGAAAACCTGTTCTGAGGAAGACACTTATTTGCAATGCATCACTCAAAGGAGTACTGAATACCCCAGGAATGGTGATCCTATCTTAGGGAGTTGGGGGCTCTGGAGCGCGGGGGGGGGCGCAGTGTTGTCATATGCATTTTAGATGACAATTTGTGCAGCAATGGATAATTATCAGCCTCCCTCACAGCCTCACACATACCTGTATCAGCACTATTTCGACTGGAGTTACTAGAAAAAAAGTGTAAATGAGTTCCAAATAAGTAAATGAATTCTTCAGCAGAGATTCAAAACCCCACTGAAGGCCCTTTTCCACGGCTTCCAGACCACCACAGACCACAGCAGTGGAAAACTGCTTTCAGATAATAGATACCACCGCAAAAAAGACTGCACTGATATCCAGCCTATGTCCTTTTGTCTTAATTTTAGTTCACAACTATTTCCCATCAGCTCTTGCTCCTGGCCCCTCACTGGGACTATCTAATCTGTTATGCCCCTACAGACCTCTGTGCCTTACTCTGATGAATACTTACTGCAATCCCCAGCTTTATGATTTGCAAAACAGCATTTTGCAGAGGACGCAAAGGCAGAAGTGACAGAGAAATAAGGCAACCTTTCAATCCATTTATCAAAGTCCTTGAAGTTCCCATTTCAAGGAAACAATCAGAAACAGGGAGCATAAAAATTGAATATGAAATCCAGGGCATTTTAAATAAATGGAAAGGTTAACAACAAAGCCAACTCCCCTTGATGATAATAAGAGAAAATCAGTCCTGAGACCTGTTGATCCTGGATGGATCTTGTTTATTAGGAAGAGCCAACCGAACAAACTGATAGAAGAAAAACACAGAAATATAATGTTTATTCATTTCCTGTTTCTGTTTTCTTAATTGAATATTTTGCTGTGCAAAATACAAAAAAATGGGTCTAATATTATGCTGTAGCCAATCGAGACCCATTTAATCACACTCAATGGGTCAGAGTCTACATTAAGCTATGCGCTGTTGAGCTGCACTTGTATTCCCCTGGCAAAGGCATCATTAGCTGGCAAAGCTCATCCCAACGTTGCTGAAGATGGAGCGGCATGTATAAACCACCCCACCCTTGCCTGGAAATGACCACAGTTAAGGCAACAACTAGGCAGGAACCTCACAACTAGACTTGGGAGCTAAGAAGTCACGGCTGCTAATTTACTGCTGCCCATTAGACTGTCTCGTGGCTAAGGAGAAGTTGTTTTCATGATACTTGTCTGGCATAATTATTTTCAGGCATAGAAACATTTAAATAATGAAGCTCAGAAGGTGTGATTTTTGAGCTGAGATCTCATCTATTTAGGTGTTTACAGCACATGTGTCATGATGATGTCTCAGCTTCAGGCTCAATGAACCAATGAGACCTTTAAGAGGTCATATTCTCCCATGTCTGTGAAACCTGTAAGGTTTCCTGCACCTTCTTCTAGAAAGTTTGATGCAGTCTTTTCTAAGGAAAGTGGTGCTGGACAACAGGACCATAGGTCCCATCTTCTTCTCATTAGATGTTACAGCTCCGTGCTAAAATGAGGCATGGATGGAGCAAACCCATACCTTTTCTGTAGAAGGAACTGGTTAAACGTGAGGCAGACAATTAATTTCCCCATAGGGGATTTGCTAAGGAGCCTATAGGGAATGTGGGCTATTGCAGGAATAGTTGAGTACCAAAGTCTGTCCTGCTGTGTGGGAAATCTCAGATGCTTTTTATTATTGTTCTCGTGTAATATTGATCACAGTCTTAGAGCTGAGCGCCACCATTTTTTTTCACTGGCTCCAATGATGATCTTGAGGAGTGCCACAGCCACTTAGAATCATGTTTCTCTTTCTTTTCATTTGGATATCCTTCTCCTAATTTCCCTTGGTAACCTGCACCACCAGCACATTTTCCCTCCTTGCTGCCAGTGTTTGAGGCTGTGATGGCTGCGCTCAGTTCCTTGCACACAAGCACGCATGACGATGCCCTGAATGTCACAACTGACCATGTTCACCTGTGACGGCCTCAGCCAAGCAGCTGAAAAATGAAAGAGTGAAGGAGCGAGCCCGAGCTCCTTTCTACCCTCTGGTTTCAGGTCCTCTGGGTCAGGCTCACAGGAGGCTGGGGGGTAGATTAGACTGCCTGTCCTGTGACTAAGCAGAGTACTGCTATGCCGAGGGCGCTCAGTCTGACATCTCTCACCATCATGAAATGTACTAATTGGGTTTTTCTGTGTGTATTTTTTTATTTAATGGTCCTCTAGGACACTGAACCTGCATTATGATCAGAGGCTGATGAGTTAAGGATATGGGGAATTAGGCTCAGCTGGGCATCTCTGCCAAGGGCTACAATAGCTTATTATAGTCTGTACAGTATTTCCAGCAAAATGCTTTGAAATCATAGAGCACCTTCTGTGTGAGGGACAGGGAACTCTTTACCATCAAGGAGGCAATGTGGAAAAGAAAGCAGGAAGCTTTTAACCCCTGTCAGTCAACTGTCTGCTTCTCAAACCAAGGCCCAGAAAATCTCCCCCTCTAGCTGATGGGACGCCTTTGCCTTGACAGAGTCCTGACAGCTCTGCACTCCCCCAGCATTGAAGCACCCGATTGCATGTGTTTCTGTGTGTGTGTGTGTGCGCATTTAAACCCAAGCAGTTCAAGCAAAATCTGGCGCCACCTACTCAGCATCCCTTTGATAACCAAATTAAAAAAAACAACCTCCCCCCACCTTATATTAAGGTCCTACCAACGCCCTACTTCCCCACCTTGCATTGCAGAACAAGTTATTTGCCTTGGCATGCAGTGCAAAGGAGTTTTCTCTGCTAGGTTTTGTTCCACAAGGACTAGCTGTTTCTGAGACTTGGGAAGAGACAAAATATCTATCGCATGGGATGAAAGCCAACATCTAATTCAGGAGAACAGGCAAGGAACTGGTTTGGTATAAGGCTGTCTTAAAACTGCCTTCTGCTGCTTCTAGAGCACCTGGTGCTTCTGAAAGCTTGATCTACCAGATTCAATTTCTACCTTCTTTATCCAGTGTTGCTTTAACTATTTCACATAGTGTGCCCACCTTCATTTCTCCTCTGAGATGTTTCTGCAACCTAAGTAAGCACGTATGATCTGAAAAGGGGTCTGGTTCTGTTGGAAATGATGACTCTGGGGTTTTGGCCCAGCAAAGGACAAGGAAGCAATATCTGCGTGCTAGGGAAATGTAAAGCCACAGACCCGTGCACATCATCTGGCGTTAGATGCACAAAACCACAGAGTTTAGTGAGGCGTGATTAAAGCAGGAAAAGGAGTACTGGAAAGAAAGACAGAGAGAAAAAAAGAAAAGACTGAATGAGATGGGGGAAAGCTTGCAGCACTCAATCCTGCATTTCTCTTTTAGTGCCGTGACAAGCAGCAGGAAGATGTCTGTGTCTGATAAAGTGGACATACAGTGCCAGGTCAGGAAACAACAGATTCTTTAATCCCCTTGCTGGTCTGCTGGTCCAGTGATTCAGGGTCAGGCTCTGCAGAGGTTGAGGGCAAGTCCTGGGCAAGAGCAGGAACTCCTGGGTCTCCCTACATTTAGTATTCTGTTCACTGTACAGAATAGGTGATAACTTCTAGCAAACTAGAAAGCCTCCCTGATTTCCAGAAAGTAAAGAATAGCCAGGGTTTTTTGAAACGTACCGATTTTCTGTGGTTTTTTTCAACTTCATAGTCAGCCCCACTGACTTCTGGGGTCCCTGGGGAGTAGGAATCTGCAGAGAAGCCAGGCCTTTTGAGGGAGCCTTGAAGAACACAGAGGCAACAGCTGTGCAGCAGGGACCAAGCATGTATTTTTATAACCCCACAGCAAGTCTGAGAAATGCTCAAGTGCTGTGAGTGGGAAGATGCTCTTGTATTTATTGGGAATAAATTCAGGTGAATTGCTCATGTAACTCTTGTACCATATCATCTCACCACACATGCACAGACAGGCTTCTGCCATCTTGTAAAGGCACTGAAAGGGTTTGTGTGCATTGCAGCACCCTGGTTTCTATAGAACAGATCTGGCACGTTGCACTGGATGAAGGCAATTTCTCCCCTCGATCTTGGAGGGTCAGAACCAATTAGCATAGTCCTTCCTACCTTCCTTGAGGGCAGGATAGGTTGTAATGTAACCAAGGACTGATCTTGCTACGCAATATCATTGGGGGTGACACAGCTGAGCCCCTGATGAGATGTTTGCTGACATGTGTCAGGAAGGATCATGGCATGCTTCCCTACATGCCCAGGTGGATTGTGGGTATGCCAAAGGAGGTGGGGGGCTTGTAACATTTTCTAATATGGCATTTAAGACAAAAAAGAGTGAGCTGAGGCAGAACAAGACCAATTGATGTAGGATGACAACTGCCTTAAGGAACATCAGATGTCCAGGGAAAATCAAAAGAATTCTTCTCCCAAAGACTCCAATGAAAATTTATCTATATCTATATCTAAACATACATACATACATCTGTATGTGCATGTGCATATAAAGGCAGATTGTCAGCTCGTACTCAATGGTAAAGGTCCACTGAAGTAGGAAGGGTATATGAAGATGCTTAATCATTCCTTACATGTTTGCTTCCTGCATCTCTAAGTTGAACACATTGACTACAAGTCATGTGTATATATAGGTGTGTGCATGTGTAAAGATTCTTTTCACTCTCTCATAGATCTAGGATACAGAAATTTTTCAAAGGTGACTAGAATGGGCAAAGATTAGGAAGAAAGCTTGTGTGTACGGATGTGGCAGCTATCTGAAGACGTATCTATAAGCGTCAAGTGACGGAAGAATTGAATTATGTGATTCATAAGGTTTTGACTGTATGTAAGAGAGAAATTAAGGAAGAAAAATTCCACTGAATGGCTTCTTGGCATTGAATTACTAAAACTGAAGAACTGTCTTAAAAGAAAGGAGGTGGAAATACCACAGTCTGAGAACTTCAGACACAATATAAGTAACATGTACAATTATGGAATAGCTGAAATAGGCAGAGATAAGAACAGGTGAATGTATATGGGTTTCATTTTATCAATTCCCGCTGTTCTTTGAAGTCAATTTACAAACACTGAAGATTCTTACAGACTACTTAGTATTGCAGATGCCACTGTTGTTTAGCTGTAAGGAGTGTGGCACCCTCAGCATATCTGCCTACATCTAATAACTCAGTATTCATCCTCTTAATGAAGCCACACTTCTGGGGTGAGATTTAAATTGCAGGTTAAAATACCCACATTTTGTATCTACAGATTTGCCATTTAGATTCCCGTAGCCAGTGGAGAGATAGTTGTGCAGTTAGGGGAGCTCAGTACGCTATTCCCCTTACCCGGTGGTAGACACCTAAATTTGGTCAGATGCATCAATCTCCAGACCCCATGCTGCACTGCCAAGATCTCCATTTACTGCAATGGAAACATTGGCTCCTCACCCTCATGTAGACACCCACATCTGCAAACTGACAGGTTAGGTGTCTCAATCTAGAGCTGCGTTATTGCTCAAATAAGCCATCCTCTATTTCAGTGTAATGCTGCTTCTTCTGCCACGGCAAGGAGTGTCGATAGGGTCTGAAGAACAGGATTCAGCCTTTTATTATCACATCAGACATCTAAATCTGAGTACATCACTCCCACATCCCTTCACAGTCAACAGAGGTATTTGTGCCTCCAAAGGCTGATTCATCCTATCAACACTGTTATCTAAGAAAGGTTGGGCAAACTGCTCTGGGCAAGTGCCCATCTCTTTCAGCTAACTCTGAAGTAGGTTCAAACAACTACTTTAGACTTAATGGTTAATATTCAGATGGCTAAATTTAGGCAAGATCAATCCTTCCCATAGCACATAAATTAAACACATATAATCTTCAGTCCCCAACTGTGCCTCCAGGTATGTTCTTGCTGGAAATGGTACAGATATATATCATAGCTTACTAGCTTACCTGACTGATCACAAACAACCAATACAGCTGGAATAGCCAATATCAAATAAACACAGGGATTTTCTTTGTGATAAAATCTACAGAGGTAAAAAACCCACTCAAAATATGTGTCTTAATAACAATCTAAAATTATTGCTTGATGAACACATAATCTGCTTGCACATAGTGCATGGGGAGAAAAACAAGTCAAAAGGAATCTGGAAGAGCTATTATTTGCAAAGTATTCCACCATTAACACAATATATGACTGCTACCTGCAAAACAACTTCCTTAGACAAAGAACAAAAGCAGTCAAAAATGTGGTGATAGCCGGCAAGATTCTGCAGCTCCTCAGGTTTCAAGATATTTTAGAGACATAATGTTTTGCACATATGCAGCAGGTTTCACCTGAAGATCTCCAAGCACTTTGTAAATATATATGCGTTAATTAATCTTCACAGCAACTCTATGAGGTAAGCACTGTAAATATAATTATCTTGATTTTACAGATGGTGAACTTGAGACTCAGAGCACTGGAATAACTCCCCCAAGTTCACACCGTGAATCAGCAGCACCATAGTGACTGGAATCCAGCAGTTCCACTGCACTTCTCTTTGTTAACCCAGATGACAAAAGTGCCTTTGCTTACGGTAACAATAAACTCCACATGGAGAAAAGAGCTGCTCTGGGACTTCACACTTTCTTGTTGGTAAAGCATTTTCCACCCTTTGAATAGGGGACATGATAAATGCACACAGTGTTATTTATTATTATTACGCTCATTAGCATCTGCATCATTACCACTGGAGGAACGTTATCAATAGATAGTGTTGGTTAGCAGTTCAGATCCTATCCCCAGTATCGAACATGGCCAATTCTGGTGGCTGCTTGCTGCTTAAAAGGACGATTTCCTTAATAAGCAGTTCTTAAGAAGGCTCAGACAGCAATCACGCTTCCTGCACATCTTTCGTCTTCATTTAGTGTGACATTCTTGTTTTATCTTGTAAATAATCTGTGGTTGTCCCCACTGGGGAGAAACACAGTTTGATATAATGTCAGCCTGAGCTGAAACTGAGAAATCTGAGCTTGCCGTGAAGGGGAGGGTCTCTCAAGCGCCCACATCTGAAATCTTCAACCTACTCTTACCTTAATAAAAAGTCAACCTGCCAGCATGTAAATGGCAGGGAACAAAAAGGGATGACATATGGCAAACACAGGCAGTAGTCAGTGGTAACGCTTGTGTATGGTGGAGGCGCTTGGGCTGTCAGAGCCAAGGGGTTTCTGCAGGGGCACCTGGTGGTCTTTCTCCTTAAAGTAATAAAGGTACTTCACAGAGTGGGTGATGCATTTTGAAAGCATTTGAAGAAGAACTGCTTTATTGTTTTCACCTAAACTAAATTCCTTCAGATTACTCCATTCGATTCTGTTCTGTTCTGTTTCTTACATAGAGCACATCTCCATGGGCTACCTTTGTTTAGGGCAATCTGTGCTCCAACAGAGTGTCTTGATTTTTATTTTTGGTCAAAATTATCTATATTTATATATTATAATATTGTATTCTACTGCCCTGGGATTTGGAAAGATATTTTCACCTGGTAAGATTCCAGCTGTGCTCCTGCAGAGCTCCGTTGGATCTGGGTATCTGTCTGCAAATCCTGGAGGTTCATACTCTTTCAGACTATTCCCGATATATTCATGTCAAATGGTACTAAACTTCACCCATTTCTTGCAGTACATGGTAGCTCAACCTCCATAAGAATGTTTTAATATTCTCTTTTCTGATGTGGCAGAGAACAAGAAAAAAAAGCATCCCCCAAGCCACTGAGAAGGTAATTGGATCTTGTAAGGGTCATCACATAGGGGCATTTTGGGCTGATGTCAAAGGCCACAGCTAGTTCCCACTTCACTTCAGGAAGGCATCTCCCCTGCAGCTCAGAGAGAGCTGGATGCCCGATGTCTCCCAAGGCCACTTCTGCAGGGGTCCGTGATGACCCCCTCGCCCCCATGCAGACACTTGGCACTTGTGGAAGTCAGTGGGGCAGAACCCGTCTGCCTGCGTTTCCTCCTGGGCATCTAAGTCTAATGGAGGAGATACTCAGTTTTACTGTGAAGGTTAGGATATGCCCTTCTTCCTTGCAAATTCTTGGCTGAGGAAATCAGTCGTGTGGGTGGCAAGCCCTGAGGACAGAAGGTTGTGAGAGTCATTCAAAGCCAAATCCTGCCTTGGGCTCTGCACTGTGCCTCCCTCTTGAACGCGTGCAGTCCCAGGCTCTGTGTTCTTCCAAAGATGTCACACTTCCTTTTTTATTTTAATATAGAGTTAGTTTCAAATTCACCTCTTAGCTGTGCCTTGCAGGGAGTTCCCAGCTGAGGCCAGTAGCAGATGTGTGCACACATCTGAAAGCAGGACATGTCCCTGAGCTCCCTCCTGTACTTCACCCCTCTAGGGATGGACCTCGACTACTGGGAATCACACAGGCTCCCTGAAGACAGCACATGCCATTTTTACTCACTTATCTTTCTGAAAGTATATTTAGGGGAGAAGGTAAGAGAGAAGAGAGAGGAAAAGCAAGAGAAGCCTCCAAAGTCAGGTGAGAGATGTCTGCGAGCTCTGTGTGAAGCATCATGTGATTCCTTCCCTGCCATTTCTTCCCCAGGTTTGAAAGATGCCCTGAGGTAGGTTGCCATATTTGCATAGATTTACTTGTAAAGGGAAAATTCTGCTACTGCGCATATCCCCGTTGATTGCCACATTGTTATGGGCACCTGGGGAGTCCATAAAGAAATCAAAGAATAAAAAAAAACGGTAAAAAAATTGAAAACAACAAAAGCCATATTGCATTTCCCAGGAAGCCCTGAAATAAGTATGCCTCAGAGAGGAGGCACAGGAGTAAAGCTGACACACAAACACAGCTCTTGACGTAAGAGACAACCCCAGACCTGCATCCTATTCTAATTACCATCTTTGTTTACAAGCATATCTGCTTGTGTGGATCCTTCCAACTACCTTAGTATTGTTTCATTATAGTGCAAATACCGATCACCTAAAGCAGCTTGAAAACTGAACAAGGGAAGAGAAATAGGGAAAAAAACCCACCTCATCTCCCAACAAAACATGACAACTATCTACCCCTTCTTAAGAGCAGAGCAATTTCCTCGCTGTGAGCTGGCACGCTGTTCAGGAGGCATCGGCGCATCCTGCGATCCGTGTAACCGGCATTGCTCACCAGCTGTTAGAAAACTCTGCTTCTGGATGGCTTGCACATGGCAAAGGTGCCACAGGACCTTCTGAAAACCTCATGCTCTTTGTCTGTGGCTCTCATTTATGACTGGAGGTGGCTTTAACTCTGGAGGATGAAACTGGTTCACCTGTATATCCACCCAACCTTGCCTTGGAGGTTCTCCCCTGCTGCAGGGCTATTACTGTTGTTCGTACAACAGCTGCTGAACTCCTGCAGTTTACAGCTCTCCTACAGAGTTTAAACCACCACTGATTTGGGATTCCACCTTGGGTAATGACATCTGGTAAGCATCATCAGCCTGTGCAGCCAGGACCCATGGCTCTTCTCTCTGAAACTGCCATGCTATACACCTACCCTTTAGCTGGCAGCATTTTGGAAACTGAAAAGAGACTTCAGTGCATTGTTTTATGATTGAACAAGTTGCCAGTGTCGAGGTTCTTTGACTAACTTCTGCCTTCTCCAGGGACAAGTGGTCCTGCTTAAACAATAAGAAATGCCAGTGATGCAAAGCCAGCATCTAAAACATCCCCACGAACTCAAAAACAACAGGACGACTCATGGAAGAAAAATCCATTGAAAACTACTGATACAAAGAAAGTACCTCTGGCTCAGGAAATCCCTGAGCTGCCAATTGCAGGAAGCTAGGAAAGTATTGCTCTTGTAATTTTCCCTCCACTTTATGATTGACTGCTCCAAGAGATGCGTTATGTGTGAGAATGACTGTGGGTCTGACTGACTATAATTGTTCTTATGTTCTTATATTATATTACCATGTTCCCTGGGAGGAGTGAATCGGCACTGTTGGGAATGGGGGATTACTGCAGCACCCCATGGAGAGGTGTCCCCAGCAGAGCGTTTCACCATGGCAAATTTGTAGCTGCCTCCTACGACTGTCATTTCTCACATTGCCGGGAACAGGGAATGGGAATGAGCCATCCACTTGTTGGGCAAGATAAGGCTGGTCCCCAGGATGGTATCAGGGTGGGGGGCAGGGGAAAGAATTGGAAGAAAACAGGGGTTTCTTTCTGACCTTCTCCTCTCAGCAGTTGCTCAAAAAGTTACCATGAAGAATATTTGCGGAGAAAGCACCAGGCATTTAGACTAACACACAATACGTCACAGAAGTGTCTGCTTCCCAGAAAAAATGTGGAGGTTTATTTGGTTTAAAAAAATGAAAACTCAAAAGCCAAAGCTCTTTTCAGTTGGAAGTGGAAAACAACTAACTAGTTTTATAGGAATTCTTTGGGTGGGCAGGAAAAAATATCCCATTTTAGAAGCAGGTCTATTTGCAGCCTGTGTCTGTGAACAGGAAAGGTTGCTGCAAGTTTGGAAAAGCACTTTGTTGAATCTTTAGAGTGTCAGCATGCTAATCTGGGTTTGTACCAGAATGTGCTCAAAGACCACCAGACAGACAGAAATTTCTCACTGTGGTCACTGAACTCTACAGTTCCGTTAGCAAACAGAAATGTTATTAGAGCTAGTTAACACCCCCTCCAAACCCTAGAAAAACTTCTTGCTTTAAAAGCCCTCGAAATATTCACCAAGTTCTCAAGCACCAGCTCACGATGAATTTTTTAGACACACTGGATACAAAGATGCTACCAGAAACAAGGAACTGGCCTCTTCACTCCTCTACCCCCCAAACCCAGTGTTGATTGATTACAAAAAGCTGAAACCCAGCATTTGCAAAGAGGAAGGTGGTTTAACTCAGGAAGGTGAACTGAAAGATGAACAGATAGAGCTGGAGGTGGTTGGGCTGATGTTGGATCAGGGAACTGCATAGATGAAACCTGACTTTTGAAGTCAATAACTAGGTACAGACTTAGCACTGTAGACAATTACTAAGATAAGATGCAGTTTTACCAATTGTACATCTGTATGTCAAGCAGAACAAATGAAATCCTTGACAGTCTCTTATAGGATACCAATCCAATTTAAAGTGCATGGTACAGGGATGAGAGCAATAGACACAGGTTAAGATAAATCTTGCCAATTTGCTGTACTTTCCCAGATAATTTATTCAGTCTTTTTATTTATTTTTTCATACTATGGAAATTTCTGTATATGCTCCTTCAATAATAAATTTGGGCAAGCAGTCGACATAAGAATGGGGGTTGACGGATTGATTCTGGCTTTTGTGATGAGCTTTTTTACTCTAAGGAACAACAAGCAATTCGCTGGTACTCCAAAGCATTGCTAATTTGATATTAATTTATACTAATTTGATATTAATTTACACTGAGGATATAGTCCCTTGAAAGATGCAACTGTTAGAGCAAAAGGTTAACCTCGCTGCACAGCTCAAGAAACTGAAGCACAGGCTCACAGCACAGGTAAGGTCCATGGCTGAAATGCATAGGGATATTAGAGACAATGGCTTTGTTTCAAACCTTTTTTGTTTCAAACTTTGCTTTTCTGCTGACTTCAAGTGGAGAGAGTTGGGAAAGAACTGCTAGGCTTAGTATCAATAAAATCAGTCCAGATTTGGTATGGGAGAATGTTGTTTCCTGGCTCCGTGCTTGCTGTAACACAAGATATGGTCTAAAAGCAATACCCTAGCTGCTAGCCATCACTCCAAGGTCTTCATTAAACACAAACTTGGCCAGCTCTGTCAAAACCTTAAATTAATCGGCTAAGCTCATGCCTCCACTGGTGTAAAGTAGCATTTTTTATTTTTTATTTTTTCAAAATCGGGAGCTCTACACCACTTACTATCACTACAGAAATGGATGCATGTTAACTGGTGCATACCAGTTGCTGTGCTCTACCCCAGAGGGACAGTATTTGAAGAGCAATTAGCTGTTATTTTGCATTTTTATCTCCTATGACCATTATGTACATCTGAGGACTAGCTGCTTCACGGTAGCATTTTCTGCTCCTGTTCCAGTGGTACTTTAGAAAAACTTCTGTAACTTTTCTTCTTCCTCTTCTTTTTGGGAAAAAGTTAGAGTCCAGAATATTTCAGTAGGAACACATGACTGCCTTCCACTTGGATGAAAAACAACTCCCATTTAACTTGTTCCAGATGAAAGTATTTTTCCTTTGGGTTTCCAGTTCCCCCTCAACAGCCATTAACTCTCATCATCATGGAAAGCCTAATGGATGGAAGGGGAGGCTGGAACAATCGACTCCAGATCAGCTACTCTACACCAATTGTGGTCATTCATGTGACACCAAAGCCTCCTTCTAGCATCCTCCTTAAGAAGTTGTACTAAGAAAAGTTAAGAGGGTAGACCCTGCTGATTACAGCCATCAGCTGTGGTTTGGAAATGGTGTCCCAAGTGCCGAATGTTGGAACCTCACTTTAATGTATAATTTCATGTTTAATTTTTAAAATTTGATTTGATCATTACCATAAACATTAAACAATATTTCCTGTTTAAATATGAATAGGCTGCATTATTTGATTGAAATGAGTGTTCAGATGGCTAATGCGTTTTATTATGGCCATAGAATTTTACTGTTATTTCCCCTCCAGCTGCTGCTGTTCCAGGGAACTCGAAGGAATTCAGTTTTCAACAGGAAGGGCTCTATGCGATGGCACAGTGTGGCACACAAGCTTGCCAAGAAGAGTCTTTCCCAGCTTGGGGATACTGTTCCTGGTAGTTTTATAACACTGATGAGTGGCTGTTATGGTTCAATGTCCATACAGGGAGCTCTGAAAGGCTCTTCACAGCCTATCTCCCCTCTACCTAACATCTCTAATTTGCTATTGAAATGCCAGCTCCCGTCTTTGGTTATCCTGTGATAACACCCTCTATCAGTAAGTAATTGAATTTTTCAGACAAGTATCTCATTGTTTTCTCCCATGCTGCCCCTTCATGCATGGTAGTTGCTCCTTAAAGAGAACTGCAATCCCATCTCAGTATGTTCCCTGAAGTTTCTCCAAAACCTGTCCCGCTTGCTATGGTGCTCACGTATGACTGACAACACCAAGACCATAAGGGTGTTGAAACCACTTCTCATCTTGCTATGAAACTTGTCTCATTGTTTTCTCTACTCTATTTTCTGGTTTTGTCTCTATCTTCTGTTTTACTACCCTTGCATTATAGAAAGTTTGGAGCTGGGTGTGCTTTTTACTGGTCTCTGTAAAGGCATTGGGAAAGTACAGTCCTTCCCCACGACAAGCATTTCTCAGCACTATCTTAATTAGGGTGAGGTAGAAAACAAGAATTCCATTTAGCAGAAAATGTCAAGTTTTTATACATAATTTTTGTTCTGGACCATGACCTTTAAAAAATGCTCAGGCTGACATCATCACTCTTCCCCCCCAACACCCATGAGCACGGACATTAGGATAACTCAGCAGCGGAGGTGTCTCCGATGCTATCAGAGTACGGCTTACACGTTGGAGCACTTGCTACTGCAGAAAGTCCATCCTGAACCTCAGAAACCTGTCCAATAAAAGCTTTATCAAATCCGCTGGTTTTGTCCCTAAAGTCCAAATCACGAAAAATTAACATCTTTGCCTGAAAAATTATCTCCCTCAGCACTAATTATCATGTGGATAATAAGTATTTAAGAAAGTAGTTTTCTAGCAGAATGTTTCAATACATCCAGACCAAATTTTGCCGGCAGAGAACAGTGGGTAATGGAACTGGAAATCAGTAACAGCTCTTTCTGATTAAGAAAAAAAGCATTTCCAAGATGAAGGTCTAGTCTAGTTAACTCTTAAGAAGGATCATAATAAGGAAACAAATCCTTACTGTAAGGTCATTATGAAACTTCATCAGAAGAGATGAACCCAGTTCTTGTGGCAGGAGGCATAATTCTAAACATTTACAGATGAGAAAAAGCTAGTTACAGGTCTTCAAATCCAACATTTCTGTTACAGGGAATTTCTCCATTTCTTCAACATGGAATAGAAATGGATATTAAGGGAGGTATTATTCTCCTCTAACTTTGTCATCTAGGAATTTACTTTAAACTAGCTGGCCAGACTCTACAGGAGATGTGGAGAGATACAAGTGAAATTCCATAAAGTGATTCATCCTCACCTGTCTTAAGAGTGAATGAATGACCCTGTGGGAGTACCCCTTTGCTTCTTTATTGATTGTTGAAGCATCTCAGAAGAACAGCTAAGAATAACCACCTAACCTTCATAAGACAGAATTTATTGGAGATGAACACACTCCCCCTGCAAATGACTTGCCCCAAACAATACAGCAAGAATAAGACCAGAATTCTGCTCTTCTTATTTCCAGACTTGTGCTCTGCTGTGTGACCAGTGCTGGCCTCTGCAGTGGCAATATTTTTCCCTGAGAAAAAACCCAGAGTCTATAACATTTCCAATCACTTATTTTGCAGCATTTTCTGTTCAATACCACCACTATTTGTGATTGCTTTGAGGTCTTATAAAATATGTGTATTTTAGTACATCTGAATTTGTTTTGTCTAGAGACAAAAGCAAGTTCGAAGTGAGCAGGGTGACAGTAGTGTCAGACGACACTTTGAAGATGACTTACAGTAATCAGAAATGAAAAAGACTTCTTAGGTTATGTGGCCCTCTGATGACATGGGACATGTCCCCACTGAACGTTCAAAAACATTTTGCCTGTCCTCATTTTAAGTAGTCCAAATAGCAGGTTACATATCCTCCCTTGGGGTTCCCATCCACAATCTAAGAAAATTCACAATGAGGATTCTCTTCCTTGAACCTTGTATAAATTGTATGAATACGGTTGTACTCAATGATCTTAAAGGTCTTTTCCAACCTGAATGATTCTATGATTTTATGAAATTCCCCTTGAATTTTGCACACAAAATAGGGCTTCTACTTCCTCCTGGGAGGGTTTGATTACAAACCTCTCAATCGCCTTACTGCAGAAGTTTGAGTGCACACACACCTCCCATCCAATCTCGTGTTTGCCAGCCATGAAAACCACATATGTCCTCAAGCAATAGAAGATGCTTGCAGCAAAAAAACCCATACCCTGCTGAGTCTCTGAAGGTACTATGTACTACTAATAAATAGAGATGATCTATCACACAAAGGTAGACACAAGAAAACTCAGAGCTGAGACCCTCTAAAGCTTTAAAGCAGGTATCCACCTGTGAACCTATGTGTTCTTTGAGCAAGATGTGGTCTCTGTAATAGTTGTTGTTACAGCACTGAGATGGTTGCCTTATTGTGGGAGGCTGAACCAGAGAAAATCACTGCAAGTCCTCTCCAGCAGCAAGACAGAGTATGTAGCCCATATGATTGTGCTGTTGCTGTCTTCTAGACGGATATTTACAATATGCACTTACGTGGTACTCCAACAGAAACAGGCCTTAATTGTATTTGATAATCAAATCTGCTGCTCCACTCAGGTACTGTACAGCTGACAATTCAGAATGAATATAACAAATAGCTTCAATTTTTTTTAGTGCTCTCCTTGATTTTCCCCTAAACCCAATGCAAAATACAGTAGGTGTATATGATCCAGGAGGCATTCCCAGAGCCAAGATGTTTATATTAATAAGATAATACTAGAAATGGGATTATGTTAATGGAAATCAGTCCCACTTGCATTCTGAAAATTTCTTCTCTTCCATCTTATGAGTAATATTTGAAAAAGAACTGATTTCCCTCTCCCTCTTTCTCTCTCCCCTCCTCCCTGCTTTCTCCCTGTGTCTATTACAAGGATTTTAATAGAAAGACATTCAAATTGTAACACTCAGCAGCCCATGAGAATCAATTATTTTTTTTTTTCAGTTGCTGGTTACCATATTATTTTGTATAATTGTTGATGTCTGTCGTCTAAATTATCTCACCCAAAAAGCTATCACACACATGTCGAAAAATAAGAATAACAATAATAATAAAAAAAAGTCTAACAACCCTTCACAACCCAGACACAACCTTGAGGGAAGGAAAACACAAAACGAAAGAGAAAATAATAATAAAAAAAGAGAACAGCCCATCTAGCTAATTCATCTGCCCAGTAAGTGCATGTGTGTGGTGGATCAGATAGGCTTGACGGCAGGTGATGAGGGTCAGGGCTTTGCTCACACTCTGAAAGGGTTTTGATGATTGCAATTACTCACCCACGCTTTGACATAGCACACAATGAAAGACTACAATTAGACAACTATTATTCCTAACTGCTGATACCCATACAAATGCAGCTCACTTTGTCATTGCATTATTCATACTTGAGGTGCATTTGTGTATATGAGTTTGTGAAGGGAGAGGGGTGGCAGTTGTTGTTTGCATTTGTGGCACTGTATAAATTATCTAGATTTATGCGCACTGTCTCTGTAAATCTATATTCAAGCACACAGTCAGGTACATTGTTTCTCTGCCTGTATCTGCAGACTTGCACATATGGAGATGCAGCAGGATCCTTGAGATGGCACAGTGCAGTTCTCCTGGTCTGCACTCAGAGCCCACAGAAGGACTTACATCGACATTTCTGGGTTTTGGATGAAGCTCTGGATGGATGTGTGGGAGACAGGGATGCAGTTTCCTGTCCTTAGCTTGTGTCTTTTCAGACTCTAATTCATTGCACCATATTTTCCCTGCCTCGCTGCGAGCTGAGCAGTGGCTTCTGGATATGACCTTGTTACAAAGAGGTTTACTTCCTTTGCAGAAGATTTTTAAACTGAGAAAAGGTTAAGACAGAAGATTTTAAAACTGAAATTATTACCTCTGGTCAGCGGACACAACCCAGTGCTGTTGGCAAACTTTAAACTGGCAGTGTGGGGACTTTCACTGAAGTCAGAGAACACTGGCCATCGTATGCCACTGGAGCCACTGGGATATAAGTAAATGTGGGGAGTTATTCTGGAATCATTAATTTCTAATAACTAATATTAATAATGCTTAATAATAAGAGAAAGTAATAGCTAGCAAGAATATCCAAAGTTGATTAATCTAATTTGGGCTACAGCAGTCTGACTGAAAAAAAAAAGCACCCAGACAGGGAATTAATTAAGAAAAGCTATTCCATGTTAAACGTACACTATAGTTTAATCTGAATGAATGTATCTGTGTAGAGAGCCCTTTCGATTTATTTTATCTTCTGGTAAAGGGATTTCTATTCAAATGTTGCCAAAAGGAGTTAAATCACCAGTGGGACAAGGGCTCTGTGCTCTGCGTGGGAGCAGAGCTGCAGGATATGCCAGTGCCGGGTTTAGCCCTTGCTCTTGCCTTAGCTGTGTGCATAGCAGTTCTCACTGTAGATACCAGCAAGACAATCACTGCGTGAGTAATATATTGTTAGATTTATACAGCCTAACTTAGGTAATGTGAAATCCAGAGGCAAAAGCAAGTTTGCTCCAATTTTACAATCAATCATGTTTTTAATTGATTTACTGCTGCATCATCAGGATGAAAACATCCATACTGCCCTGCAACACACTCACATCTCCTGCCAGTAAACATTTATTCATGAACACTTTTGGACTGCATCAAGAATTCCTCCCAGGAAAGTCAGTCACAATGAAATGAAATGCAAGCGTACCCATTAATGACCAATCATAAGGCACAAAATAATACAAAACAAGAGTAATAAACCTCTCCAGGGAATTGCATCATTGTTAACGAAGCAAGTAATCAATAGACCATTGTTTGAAAGCGTTGCTTGTTGCATGACTGCTTAGATGGAGACTTGAGTAACAGCAGCAACCTGAAAAATGTTGTCCCCTGAACGTAGCTACTCTCTGAGAGTCTGGGAATCATGAAATCTAGGAGATTTAGGAGGTCTTTTGCTGATGGCAAAGATTTTCAAATCTACTTGGTCTCCTAGAGAAGGCAACACCCAACCTTCTCTAGCCCCTAAATTCCAGTTTGTGATTTATCTGCAGGAAACAGCAATTTGGGTACTGAGAGCAATGAAGACCCAGCAGGCTGGGACCCCAGTGAAGTGCTCAGATGCTCCACTTGGGCTGATGTTTGTGCTTCCACTGGTCCTCGTTGTGGTTAGAGGAGACAGCCCAGGCAAAGCAGGAAAAGCAGCACGCAGGGAGCCACGGCCAGGGATGATGCAAAGAATTGCAGCGGCTCATGCTGCTCCCAGAGTTGAGGGTCCCTCAGCCAGGGTTTTTTCCTCTCATAGGAAGCGAAGGGAGAAGTAGGAGAGCTGGGATGAGACACCAGCACCGTCTGCCTTTCCCTTTGTCTGCTCGCCTTCCCTCTTTCCTTTCATCAGGCTGTTTCACCCAGGGAGCCATCTGCGGAGGTTTCCTAACACGAACGCATTTGGCCTGAGTCAAGGCAGTTCCTTGTTGTAAGTCTCTGGGGCTTTCTTTTGGGAAGCTGGAGTTGTTAATAGCACGTCTGGCTTTCCCAGCTTTCGGGGTGGTCGCATCGGGTGGCAGGTGACAGGGCTTGTCACCGTTTGTAAATGTCAAGCAGAGAGCAGGGAGGCCACGCGTCAGAGTTCAGGGCCAGGTAGCTGTGCTCTGCCTCCTGCCGTCTCGTAACCTGTCCAGGCTTCCTTCATCTCCCCAGCGGGGTTTCCAGCCGCAGACGTCCCCGAGACCTGACAAAGCGGTGACAGCCCTGCTGCGGGGGGTGGTGGATACACACGGCGGCGCGGAGAGGGGATTTGCAGGGACGTTTCTGCAGCAGGACAGGATGAAAATAACGGACCGGGGGTGCTGGCACGGGCTTGCTTTGGCAAAGCGAGTGACACCCCGTACGGTAGCATCCCACGCCACCGGTCCTGCTTCCTGCGCTGGGTGTTTTCCAAGAGCACTTTGCTTTTACAGTGCCAGGAGCAGAGCTCTGTCAAATACCTGTCCATCCATCTAAAAAGTAATGCACTATGTTTTCAGTGCTGATGTCTAACTACATGTGAAACACCTGCTGTGAGTGCCAGCTCCACGGGAAGGAAACTTTCAAGCTAAAATCCCCAGCACTCAAGGAACGAGCCTTCGTTGGGTGAAACTGCATGAGCAAAAGGCTCATCCCAAGCACCCAGCACCTGGCTTGGAACCACATCTGGAAGCCACATGTCAGCAAAGGCACTCATTCCCCGAACTGACTGTCTGGGACAGATGTTTTTCTGTCTCAGGGAACCCTTTTGGCTTTCCAAGACCTGAGCACAGGAGCTCTGCACTGGGGAGAAGAACAGCCATAGCAGATCGTACCTTGGACCTGGAGCAGCTTACAGGCATCCTGTACCTCAGCATTATACACGTCCTTTTAGAGATTAAGGTCCCAACACTTAAGCCAGGTGTTAGTCTTAAATACAAGAGCAGCTCCATTGGCTTCAGGGACACAGCACAGGATTTAAACTATGCATGTGTTTAAGCACCTGGCATACAAGCCTTTCTCTCTAGTGCACTTGTCTCTCCCCTGGGCTTAATTTCAGCTCCTTCCGCTTTATAGTCTGTGGCCTCTGCTGTAAATTCAGAGAGCCAGGGAACTGATTTTTAAAAAATACTTTCTGCTTGAAATACTGCAAGTAAAGAGCAGATGAGAATATATATCAGTTAAATGCTTTTTTAAAGGCATATATGACACGACACGACACACTGGATTCTAAAATTAAGTACAGTAGCAAGGAACCCCCAGCTGGAATTTCCTAAAATATGGCTTTCCTCCTCTGAAACCACTTTTAATTTTAAGTGCTGACTTTCCTGACCCAGAATAAAGTTACAGGCAATGTTTACTAGCCAGCATAGAAGGGAATTGCTCCCTTATTGCATTCCAAGCGTGCAAGCCACTGAAAATCAATATACTGAAGTAGGAAAGAAAGAAGAAGAGCATACCCACTCATCTCGCCTGCTCCACACACACAGACAGACACATCCATAGACCTGTCTCTCTCCTCCCCACCATGACAGGTAATGGCCCTCTCTAACCTTAGAGGCTTGCAGTGAAGAAAGATGAAGTTTGTCACATTGTTCCCGAGCAGTAAGTTGTACAGCTAGGTCACCTCCAATTTTTAGCTAGTCAGTCAAGGCTACCTTTCCACGAGCAGCGCACAGCTGCCATTCCCAAACAAATAGTGAAATGATGAGTCCATGTCACAGTGGAGGACACCATCTAAACTCCTGGTATCCCCTTCAGTTCGGTAACATGATGGGAGATGACAAGGACATGAGATGGGGCTGATGTGAGGCAGGAATCTCCATAACAGGTCTCCTTGTGGAGGCAGCGAGGGGCTGACCTCTGGACATTCCAGAGACACAGGGAGCCGTGAAGAGGTGGAAGGTCACGTCTAAAAACTGCTACTCCAGGGCAGGGGGCTGGAGGTAGGAGGCCGATCACTACTTGACGCCAGAGCCTGAAGGCAGACAAGGTGCTGCAGGAGCAGCAGTGATGCAGGAGACGTCTTCCAGACATCTCGCTTTCTTAACGCACGTCGGTGCCGGGGCAGGAGGAAGAGGAGAAAAAAGAGGAATGACTCACTTGTCAATTCTGCATCAGTTGCTAAACTTTCTGCAGAAAGGCTGCACTGCTCTTAAAAGAGGTCGGATCTTGTCTTTGGTAACAAGGATCCCTTTGATTTCTGTGTGGCTTGCAGACTTGTTTGCAGGAGAAACACACGGTCCTGTCTGCTGCTTTGGGGTTTATTTAAGTGCTGCTCTTTCAACGCCAAAGCAGAGGTCCAGTGCAGAAGTGATACTCCCCTCTGTCTCCCCATGACATGGCCTAACTGGGGGCTGTGCTCTTTAAGAACAGATTTGGTTTGCTGGCGGGGGACTGTAAATGGTTTTGACCCATGGTGGTATGCAGGGCAGATGTCTTGTGAATCAGACATCAGCTGCAGGGTTAGTAGCAGCAATCACTGAGTGCTGAAATTTGTCAGGTGTGGGAAGTTAATGTAAGTGGCTCTGCCACCTCAAAAGTCTTTGTGCCACGTAGAGCTTTTTTCCCCCGGTAATGCAGATGAAGGAGAAGAGAAACGCAGAGCTCTGATTATCTGGCACTGTGAACTGAAGACTGACCCAAGACGAAGTCTCTGCAAGATCAGCAAACCCACCCTATCCTGAGTGTCTCAGATCTGCCCTTAAAATATGTCCCAGGATGTATCTCTAAATGACGCAGTCCTTGCCAGTCCTCAGCGGCCGTAGCCTTGCCTACAGCCTGACAACTTTATCACCTCCCTCCCTCCCTCCTGCTTTCTCTCATCCTTTGGTGCATGGGGTATTCAGGGTGATGGCTAGTGCCAATGTTAATGGGAATAACACTCAGAGGCTGCTGGAGGGAATCAAGGCCTCTGTCTTCCCAGGTCATCACTGCTTTGCAAGCTCTGGCTCTCACCTTTAATGTGGAGTCAGCTTTCTTGGCACATGGAGGATTCACCCTGTGGGATACTTTGCTGACTTTTCTCTTCACCTTGACTCAGACATGCACAATAGAAATAGCAGCTGTGGACTCCTATGGTTTCAGACCCTGCCCTGTTTCAATTAAGAGAGACACATGGGTTTGCAGAGGAGGCTTTCAAGGAGGATGCATGGGTTTCCTTTTGAGTCTTAACACATAGAAAAAAAGAGTTGCACTGAGCTGCCTGTTTCTCCTGAGCACCTCCAAGCACCTGGCAAGCAGTCAGTGGTTCTGCTACCCTCCCTTATCTGATGGGGGAGTACAGAGTGTGCTCAAAGTGCATCACTACCCCTTCACACTGGTTATATTGACACAAAATGGTTGCATACTGGCAAAATCCATCCCCACACCTTTGCAGTGAGTTCTCCCAGCAGAAGGATTTGGGGACAACACCAGGGGGTGAAGGGCATCTCTGAGAGGAAGTGATGTTGGAACAGCAGTGTTTCTCACCTCCAGGTCCCCCCACCCTGGTAACTGTGGATAACTTGGTGCAGGCTGGAGCATGGCTGTTGCAATGATGAGGTCACCTCTGTGAACAGCTCAGCCCTGGGGCTGGGGAGGAGGTGACCCTATGGCAGTGAAAAGCATCCTCCCAAGGCTTGCAGGAAAGTAGGGTCTCCCAGTTATCCTGCTCCAGCCCCTAGGCAACATTTTCCCAGCCTAGGTACATCAGGCTTCTGGTATGGTGCTGGGTAGAAGCTAATTTGGCCGCCCAGAACCTCCTGCTGCTGCAGAGGAGATGGGAAAGGGCTGGGAGGGCAGTAGGTGATGACTGACAGCTGAGCAACCCTTGATGGGCGTGCTCATTCACGACATACTCATCCTTAGGAGATCCTTGTATCCTATAGGGTGTCTCAGAAGCACCCAGCTCAACACAAGAAGTACACCATCACCTAAAAACCGAAACCACTTCCACAGTTCTTCAGAGGTGCTCTTGTTACTGAAGCAAGAGTCTTCTCCCTGCCCTACTCCTCCATCTCCCTCACTAGGCTGGAGGGAAATAGTGTAGATCACCTTCCAAGATAAACACCATCCTTGCCCAGGAGAGAGAGGAAGAGGAGGAGATGCTAACTCCAAAGATGGGGAGCTAGGGTAAACTCAGAAATTGTTTGAAAAGCAGAGATAATCAGTTTTGTATTTAGTTGGTCTTCTTTATTTCTTTTTGTCTTTAAAGAATTTATATGAAATTGTTCTAAAAAAAGTCAAGCTAGCATCTTCCCTGAGACAGTCGCCACTTGGCCCTGGGGAAAGGCTGTGTCCTCTGCAGCCTCCCACAAGGAATGAAACCGGCTATGAGTGGTAGTGCCTGCTAGAGGGTTGCAGCAATGATAGGGCTTAGAAACCAATCAGGATTTTCACAGCAATCTCAAGCTGTTTGAGGCCTTGCCCTCTGCTGTCATGTGCACACTTGAGATCTTTTTTTCTTTCTTGTTCAATAAATCCCCAATTTTCTAGACCTCAGGAGTGTACCAAAGTTTGAAAGTGACCCAAGTTCAAGCTAAAGGCTCAGCAGGAGACAAATAAAGGAACCTCAAATCTATTATTAAATAAGTAAAACCTCACGACATCTTTAGGTCTGACTTACATTTTCTGAGTCCTTGAAGTTGCTAATACATACCAAGCAAATGGCTGGAGCTTTGATCCTCAGCTCTGATAATTCTTGGGAAAATATTCAGAAATATACTCATCAGCATTTGAAGACTGGAAAATTCTCCACATTTTCAAGTTTTGGCAAGCTTGTATACATGAAGGGTTTTGCAAAGTCAGACTATATTGGGTTTGTGTGGCAAGGATTTGGTAGCAGGGGGACTGCAGGGGTGGTTTCTGTGAGAAGATGCTGGAAGCTTCCCCTGTGTCTGACAGAGCCAATGCCAGCTGGCTCCAAGATGGACCCGCCGCTGCCCAAGGCCGAGCCCATCAGCAATGGTGGTAGCACCTCTGGGAGAACAGCTTTAAGAAGTGAAAAAAAGTTGCTGCAGCACAGAAACTGAAGCCGGAGAGAGGAGTGAGAACATGTAAGAGAAACAACCCTGCAGACCCCAGGGTCAGTGAAGAAGGAGGCGGACAAGGTGCTTTAAGCATTGTAGTAGATCCCCTGCAGCCTGTGGGGAAGACCATGGTGAGGCAGGCTGTCCCCTTGCCGTCCAGGGAGGTCCACAGTGGAGCAGATCTCCACCTGCAGCTGGGGAGGACCCCACGCCAGAGCAGGTGGGTGCCCGAAGGAGGCTGTGACCCCGTGGGAACCCTGCGCTGGAGCAGGCTCCTGGCAGGACCTGTGGACCCGTGGAGAGAGGAGCCCACGGAGCAGGTTTTCTGGCAGGACTTGTGACCCTGTGGGGGACCCACGCTGGAGCAGTGTGCTCCTGAAGGACTGCACCCCATGGAAGGGACCCATGCTGGAGCAGTTTGTGAAGAACTGCAGCCCGTGGGAAGGACCCATGTTGGAGAATTTCATGGAGGACTGTATCCCATGGGAGGGACCCAACATGGAGAAGGGAAGAGCATGAGGACAAAGGAGCAGCAGAGACAATGTGTGATGAACTGACCACAACCCCCATTCCCTGTCCCCCTGCGTTGCTGAGGTGGAGGAGGTAGAGAAAATCAGGAGAGAAGTTGAGCCCAGGAAGAAGGGAGAGGTGGGGGGAAAGTGTTTAAGGATTTGGGTTTTTTTTCTCACTACCCTACTCTGTTTTGTTTGGTAATAAATTAAATAAATTTCCCTGAGTTGAATCTGTTTTGCCCATGATGGTAATTGGTGAGTGATCTCTCCCTGTCCTTATCTTGACTCACGAGCCTTTTATCGTATTTTTTCTCTCTCCTGTCAGCTGAGGAGGAGGAGTGATAGAGCAGCTTGGTGGTCACCTGGCATCCAGCCAGGGTCAACCCACCACACAGGCTTAGATGCAAGTATTGTTTTTCATATCTGTAACATGGAGTCAGTCAGAAAGAAGAACAGAGGAGTCTTAGGCAGAAAGCTTGCATTGAAGTACAAGAGTAGCTTTTCCTCAAAACACAGCTCTCCTTATTGTTATTATTTCACCTATTGACCAGTGATTAAAAAAAATTCTTCCTCATAGTCTTCAACACTGCTTTACCTTGCAATTCACTTTTTGAAATGGCCTAAATAAAATGCACAGTCATGGTCATATATAACCTTGACCTACAGATATTCAAAATATAGCTCCTAGTTAGAATTTACTCCCTGAAGGGTAGATAAATTTAACCAAGCAGTCCTCCTGACCAAATCGCAACACAGACCAACACCAGTTTCACTACAGATATCATAAGGACCATGTGGTAAAGTAATCATGGCCAAATGCAAACTCTGAAAGTCCATGAAATGACTTTCAGCTTGTTGAAGTATTTTGCACATATTAATTAAACTTTAGATCACCTGGCTTAAATCAGAATAGCAGAACTACTTCAAAACTAACTTTGAAGTTTGCCTGCTGTGAGCAGGAGGCTGGACTGCATGTCCTCCAGAGGTCCATTCCAACCAAAATTACACAATTTCATGAAAACGGCACAAAACTATTGTAACCTGGAAAGTCGATTGCTGAAACAGAAAGAGACATTGGGAGTTTCTAACCACAGGCCAAGTTACTTCTCAAGAGCTAGTAGCAGTCCTGCCTCACTGTCGTCCGTCCCCATCGTTCAAATGCCAGACAGTGCCCCCAACACGAGCCTAGGGACACGAGCTGTCTCTCCGCTGAACAATTGCATTACTTTCAGAGGAAGTAAAAGCATGAAGTGTTTGAAGGTCTCTCTGTCTGAGCAGATTTGCATGACCAGTTCTGTTAGCAATTGCGCATCTCTGGCACGCCTGGGTAGTTAGACGCTCTTCAAAGATTTGCAGTGGGCAGTTTTAGGCATGCATCTTTTCGTCTTTTATAGCTACACTCCTTATGTCGGAGCCATTAGCAATATCTCTAAACTCCCTTTCAATCATGTTTTACGGTGCCTGTTCAGTGCATTGAGGTAGTTTTTATGGTTGAGATGACACTTTCATTATAAGCTGCTGTTTTCAGTGGTTTATAACTTTCCCCCAAAATTACCTTTGGGGGTTGAAATTTTCTCACGCTTTCTTATTCACAGGCCAGCAGTGAATTTATTTAGAAAGTTGGAAGATAATCTCCACAGCTATTTTGGAGTTATCAAAACTTAGGAAAAAAAACCCCAAAGAAAAATTTAAAAAAAATCCTATTTTTGATCATTAAAAAGAAAAAGTAGGCATGTACTTTCAGTATCCTGTAACAAAAAACTACAGTGAATGCAGGCTCCTTGAGACACCTGTTTATTGTGATTAAATTTGGGCAAAGAAAAAAATTAAACACAATGAGAAATTGTAAACCACTGGGATACAGTGCAATCCTAATAGTAAGAGATGGAAAATGTACTTATGGCTATTGGAGGTTGAAGGACCTTTTTTGCTGGCTTCAGCATTTTGAGTTTCCCGAGCTTTGTGCAGTGGTCCCTTACTACAGCATCAATAAATGCCTTTTGAATTCATAAGCCAAAGAGTCTCAGCCACTCAACAAATACACAGGCAAATGCAGCTAAGGTATTTATCCACTGTTCTGAAGGTATTTGCTCACTTTTCAGTACATGTGTGTTCCAGCTGGTCCCTGATAATACTTGTTGATGCCAATTATTTTCAGACTTTATTTTGACTGAAGAACAGTAGTCATAGTCTGGGCATACGCTGCTTTCAATTGTGTCTACTTTCCTTTTCAGGAAAAGAAAATGCATATTGTCTTGCTTCCTTCTCAGTGCTTAAACCTGTTCTTTGGATATGTTTGCTTGTTTGTGTGACAGAGGCTTTCATGCGAAGACCTAAACACCGTCAGAGTGAGGCTGCTGGGCAAGATGGACACCTACTTTGATGTAAAGTGAAATAATCTTCACAGCAAACAGGTAGATTTTATGGCTGCTGCAAATCTACCTGGGCTTCTTTTAGGTATATATCAAGAGGAAAATAAATATGGAGACAGATTCAGTTTAGATTAATCTCCACGGATCTGCTCCAATGTTGGCTCCAGCCAGTGGGTGCGTTTTCATTGGCTTTAATGGCTTTCCCATCAGGCGCTAGGGTCTGATTTTATGTTCAATGACCCGGTTGTTCATGATGAGGTTTCAGCAATTTCAAAGTAACTGGAGTTGCCAAACAGTTTTAGATATAAATGGTTCACTTCCTTCATAAATTTTGCAAAAGCAGCTCCACCTACAGGATCCCCAAAATTAGCGAGAGTTAAGCAACTCCTGCAGAATGGGCTATGAAGCCTTGCTGGAGCTTTTTAAATTTGCATTAGCCTTCTGTTAGGATTCCCCTTTGCATTTTAACCTGTGCAGGACTGTCTTAAACAGCATCTCTTCCAGACTTGCAATAGTATCTCTCTAATACAACTAAAACCAGAAATCATCACTTTGAGTCTAATACTCTAATTCAGGGAACCCTTACCTATACTCCTTTTGAGTAAAGTACTTAATTACCTTATTTTAATTTTCAATGCAATGAAACCTGAGCAAACACACTCGCTTAAATATTAGGTAGAGCTGAATGGTCTCAACAGCCTGATCCAAACTGATGAAGAAAAAATCTTTCCCCCCACGTCAGAGGTCACAAATAAGATGACAGTTCCTCCTTAAAAGGCAAGTTACTTCACCCTGCAGTATGATATGCTGTATTTAACGCTTCATTTTAAGCTGCTTTGAGCTCAAATGAATATAAATACCCAATGGTCATTCTCTTTATTAAACTGGAGCTACACAAAGGACTAATAATCTGGTTGTCTTGTTGTTCAGTCTAATTATAGTAGAGAGTGTGAGGAATCCCATGTGCCTCCTAACTTTGGATGAAAACAATTAGTCTGCAGGTTTCCTTTTTTGGCTTTTATTATTATCATTATTGCAATTAATAAACTTCATCTTCCACTGCCACAGTCTATCGAAATGCACACTGCAAACCAGGAGAGAAAAAGGAAATGCGGTGTTCTGTCTTTTTCACGTGACTTCTGTCTTGCTTTTTGGATAAGATTTGTTTTCTATATCAGGGCAGTGAGCTCAAAGGCTGGATCCTGGAGAAGGATATTAGAACAAAATACTCAAAAATGTTTTTGGTAATGGAGGCTGCTGTCAACATTTCTCAAGAATAGGCCAAGCGCAAACCTTGAAGAGGGGCCCTAGGGAATGATTTATAGTACGGACTGATACGGTAAACGCAATTTGTTTTAATTAAGGCGATGGCTTATTGCATAATTCACATTGCGCTGGCTGAAATGACCGCACCAGGCAGTTTTGGAGAATTACAAGCCGTTCTCATAAATTCCATTAACTGTAATGCAGCAAATGTTGCAGGAAACAGAGTTTCATCAAGAAACATAATGCAACTTTCCTACTTCTCACAAATTTACACCAAAACTAATTCTGCTGTATGTCTTCAGCTTTTAGCTCCTATATGTTATGAAGTATAGTTTTTCACTCCTTTTCCCTGATACACTTAACAAACCTGCAAATATGATCAGCATTCAAAACGCCCAGCCAAATCCTTAAGTAGCAACAAACAGCCTGGTGCAAAGGAGGCAAACATTTCCCCAAACCCATCCAGCTGATCATGGTCCCTAGACCTGCAGAGGTTGTTACACTGATGTACTACAGTCTACAAGGCACCAATAATAGCGTAATTTTGAAAAGCGATTGCTGTTTTTATTTGGAAGAGGGTGTCCAGCACAATCTGAGATGCCTGTGCTATTCAGAATGAGCACACCAACTTGATTCACTCCAGCTTTAGCTTTTGTACTTTTGAGTTTAACAGCCTTCAAAAAATCCTGTGCAATTATGCAATTAAGAAGTGAGGCATGGAATCATGAAACAGAAATACAATTGAGCAGAATTAAATTTGCCTGGGTCAGCCTAATATTGGCATTGTCAAATGTCTTCAGAGACAATTTTGTAATATTTACCTTCTTTTAATGTTTCTTTGTACTTCTAAGACAAATATAAAAAAAAATACTATCCAGCATGTATGTGGTATCGTATATACATAGGGAGAGTATAGTATTATATATAGCATGAATAGAGCTAGAAAGAACCCAGGGATCTGGAAAAAAAGGGTGCCATTTAGTTGTTAAATATTTACTATTTCAAATGAATCACTCATTGCACTTCAGTTACTCCAGTCCCAGAAAACTGCAAAAATCATATACATGGAAGAAAACAACAAAAAATATCTTACCACATTAGTGAGGTAATTAAAGAGGGAAAGGAAGGAAGAAAAGAGGATCTCAGATCAGCACTGGAATTCATCATTAGCCATAACCATTGTATATATTTCCTCAGTGAAACAATGATAACCCAGATAGATGTGAGAATCTGACTCCTAATACCCTGTCATGGATTTAGCTCACTTAATGCTAGCTACCTAAAACTTGCAGTCTATTCTGTCTATAGGCAATAGCTGTAGGTTTCCAGAAATCTATTTACAGCCTGAGGACAGGGTTTTAAAACAAACAGGGTGAGCCGCCCCCGCTAGCCAACAGAGAAGTGGATTTAGATGTGACCTGCTCTCAGTGTGCTGAATGGGGTTTGTGGCAGAAAAAAGCAGTGGGGTACGTGTTGGACTATCTGAATCGTTCTTTGTGAAACAAACCAGCAGAGCCTGCTGAAGCTGAAATTTCCACCTTGTCCGGGCATCCAGTGGCATTGCCAGCCCAACATCACCTGGCAGTGGTGCTTGAGGTGACACTCAGCAATTGCAGTCTGCCGAGGGGAACTGGGTCACCCCAGAGCCAGCCCCAGGACTCTCCAGCAGACCAACAGCTTTGCCAGATGGAGAGCTTGACTTCAACACACCTTCGAGTCTACATCTGTGTAAACAAAAATGTTGTAAACAAAAATGATAGGCTTGCACTGCTTATGTTCAGCTTCAGTTTCCTCTTACAACTGGCTAATGAAACAACCCTCCTTATTGTGTCGCTTCTTCCTTTGGTGCTTGCCCTGTCTATTTATTGTGTTCCCTGCTGGAGGACACAAACCTCTTCTCTGTATTCGGGCAATGCCGCGATCTCAGTTTGAGGAGGGAGAAGAGGCAGATTTAGGTGCTGCCCGGCTACAGAGGAATGTCAACTTATATTATAAGTCGGTGGCTGTGCTCTTTCCTTCCCCTCCCACTCTGCTGCCTGTGATGTGGTGTTATCAGTTTGCCTCCTGTTCTTTCCTTTGGAGCATTGTAAATATAACAGCAAGCCGGAGCTGTTTTTGAGCAAAGTTCCTCACTGCATTATACATGAGTTTGGGAACAAGAGGAGTTTGTTCTGAATCCCACTTAGCCTTGTGAACTTTCGCAGGTGAATTTCAGGCCTATTTGGCTGGCTAAAGCTGAAGTTTGAATTATTGAAACAACAGGGGGGCTCTTTGGATCTCTTCTGCCAGGAAAGCTGAGGGAGAGAGCATTTTATTTTCAGCCTTATTAAAACTTCTCTATAGAGAGGAAGTCGATCTTTTCAATTGCTCTTAATCTCCAGAGAAATCTCCCACTGATCCCTAAAATGCCGAAGTTGCAATTCTGGAGCAGTTTTTAACCTGCAGCGCTGGAATGTTTCTAATGCTTCCAATACTGCTTAAATGCATCTCCCTTTGCCGATTACCCTGCTGTGGCTGGATGCTGCCAAAGCTTACTATGGTCTTAATTTGCACAAAGGCACTACTTGTTGTCCACAGACTTCTGGGACCATCGGTGCCAACCTATGCTAAGTGCTGGACCCTGAGATCCTGGGTATTTGATAGGGATGCTGAAGTACGAGCCTGCAACACAATTTCAGGTCTTTGACTCCTGGAGATAAGACTCATCTCACCTAACTCTGGGAGTGGGATTCGGCTCCAGCCTGTGCACATCTACTTGGGACCAATGTCTTTGTTTTTATGTGGCTGTCTCTAGGTTTTGACAGACAGATTAGCCACATGTCCTACAGCAAGGTGTCATGTTTGTCTGCAAACTGCTGTCTGGACAGGACCCCTTGAGCCCAGCCGGACGAAGGGGCAGAAAGACAAAGAAGCAGCACTCCTGGGAGAGGCTGGGAACTGTGAGAAAACTCTCCGTGATGTGGATAGGATTTCTCTCCTGCCTGCGAGCCGGCCAAGAGGGCTGAGGCAGAGACTCCGCTGGGATGAGATGTTCCGCCTGAGGGGATGGAAGTGGAGGAGGAAAGGGGGAGGGGGAGTTGTCAGCATCTGGATCAAAATGAGTTTTGCCAAGACAAAAGACAACATCCCGTCCAATAATCTGAAGGCATCAGCTGAGTTTTACCTGCACTTTTAACATGTGCTGTTTAAAGATGATGAGCATGAGATTAACAGCCTTTGTTTTCAGATCTTAGCTGCCTCCATTCCCTGGCCTGGAGTGATTCTTTATCTCAATTGCCAGCTTTGCATGTCATTCAGTTCAACTTAATCGCAAGGATCCACAAATCAAGCGATTTCAGGCTGGGGGCTCTGCCATACAAAGCCTTTGCACGTCAGCAAATAGGATTTTCTTGCACTTCCTCATGGTCTTAACAAAGACATTTGCTCTCAGTTTACAGAATTTACATAGTGCAATTTGGGCATTTCACAGTGCAGTTTGCATGAGGAACCTTTTGAAGTCAGAGAGCTCAGGTGGCCTATATGAATGACTAGGGATTAGTACTGCATATACAAGTTGCATCCAGGCTGGAAAGCTCCTCATTTAATGACCAAGCAGATAAACCACAGTCAGAGTCAAGATCCTCAGCTGATTTGAATGGCTGGAAATCTTGCACACTTAAAGGTTACCCGAAGAATTACACCAACAGAAAATTACACCCTAATATTAGGTTATTAAACTGAGTTATTGTGAAGCATTCACCATGATTGCTGCATATATCCTCAGATCTTCATGTAAAATAGCCAGCACACCTCAGTGCACATGGTTTACCAGAACATTCAAGTGTGGGAAAAAACCTGGGTCTGAGAACATTGTGAAGTTGGACTCCATTGCCTCTCAGTAGTCATTATACAATAAGAACACTTCAATCAGATAGGCAAACCCAAGGATACAGAGCACATAGCTGGCTGAGCATTTGTGGGCTTTTTTTGGTCAGTTACTATGTTCAATGGAGAGGAGAACTTTGTGTGAAAATTTAAATTATGTGTGATTTTGGATCAAGGAATGCTGACTAGTCTTAACTAAAAATGTTGCCCTTCTTGGAGCAAATGTTTGATCCTGGGTCAAAGCGCAATTGTTGGTGAATTCTTGTTTCAAAGTAATATTTAATTGTTTATCTAATTCTTGACCTGATTTCTAAAAGGGCATAAACAGGTTAAATAACCCTTACATTAAACACATATGTATATTTCATGTAAAAAGTATGTTTTGGGTTGACTGAAAATTAAAAAAAAAAAAAAAAAGGAAAAAGATAGACTTGCTCTAGAGAGCACTCTCTAATGTTCAGGGGATTCATATCATTTTAGCAGAAATAAGCAGAGAGATGTAAACCACAAAGACTTTCAGGCCTTCTGATCCAGCATTATTATGTATCCAGCAGAGATCAATGCCTTAAAGAAAAGTGTAAAATCCCCTGAAATGCCCCATTAAAGACTATACATTTGACAGCGATTAGTATATGGATGTCTGAGGTTCCACCTCTTCTCCTCATTATTAGTTCCATCTAATGTGATGTTCCCCATACAGGCTGCTGGGATCACATGAATTTGTGCAGAATTGCACTGGAGGAAAGCAGAGAAGACATCTATATCCCCAAAAGCTGTAGGTCGCTTTGCTATCTATCCAGTGGATGCCTTATTCTTCTTTCAGGATTAATCGCTCTTGCCTAAAAACTCAGTTCCTTCTGGGGGAGTTGGGGCAACACTTCATACCAGCACAACCAAGTGTTTAGAGCAGGATGCAAAGTGTGGTTTTGTAGCCAGTTGCTGTGTTTGCTGGTGCCGAATGGGTATGTAGATAGGCATAACGGACCCTTCAAATTGGAATTTGGCTCTGGAAAATGCATTAACTATTGCAGCCTTCCCCAAAGTGCCATGTTATCTTTAATGGCCACACGCTTATTGTTATAGGCTGTAGGCTGTGCCAAGGAATTAGGCACTGAGCTGTTTCGCTGGAGCTACGAAAACTGCTTTCTACAAAGTTGGAAGCTTCATTGTTTGCAATCATCTGAGACCAAAGATAGAGAAGATGTGTTTGTTGTTGCTTTTTGGGGTCTTGGAGAGTCCTGGCATTTTATTCAGATAGGCTGATTTGTCAGTCTCTGCTGACATGTAAACAGCTCATCAGAACCAGTACTACACTGTGTAAATGAATGAAGGGACAATACAGGGAACTTCTGCCCAGGTGAGAAAGCCCAGCGTGTTTGAATATCCCTATTCCAGCCCCAGCACCTCTCTCACAGATAGTGGATTGGGGATGGAAGAGGAGATGCAACACTTATTTACGTAGATCTATGGGAATCAAAACCTCCCTGCTCCATCCAGAGCTCTAAATAACAACTGCTCCCAGAAGGAAGGAAGGAAGGAAGGAAGGAAGGAAAGAAGGAAGAATAACTTTTTTGTTGGGAGAAGCTGTGAAGCTCCCAGGAGTCCTTTCCCCAGGACCTATACAAACACGAGGAACACAATCTCACTCCAGGCTGACTAACCTTTCAAAACTGAAGCAGGCATGAAGAAAGGTGGGAACAGAGATGCTTTGCAATGGCCTCCTTTCTGAACGCACACCCCATGTTCCCTGGGAGAAGGATGTCAATCCTTTTCTTCTCCTTTTCCCTTGCTGAGTGATAATTTCCCTCCTAGTGCAATAAATGTGGATGCAATCACCTTTCACGACTGATCAAGTCTACAGGCTCCATTTCATGGCTGCTGAAGTAAAAACAGTGGCATTGCTCTGTGCCACGCTCCCCGCAGAAACAGCTGAAGCCTCGGTGGTCCAATCGCACCATCAGGCTTGTCAGCATAAAACCACATCCCTCAGTGGTTTCTGCTCACTCTATAACAGAAGCGAGCTGAGAAAAACTCATTTTTCCCAGTTCAGAGTGGTCTTGCCAGGCAATCTCAGCATATTTGGGGTGACCTGTCCTGAAACCAATGCCTCCTGCTCTAAGCACACAGATGCATTCATGGACACTACAGGAGAAGCTGCTAGAAGCTATATCAAAGTTGTTACCATAAAAGAGACATGTCACTCTGAGCTGCAGAGCAGTCTGTCATGCGACTTTGCTGTATGCTTGCTTTTCCATATCAGCTTTAAGGAAGGGCAAAATTAAACATTACACAGGATGCAAACATGGAGACATGCTCAAAGATATACATGCTGCATGCAAAAATAGCTACACACACACATACATGCACCCAGTCCACCTTGCCAAAGCTGGTAGCAAAGACCATTTTCCAAGGAGTTTGAATACCTTCTAGTGAGAAGCCTGTTTTGTCTTTGAGAAAAGTTGCTTTTCTTTTACAAATAGGGGCTATTCGTTTAAGCTGTTTTTTGAGGTGTCAAACATAAAAATGAGATGAGACGTCAATCGGGGCCCAGGGGGATGGGGAGGGGGAGACAGAGAGCCTGAAAAATGCTTCCGACGCGGGCGGCTTGTGTAAGCACAGAGCGTGTTGCAGCTGGCTGGATCTTTGGAGAAAAAGATGAATTTCTACCCATTTAAACATGAATAAGGTGAGATGAAGGGAGGGGGAAAATCCATGAAGGTGAAGAGCCTTTTTTTTTTCTTTCCCCAGTTGTGATGGATGATTTCAGCCTAAAGTACTGAGCCTCCCAGTGAAGAAAATATCTACAGTGATTTTGATAAATAAATGCTTAGACCTTGCAGTTACTACCTTGATGTTGGAGAGAAAGAAGTTTACGCTTCATAGTAGGATTATTTTTGCACAGGGTTCTGAAAGAGCAAGGCTGGGAGAGTCCTTCTGCCAATCCTGTGTTAAGAAGAGGGACTTACTCTTGGGCATCATTTCCCACTGTATTTTTTACTACACAGGAAAAACTGGAGCACCCACAGAGGCTGGTCTCAGGATAGCAACGGGCAAACTTAGGATGGCAGGTGAGGCTGCCAAGTGCTTGGAAAAGGGAAGGAAACGGGCCACTTTGTCCTGCTGATCTCCAGTGTTGGCTTCTCTCTTTCCCTGTGTTTGTAGCATGATATTCTGTCCTGGGTGTGCAGGCTGCCCGCGTGGAGCTCTGAGCAAACATCTTTGGAGCAGAAATAAACTCCCAAACATCAAAATGTTCATTAGTGGAAACAGATGCACACATTCCTCGCATGGATCAAGCTTACAGAGTTTCTGAGGTGCAAGAGTTCCTCATGGCTGCATTCACATATTACATGGGTAGAGGCAGTCCCAGAACTTTTTCTTTCTTTCAGACTGTAGCCCTTTACTCAGAGGAGCTGTTTTGCCACCTCCTGCAAAATGTAGCTGCTTCTATGGCAGGGCATCAGGGGATGCACTAAAAAGTATCGTAGTTCTGTATGGTTTTGCAGGAAAGTAAAGAAAAACATTCAATCCCATTGCACCTATGATTGGCAAAACACAATAGCCCAAGCTGGAGTATAGCTCAGATCATAAAGAATAGACCGTACATGTGAAAAGAGAAGGCTTTGAAGCACTACTCAGGACTTCTGTTTTACATCCCAGCAACGTTCCCAGTGCTGCTCTGGAGAAGTGTGCCAGGGAAGTGGTGTACAGTCATTCACCGGCTCTGATTTCTACAGCAGCGGTGTTTCTCCCCCTGGAGCACTCCCAGTGCTGCCTTGGCCAGATTTAACACTGCTTTGCTGATAAGATGTGAACAGATCAAAAGTGTCAAGCTATGTCTTGGAGAAACTAGAATCTGCCGCTTCTGTCAGGCCCTGACTTGGAAACAAGCATTGCTGGATTCCCAACCCAACTTTCATTTCAAAAAAACAAAAATAATGACGAAAAAATTACGTTCCTTAGCTTTCAGCATACTGGGCATCTGCTTGCATCACTTGTCCCCTGACTCGTTTCCAAAGCCCATCGAGATAGTACCACATCAGCACATGGGAAAGGGCAAATGAGGGCAAAGACATATTCAAGTGGAGCATATACCCAGTCCTTTCATTTGCTTCCCCAGCATGGGGATTCCTGATAAGAACAGCCATGCTCCTACAAAAGACAGTTGTAATTCCTCTCCCCCACTCCTGCCCAACAATGAAGGGTTTGAGCCTGCTCAGTGTGAGTGTAGAGCTACAGAGGACCAGATAAAAAAGATTGAGCTAAATGGAGAATACAAACACATCTCCAAGCTATACTAATGAGAACATAACTAATATGTTACATATTCCCAGCAGCACAAAGGAAACCTAAGGGAAGCACAGGCAGTCAGAGGTATTATTTCACTAGCTGTAAGCTAGTTTTACTCGCACAAGGGTCTATCTATCTGTGTATTTAAGTTCCTCTACTGGTTTCTTATACCTTTAGAAATGCCCTAAACTTTGAATTTGAGACTAAATTGCTTGGCGCTCTGTGCAAAACTACATCAAAACCCAGGACCCAAGGTATAGTGGGAGGGTGAGCTTTGGTTCAGTAAAGGTGTGGAGAAACTCTTGAAATCCCTCACGACCCCTTTTATTTCCTCTGAAGTTTGCTCAGTTCAGTTAGTAACCAAAGAGCTTCTGAGAGGCTCCAGATTCACCCAAGCTGCAAGATGAAAGGAGGGTTAGAAGGAGGGTTATAAACAAGATATATATCTATTTTTTTTCCCCTCTGCAGCAAACTGTGGCAGAGGCGGCTGCAGACAAGAATGCAGATGTCCATGTCATTTGCTCCCCAGTATATCAGGGGAATGACAGGTCAGCACTTGGGTTTGCAGTGATTTGCATTTCTGAGCTGAGCAGGGTGACAATTTGAGGTGACATGACAGCAGGAAATGTTTGTAGCTGTATTGGCCCTTAAGAAACGGGGGACAGGGCAGGCAATGTGACATCTCTTATTGGGCCGATGGACAGAGCCATTCAGAGGGATATTTCAGAAGAGGTTGCCCATCCTAACACCTGAAAAAGATGCAAAGAAGCTTTTCTATTGGACCTGTCACAGGGTTTCCTTGTTGTCAGTGAGAGTGAGGATAGGGACAGGAAGAAGAGAAACAGAATTTTATGTTGTTCTTCCACCCACAGCATCACATCCTCACTGGTTCACTGTGCAGATGTGGGTACAGCACAGCCTGCCCTCCTTTCCAAATTGGTGCAGGCCCTTGGTGCAACAGGGATGTGCCAAAATGCCGCTGTCCCAGGGACTTGCTGGCAGACACTGTGTAAGATCACCCTTCTTAGGCTTTTATTTTTTTATTTCCTTTCCATCACAGTGAAGCTGCATACTGGAGTCAACTAACTGTCTCCAACAGTGCTTTCTGCAGTAGCAATTAATTTGTGTTAAAAAAAAGGTTTTACTGAGAGATGGGTGAAAGCAGGAGGGAGAGAAGTGAGACACTGGAGAGAGACAGAGAGCAAGCTTCTTTCAGCACTGCTCTTGCCTGTTGCCCCATGCAGATGTTATTGATGCCTGACACTGCTCTGCAAACAGCCAAACACTGCTCATCAGTCTTCTTGAGTTTTGCATTCTCTCCTTGGAGGACACTTGCCCTTAAACAAAGGGTCTTAAGATGGCTGAGGGAGAGGGAAAGACTGAGTGACACTATTTCTCAGGCTGTGAGCAGGGAGATCAAAAACCGAGCCAAGTTTATGCTTGCGAGAACAACGGTGAGAATATTTCTGCAATTTCTAATTGGAACACAAGCTTTTGAGAAGGGAAAAAATTAATCAAAATTGTGAAAGTTTTCCTACCAGCTCTAGCCAAGGTGGAAGATACTGTCCAAATTGAATCACACAAATCCCCTCAGGCTTTTTGGCTCGTCTGCAAGGCAGGTGGCTCATTGGCCAGGAAAAAAAAGTAACATGAAAATGCCCTTACTATGCAGGCTGCAAAGGCTTCTCTGCTTTGTTTGTCACGTCATTTTTAAGGGATTCCTCTTCTGCCCAGTGGAGCATCTCCATTGACTTATAGCAGCTGGAGAGCAGACCCCTGGGCAGATATGTGGCTTTCCCTTGCTGAAACAGCTGATGTATTTCACCCTAGAGGAAATTGCCTCTGAGTACCTTATAAAGCAACACTAGAGTGTACATAGGAGTATGGCTTGAAGTTCTAACTCAAGCAAAAGCCCATGGCAGGGAAGAAAGATTTAGCTGAATGCGAATAAAGAATTGTGCTTTGGAGGTTGACAAGACATTTGGGATGTGCTATAGGGAATGCTGGAGTGGAAAGGACTAGGCAAATGTAGAGTATCATAACTATTACTTGAAAAAATCTGCATCTAGAAACCCCAGCTCTGCCATTAACTAAAGCATGAGATCATCTGAGTTTCACAGAGCTTAGCACTGTCAGAGTTTGGGAGGGCAAGGTCTAACTCTTTCTTAAGCAGTGTTAAGCACAATTATTTAGTTATTTTAAATGGCACTAGAAATGAAGCTAATTTACCAAGTTCCCAAATAATTTAAAACACAGAAGGAAAGGAAGCCAAGGCAAAGACCCCAACTGAGACAGGGTTTTCCTATTATTCTCCACTTATGGAAAATAGACCTGCACCAGAAGGACTACAGCGCTGGGCAGTGGGTTGTAATTAGTTAATGGCAAAGCTCTGTCAGAGAGAAGTGCTCCGCTTTTGAGCCCACAGAAACCCAAATGGGCAGGGAGGGGAAGAAAATTTTTTTTAGGTCATTTTATATTTAGGTGACTAAGAAGTCTTACATTGTGCTAAAAAGAAAGACTTTAAGGTGAACTGCTGCCTGCATAGCAAAGCACTGGGCAGTTTTGCAGCTTTCACTGTGGTTTCTCATGGGGTTTTCACTATGTGATTTTGGGAGAAGGAAAAAAAGAAGTATCTTGCTGGAGCTGACCTCCTGTGGGTTAGTGTGACTGCAGCAAGACGTCATGCCTTGCAAGCTGGGACTACTTGAACCACAACAGTGATTTGCAGGAGCAAACCAAGCAATGGTGTCACCGTGCAAAGGTGTATCAGACCTCTGCTCCTAGCTTTTACACTGCCCCAAAGTCACCTGTCTCCATCACTTTTACTAATAAATATACAGAACTGTTCAGCCCCTGTCAGGGAATTATAGACAACGTGGTAATGGAATTAACCCCACAGCTTCCCTCTGAGATGTATTTGTTGTCTGGATATTACAGGTAAGAAGCAGGCACAAACAAACTTCTCAGCCTGACCAAATCCATCCTTTCTAAGGCTTCCTAGGCTACCCATACACTATTTGAAGCCCACCCTGAATTTCATTTCCCATGACAGGACTAAGTGCTGCTGGGAGTTATGGTGGTGTAAATCTGAAACACCACTGCTGATTTCAGGGCTGGACCTATACCAGCCTAAACAAACTGTTCAAGGAAGAATGTATCTTTCAAAGGCACTTTTATGCTATCTAAAAGCATATTTTCCACCACGTTGCCTAGTTAATTAGATAAGCATGATAACTGTTCAGGGTAGAGGGATCTGCCAGGTTCTCAGACTGCCTCAGTGCAGGGAAGCTCAGGGACCAAGACTGCACAACTCTGTTCTCTGGTAGAGCACCCACTGCTTGAACTAGGTGGCACAAAATGCTGGCCTAACAGAGAACTTGTGTTAACCCAAAGATGGTACTAGGCTCGCTTACCTATAACTCCATTTAACTTTCAGAGGAATAACATTCCCAAAACTTCCCCAGCATATTAGCATCCTTTTTATCAGCAGCAAAGAGGCCAAGAGCTAAGACTGGGCTTTGTCCATGTCTCTTCTTATTCCTCTACACCACCAAGAAGTACAGGTAAATTGGTGGGAAATAGCGTAAAGGAGCCACTCTGTTACTGCTCGTTCAGGTTACTGATGGAGGACACCAGTCTGCTGGGACTGGATGTTCGCAGCCTGGCCTTTTCCCACAACAGGACAGGGCAATTTGAAGCCTGTTTGTTTCTACTTTGGGAAATTAAATGGTATCTGTGCACACATGCACACGTGTATGCATGTTCTGTATGCAAATGCATGCAGAAACACCCCCAGTGTTTAGCTTGGCAGAGCCCAGAGGTGTGTCTCTATTTCTGTGGGTTTTTTTCCTCCACAATGGGGGCTTTTTCTGTGCATATCCGACAGTTATATTTTGGTCCTTTCCAGCTGGAATGAAACTTACAGTCCAAAAGAAATAAAAATGAGAAAAGAGAGATGGGAAGAGTAAGTAAGGGAAATATGAAGAGCTGAGTGCCAGAGGCTGCCATCCAGAGATTTCTTTTGGCTTTCCCTTTCCAAGAAAACCAGAGTGGAGCAGTGTGCCAGCGCTGGGCGTCAGATTCCCTTGGCACAGAAGGGCTGGCTGCTCGGGAAAGATGTCTAGGAATGCCATAAGCATCTCCATAGCCCATCTCATTTTCAGGGAAAGGGGTTGATTTAGAGTGAGCAGAACATAACTTTCTTCTTCCCCCTTCCCCCTATGCTATTGCAGACTATGACTTTTGGACACGCTCAGTGTTGGTCACAGTCAAACAGCATGGCCCTTTCCTGTTGCATAATTCGTGCTTTCCAGCAGTTACGGCAATATTTTGGGATTTGGGAGGTCTGGAATTAGTCTCTGGCTCTGCCACAAATTTCTGTGGCCTGGGGCAAACCACTTTTTGCTTCAGCAATAAAATTTTTGTGACAAGCTTTGCTTACTTTTCCTTGGCAATCAACAGGATTTAGCCTAGCCCTGAAGTGAAGCATATGCATACATGCTTGGCTAGGCCAGGGGAGATTTGCTCAGCATCCTGTAGCCTTGAAGCTGAGTTAGAAGCAGCTGATTTTGGAGTAGGTCCCATTTAGGTATAACTGTTTCAGATGGAAGTTGTGCTAAAGTGGGTGCACAAAGGCATTGCTTTCACACCTTGCAAGAGCTTTCTTCCCCATCTTGGTATCACTAAACACGCCAAAGTTAACAAAATTGTTTCTTAAAGACCACAGTGAAACTTGGACCCAAAGGGTCATTGTCTTCACAGATACATAAAATCTATATGAAAGTTGCTTTCTACTGTAAAGTTAAGCAGTGTGGTGTTCTTCATCACACTTCCTGAGCTAGTCATCCAATAAGTGCTTCTGAATTGTGGATAAAATGTTTCTCTGTCTACACTTGTCTCTATCCCAGATGATAGTGGAAAGAGGGCAGAAAAGAGAGAGAACCCAGTTCTTGAAGAGGGCAAACACAGAGAGGATCTGGACTAGGAAGTCAAGTAACAGAGGGCTATCTCAGGGATGGCAACCAAGCAGGGCTTACAACGTTGATGAGGACAACTGCTGAAGGTCAAGCTGAGGGATTTCTAACATAGTTGCTTGGTAGATATGGACTCTGAGTGGCCTTACAGACAACATTAACCACTAAAGAAGTCATTGTCTGGGAGCCGAGAGGTACAGATGCTTCTACACCATACTTTGTTCGAACTCCATACATTTTGCTTTTCATAGAGTATAAAAAAGCTCTGGAAGAGTCAGACTGGCAGACATATAAAACCTTCTACTTTACTTGATTTTGTAGGGTGCATTTTATAAATATTTAGTGGGCCAATTCATGTCTATGATGCTTACGTATAAATGCATTTTTGCCTTTGTAAATACACACAGAGCCTATCATATATGCACATCTGTATGTAAACACTTATACAAAGTACAGAATGTTGTTTATGCATGTCACATATACTATATGCACACACACACCTCTGTCTGTCTGTCTGTCTATCTATCTGTCTATCTTCCTGAAACACTTGTATTACAAGCATAATTTTCTTCCTTACCCCTGATGCAAGTCCTTTTTTTAACCTCCTCTGAAAACACCTCTAGTGCCTCATTCTGGTGCCTAATTGGCCTTATCATTAAGATTTTTTTTTTAACTAATGTCTAAGCTAAATGTTTCCTTTTTAGGATTCAAGCCATTGCTTCTTGTTATGCCTCTCTCAATGATGTCTACATAATATGGATTGATACGCTAGTCAGGGATGGTTTCAAAAGAAGCAAATAGCATCCATTAAGGAATGGCAATATAGGAATGAGTCGTATAAAAATATCCATCTATCTGTGTATATATTTCTCTCTGTATGCAGATGGACACACAAACCATTTCAAGTATATACACACACACACAAATCAAACTGCTGCATTTCAAGGATTTACAACATTTAAAATCTGTAGATCCATAAGAGCATATTATGTCACTCCCTGGATATCCCAAACTACTACATGCACATGTCCTTGCAGAAGCCCAGTAAGTTGTGGCTGACTGAAACACAGCTCGTCTGCTGCTTGTGATGCCTGCTTTTAGATAGTGGAAGTTAGGGGAGATAAAACCCACCCAAACCCTGTAAAGCTGTAGGTCTGAAACTAGTCATTGTTTTAATTATATAGGTTTGTGGGATCTAGTGAAAGAGGCCTCGGGGCCCTGATTAAGATCTCTATTTGCCGCTCTAATGCAAAACAGTATTATTAATAGTGTTAGTAATAAGCAGTACAGAATGCAAATCCTGGGAACACATGTTATCAAAGCCTGTGCAGACTTTAATAGTTGAATGTTTGTAAAGTACTTTTTGATCTTAAAAAAATAATGGGCAAGGGAATTGATATTAATATTATGGTTTCAACTCCACTAATCATGTGTTTTCCTCTCACTTTCCTAATTATTTACCCAGTAAGTGATGGGCTGGTGAGGGCACCAGACTTTCCTCAGACAGGGTATGACTGTGTAAATACTGAGAGTGAGAAGTATGGGTTAATTTTAAGATAGATAATGACGCTATTGAGAACAGACTTTACTTTCCATTGCAGGTGGTCAGGGTGTAAAATGCAAAGGACAGAGGTAGGCTAACGCTGCTAACAGGACTTTTTCTTTGTGCTCAAAAATGTTTAAGTACAATCATTAGACAGAAGTTATTACTGTTTTAATGAACAATTTGTTGCACAGTGATGACCAAACTAAAACTCTTTGATCATCACAGTCGACTCTTCCCTCTTTCTGTTCCCAAAGCCCATTAGAATAATTTAACTCACCTCAAGTTTCAGCACAGCTTGTTGTTACTGGAAATTAGCTACTTTGTCCGATCCAATTTCAAATTAGACAACATAATCAGAAGAGCCTCTGCCACTTCACTGGAAGGACCATACTTCCACTATCAAAAAAAAATCTCATCATTCTCATACTCTCTCTGAGGTTTTCTTCATTTTCAGCCTTCTCTTAATTGTAATTCGTTTGGACCTCACGAGAACGCCACAGTTTCAATATGCCCCCTCATGTTCATATAGAGTTATCATGCCTTCAGTGCTCGAAGTGATAAGTACCTCTCCTTGAATTTTTTTGCTATACATTTCTCTGACTTGCCTGTTCAGTTACACTTCTTTTTTTGGGCCCCCAAAAGAAAACAATCTTCTACATAGTGAGTAATAACACAGCTACACATAGCTGGACCTTTATTCTGCATATGCTACATATTTATTAAAAAGATGTTAAAATCTGGGGGCAGCTTTTTCAAAACCATTTCATTGCTCCATGGTTCACAGCTGATGTGTTTCTGGAATGACAGAAGACAAACTGACCTCAAAGGCCGGACCACATGAAAATGAAATATGAGCAGTATCTTCTCCTTCTAATCTTAAACTCTTACAGAAGTGGAAACAAGGTGCTTCATCTCCTTCTTGCATCTGACATAAGAGGGATACAAAATGAACGTCCAACAAATTTCATTTCTGAAGATTACCTTCCACAAATCGGAATATGAGATCTTAACTTTGCTGCTGTAAATTGATAAAAAAGCCCTGTAAGATCAAGCCATATCTGCTATAATCCTCCAGTAACCACAGCTGTACTGTGCAAAAAAAAAACCAACCCAAGTGAAAAGTGTGACAAAGGAACAGAACCCCAGGATGAACTTATCTCAGTTTGGGCCAGAGAGATACAAATGTCGCCAGGACAATAATCTCTGGGAAAAAAAAACACATGGCAGGAACAAAGAAATTTATGGTTGTCAGGAAAAGCATGCAGAGCTGAGATGCTGTAAAACAGCATTGCTTTCATCAAGAATTTCTCATCCCATTAGTTAGGCTACTATTAAACATCACATTTGAATGCTATTGGGTATATTGTGTGGTTTCTTTTGTTTCTTTGTTTCTGGATGGAGACTTAATTATCTAATATTGGAAAAAGAGGAAAGAAAAATAACCTGTTTCTACAGTAGATCATATCGACATATTGGGATTTCATCTTGCATAGCTGAATCATTTGTATCTGACAGGTACGACTACATGGAAGATGTTAGACTTCACAGATAAATTAATTCTAAGAAATTTTATAAATCTAGAGAGCTGCACCCATTGACTTCTGCTCCAAGCTAAGGCAGAGTAACCACATTTTCAGAAAATGGCTTTCCTGTTGCTGTGACAAAAGAGTTTTTGGTGGAAGTCATTCACTTTTTATTGCTTGAAGAAGACAGTGCCAGGGTGAAAAATTTCACTGTAATGTTCATGATGTTAATGAACATAAATCACAGGGTGATTTGGCCAACTGTAGTGGCTCTGGGAAGGCTTTCGTTAGCTAAAGGGATGTGTTGTGCTTTTGGTATCATTTGGTTCGGAGGACATAGACTCAGAGGACAGGAATCAACTTTCTCCTTTCACGATGTGCTGAAGAGCAGGTGCTTCTGGTCTTGGCTGAAGTGGATGAGTGAGGAAAGAGTGATGGAGGTAACAGTGATGGTGAATGGGAAATGTGCTGAGCTGAGGAGCAAGGGTAGCAGGGACATGGGACAGAACAGGATGAAGGCAAGCTGTAATAAGAGAGTTAAGAACTGCCTTTGATTTTGGGAGCTTTGAACGCATGGATTTCAACCTGTTTTGACCAGAATCAGCTGAACCACCTCTAGCACAGTCGTGGTCATCTACCTAGAAAGTGCCTACCTGAGCTGTTCAATAATTGATGGGATAAAGATTTCCCTGGGTTTAATTCTTTGGTTTACATTAAGTAAAAATGGAAATGTAGTCATTGAACTCGTGTTTGTTCATCAGTCTGTGGATCTTGAAGAGAAAATGGTTCAAAGGTAAACCACTACTTAAAAGGAATAATAGGTATGAGAAAAGGGAAGGAAGGGGGATTAGTGCTATTAAACCAAGCTACTTATAATTTGTGTATTTTCTCAATGACATAAAATCATACTTTTTCCTGGTAGGTTGGGGCTGCACCATGATGTTTCTGATGCTTTTGTTTCCATCTGAGTTATGTCAACTACATTAGTTCATAGGTGCATGCACACACACACTTCCTTTTTTGTACAACCATCCTTTCCTTCATTGAGTCCATAATCACTTCTGTTCTACTTCTACAAAATTTTCATGGCCTGAAAACAGTCAAAACAAAATTTTTGTCTAATTAAAACCTGTGGCTGAGAGAATCAAGCTGAGTGTGAAGAAAGAGAATGAAAGAATTGTAAAGTACCTTTTATGGTCTACTAGCTAAACTACACTGTCCCTCCAGCATTCTGGCAAAAATCAATGCACAAATCAGCTCTTTTCTTATTTAACTTACTGATGCATGTGCGGGTGCTACTGTGGTCACTCTGGCAGCTCTCCCAGGACTAAGTTATCTGAATAAGTCCTGCAGAGGCAAAGAACCACCTCAGTATGCCACAGCGTCTGGCTTAGTGCATGAACATAGACGAGAGGCAGGGAACAAGGACAGAAGGCAGAGACAGGTAAATAAATTGATGGTTCTCTTCTTGGTATGTAAGAATATGAACGTGAAGAAATGTCACCTTTCTCCATGACCATTTCAATGTTAATCTCTTTCCTGAGACAGAAACAATCATCAGTGCGTAATGTTCTCTAAGTTGTGGACCTCACATAACTCTTTCCTTGCCAGAGCCTCATTAAACTCATTTCACAAGTAGATCTGTTCTGAATGCTGCAGTGTCCTAAAAAGGACACTTTCAGCTGGCTTGCATTAATGATGAAGTCCAGGCTGTGGGTTAAGAAGGCGGGTTAATATTTAATGCAAGTGAGGCTTGACCTATGTCTAGGATGGGTCTGTGGCAGGATGCCCATTAATATCAATGCATTTTGCATCAGACACTGTGGAGTAGACGTGAAAACCAGAAGACATTTATCCAATGCAGGAGATACCTTGGCAAGTTGTCTTGAAGGTGGTTGTCCCAAACAAGCAGAGCAGAAAAGCCAAGTCAAACGTCATGACTGAATTTACCCAGAGGCCAACACAGTGTGAAGTATGACACACCATCAATGGACTGAAAGTCAAAATACCCAAAGTGATCAAAGATCTCTCCCAGATTAAAGGCAGGCTCCAGTATGGAACTGCCTGTCTTTTTGAACGTAGCCACAAGTCATTGCAGAGGTAATGTTCACTTCTACCTGACAAACACTTGAGAAGTTCCCCTTGTTTCTGTGGTAACTCTTTACATAACTGGACAGAGTAGGAGATGGATTATTTCCCAGAGAGACAAGCAGAACTTTTATAACATCTTCCTCTCCCTATCCCCATGATCTCAGTCAGCCCAGAAGATCTCGCTGTCAGTGGATATTCTCTACAAGGAGAAATAGATATCAGATTCCTACTAGGAAGTTTACCAGAGGTGAAGAGTAGGGGAAGGAGGGACGAAAGTTGAAGAATAGATAAGAAAAATTATTCTTTTACAAGGTGTAGAGCTACCTTCTCAGAAAAGAGAGCAGTGAGTAATATTTGGGAAACCTGACTGCAAATGCCTCAGGTGCCTCCTGAGTTGGTGGGTTTTATTGAGTGCCAAGTTCCCTTTCTGGCTAGACAGTCACCTACAGGAAGCTCTTGGCTAAGACAGTATTTCTGCTGGGCAGACAGAAATCAGCAATGCTGAGAGGATGGTCCCACAGACTGGTAATGAAATGTCTTGCTAATGAGAGATGAGTTGGGCTGGGTACAAAGATCATTGCAAGGTACTGCTGTATATGAGGACATCTGTCAAGTGCAGTTCACCTGCCAGAAACAAGCCATTTTAGTTGGATGTGACTCAAACTTCTTCTGTCTCTACATGATATTTGTATGCTTTATGGAATAAATGCTTCTTGTTACCTTCGTTAGCATGTGTCATTGAATATATAATGTCCTGTCACTTTCAGTAGTATGTTCTATTGACTATATTGCTGCTTGCAAAGCTCATGTTGAGTTAATGTACCCGATTTATTTATACAATTCATTTTGCTTTATTTCCAGAGACATGCTGTGACCATACTGTGATGCAGATCCTGTGAGAGTGACTGTAATAAATAAACCCAGTGAACAATTATCTCCCAAATACAGCTTCACTGACACAAATCAGTGGAGTATAGTTCTTCACTTACATTTAAGAGCTGGTGGTCGCATACCAAATGGGGAGTTTAACCAACAGGGAGTACAAGCAATGCATTTGTGATCAGAACTGGAGGGGCAGAAGGAAAAAAAACAATGCAACAGCTTCACTAGTAATAATTTGGAGGGGAAAATCTGTTTTGTGGTGTGGGTGTACCGATAAAAGCATCTTTCTGAATGTCTGTATTTTTTCCCAAACTTTCTGGTGCATTGATAGATAGATTTTTTTTTTTTTAAAATGGGCTTTTTGTCTTATGATGCTTGCATTTGGAATTGAAAAACACCTTGTCTTTTGGCAAGAAAAGTACACTGTTTTTTCCTTCTGTCTGCAGATCTTTTCTTTTTGACTGGGTAGAATTTAATTCTCTGTACATTTTCTTTTGACTACTCTTGCAGTAAAACTACTCCATGTACCAGCTGAGATGGTATTATTCTACTGTTGCTGAAAACTGGTAAGTTTTCTGGAAACTGGAAGAAATTTCAAATTACCAAGAGCGGAGTGCTGTACAACCAAAGTTATCCTACAATCACTGACTTGTTCTTTCTGTAGTTTGAAACAAATCTGAGAATGCTTAAAACTAGATGCTCCAGACATGGGACAATTACAGAATGGATCCCAACTAACAGTAGATTTTACAGTGTAAGTGTGAACGTTGAGCCAGGTGTCCAGATGCCCTCACAAGAAACTGAGATCTCATCAATACAGTCAGTGTTATTTAGGATACAATTCTTGTGACCAAATGACGGAAGCTACTTTGAGCTGAAGTGAATCTTGATCAAACTCCACTGACCATATTGCCTAACTCACTGTTGACTATAGAGGCAGCCAAGAGAGATTTGCTCAGATATACATGCATACACTCTGGATGCACATATTTGGTCAAATATTCTGTCGAGTGAATCACTGCCCTGATTTTGAAATAAGCAAAATTGAGGAACATGAAGCCTTACTATGTGGTTATTATTATTACTATTATTATTATTACTATTATTATTAATTATTATTATCCAATCGCTGGCATATTGGGGAGTCTTCCTTATTCTGTGACTTAGCAGTTACTTTACACTATTTGCATTGGTGTTCGTAGTTTCTCTAGGCCTCATGGTGACAACACGGCATCAGTGAGAAGACAGCAGCTTTGATTGCAAGATTGCTCCAAAGCCCTGAAAAGCTAACGAATGTCTTATCCACTGTCATTCTTGTCACTTTGAGCTTTGAGCTCTGAGATATTTAACTCCCACTGTGCTGTTCTGCCTTTGCAGAAGATCTGCTGGGAGAATGACAATATCTTCACATGGGCAATGGCTGCCACCTGTGTGAGACCCACAAATGGATGAATGTCCTCTCCCCAGGTATGACTCCATTCATTAAGTCACGTCATGGTAGAGAAAAAGAAGAACAGGAGGAGTAAGTCATATGAGAGGTAGGGGACCACCATACTAGGAGGAGTTTTATTCTGTTGGGTGATATTTGGGTGATAAACTCAGCCACTGAGAGCTGAGGCTTCTCCCCTCACACCCTGAACCCACACACCCAGTGAGTGGGTCATAGCTCAGTCTGTCCATCTGCATCAGAGTATTTAGGGTCATGGTGCTAAAGGGCATGGTACACCCTCACAAACACGTGAGGTAGGTCCTGACCTTAATCAGGGTGGAAAGAGTGGACATTGAATATCAGTCAAAGAAATCCCAAGCTCTGTCCCTCAAGCTCCTGTTAGCAGCCGTACCATGGTTTGCTGATACTTGAGCTGCTGGCAGGAACAAAACCACTGCTGCACCACAGCAGTCGTGCACAGTGTGTCTCCTGAAAAGCCAATGCATGGCAGGGCAAAGGGAGGGTAGGATTTCAACCTTCGCTCCAAGTTGCCTCGCTTTCCTGGGTTTATGTCAGGCCCTTAGCGTTATTTGAACATAGTTTTTGTGGTTTAATTTGCATAATTGATGAGATGGAAAATTATCTCGATGATTGATGGATGTTCTGCATGCACCAGAGTTTGTCACAAAATATCATGCATCTGTAGGATGAGCCTGCTGCTCCTGCCATGTTATTTCCCAACAGGGCTATAAAATTCTAACTTAACCCCGCAGGTTTTTAGGTTTCTTTTGTTTTTAATCTTTTACAATATAATGTGTAACACAGTAAACAAACACAAAGACACAGCATCAACTAAAGTTACCTTCTTTCTTCACTGTACTCCAAGGACACGGGATAGTAAAAGGTAAAAATGGTATCACACTTGTGGAATTGATCCAAGACTTTCCTGCACAAGGTGTTCTCACTTTCAGTAGACTTGCACTATAGCTAAATCTATACATTTCCGCCTGCTTTGGGTATGATATATCTCTTTCAGATGTTTGGATTAATAAAATTTTCTTTTAATTTGTAATTGGTTAACAGTACGTATACTACAATTCGTGTGATGAGTGGACTTTATTTTGATCATTGTTTGTTATAGGTCATTTTATAATCAAAAGATGATGTTGACTGCAAAAGTACTCTTTATTAATTAACAGTGTTTCTTCCCAGGGGAAGCCTGACTTGGTCCATTGCTGGTCAGCAAAGCGTTGAGACACATGGCTGACTTGAAACCTGTCTTAAAGTTGAGTGTGAAGTAGCATATACTTTATGTCCAGCATGTGTTAAAGTTCGCTGTGGAGTAGAGATGGTCTTAGGGACTGTAATGGCTTTGTGTGGCAAAGTTTTGGTAGTGGGGGGCTTTACAGGGGTGGCTTCTGTAAGAAGCTGCTGGAAGCTTCCCCTGTGTTCGACAGAGCCAATACCAGCCAGCTCTAAGAAGGCCCCACCTCTGGCCAAGGCCGAGCCAATCAGCAATAGTGGTAACGCCTCTGTGATAACATTTTTAAGAAGGAAAAAAGTTGCTGGGACAGACAGAAATGGCAGCTGGAGAGAGGAGGGAGAATATGGGAGAGCACCAGCCCTGCAGACCCCCAGGTCAGTGAAGAAGGAGGGGAGGAGATGCTCCAGGCGCCGGAGCAGAGATTCCCCTGCAGCCCGTGGGGAAGACCATGGTGAGGCAGGCTGTCCCCCTGCAGCCCAGGGAGGTCCATGGGGGAGCAGATCTCCACCTGCAGCCTGGGGAGGACCCCACGCCAGAGCAGGGGGATGCCCGAAGGAGGCTGTGACCCCATGGGAAGCCCATGCTGGAGCAGGCTCCTGGCAAGACCTGCGTACCCATGGAGAGAGGAGCCCACGGAGCAGGTTTTCTGGCAGGACTTGTGACTCCATGGGGGACCCACACTGGAGCAGTGTGCTCCTGAAGGACTGCACCCCATGGAAGGGACCCATGCTGGAGCAGTTCATGAAGAACTGCAGCCCGTGGGAAGGACCCACGCTGGAGAAGTTCATGGAGGACTGTCTGCCGTGGGATGGACCCCATGCTGGAGCAGGGGAAGAGTGTGATAAGTCCTGCCCCTGAGGAGGTTGAAGTGGCAGAAATAACGTGTGGTGAACTGACCGTAAACCCCATTCCTTGTCCCCCTGTGCCACTGGGGGGGGGTTAGGTAGAGAATCCGGGAGTGGAGTTGTGCCTGAGAAGAAGGGAGGGGTGGAGGGAAGGTGTTCTTCTGAGATTTTGGTTTTATTTCTCATTACCCTACTCTGGTTGATTTGTAATAAATTGAGTTAATTTTCCCCAAGCGGAGTCTGTTTTGCCTGTGACGGTAATTGGTGAGTGATCTCTCCTGTCCTTATCTCGACGCACAAGCTATTTGTTATATTTTCTCTCCCCTGTCCAGCTGAGGAGGGGGAGTGATAGAACGGCTTTGGTGGGCACCTGGCATCCAGCCAGGGTCAACCCACCACAGGGACACATGCAACTTCTTTGCTGAATAGTGAATTTGGAGAGATGAAGTGTCCCCTGTCCTGTCTGCAAATTAGTGGCCAGGCACAGCAGGCAGTTATGCAGTTTTCGTACACCAGAATTATATGGTGGATGGATGTGCTTTGTGGGGTCTGTCCTGTGTAATTGTCTCAGCTATCAGGACAAGGGAGCTGATGAGCTCCTACTTACACTAAAAGGTGGACCAGCCCCTCTGGGCCGTCTGAGATGGCAGTTTGAGACTGGCCCTGACACCCCAGCACACAGTCCTTTAGCGAACAGAGAAGGTGAGGCACCTTTTAGTCCTACATGGGCTATATTCAGGGAGGATTTATGAGGAAAGAAGGGGGACAAGGAGGTGAGAAAAGAGTTTTCTTGATCCTCAAATTGATCATACCCAGAGACTATGAACATTTCTGGGGCACTTTCAAATCATTTCAGCAGACTAAAAGCATAGGCTAAGCCTAGGATTATCACAGCACTTGAAGGACAGTTTTGCTGTGTCAGGTGAGTTTTCTAAACAACTTTAGTTTTGGTATAAGGAGGAGACAACAGCACTGATGTCAGTGAGGCTGGGGAAGATGAACAACACTGGCAGTCCTCCAACCGCTTAAGAAAAGGTACCAGAATAAAGGATTTACCCCAGGAACTCTTTATTTTGACAACTCATTGCACTGAACGAGAATTTGCTTCAATGGGAATTTGTTCTCTGAGCTACCTATAGATTCCTCCAAACTTTGAATAAGCCTAATCTGCTTTTCTCAGTGATTTAATTTAATACACTTTAGTTCACGTTTACAAGAAGATAAAAACATGTGTGCGGTATTAAGCCTGTATGTAGTACTATGCACTTTTTCCATCATCTACCATACATCATTAATGTTCCCTGCAGAAAAAGGATAAATCAGACCAAGAAAGGAAAAAAAAGAAGAACTGGGGGAAGGCATTGACAATATTATGTCTATGCCCCTAGCAAATGACTCCAAACCTGAAACTATTCAGCTTCTGAGTACTGAGGTAGAAAAATCATACAGCGATAGCCATGGTTCTTTTCCAACAAGGAACTTCTCTACCAAGGAAAATGAAAGATATTCTCTCCGCCCCTGGTCCACACATGACACTGCTCCAGTTTGAAGTGACAAAGGGTTGATTAGTTATGATCGGCTGCTACAGCTGAGGCGATACAGAACTCCAATCAATTCCCCAGCAATCAATTTGTTACACCAAACTCTCTTGCCCCCCATCTGCAGCTGCCTGACATCCATCAGGGCCCCCTTCTCCTGCCTGCAAGTCCTGGTGAGCATCTGAAGATAGCTCAGTGGGCTAAAATGGAGATCACTTGCTCGGTGTGCTATTGGGCAGATAGGCTGGCAGTGTTAACCCTCTGGAGCTGAGCAGCTCAGCTGCGCGCTTCAAGTTTCCACTGTGATATTATATTTGACATTCAATTTGAAACCCTAAACTCCTTTAATGCAATATCTCAGCACAATGATAGTAATAAGGCAGTACCACTTGCTTTCGATTTAACTACCAAAGGCAAAGTGGAGAGGGGGAGAAAACAGACCCAATTATGTTAACCCCTTCACTACTAGCTCAGTAGATGACTCGCTTTATAGGTACAGACTTCCATGTTAAAATAAACTGAGAAGAAAGACAGAGGAGTGCTTTTTCAGCTAGCAGCTAAAATGCTTTGTTTTGTTGTGTTTTGCTCCCTGAAAGTGCCAGAGGCTGCCATTTTGCTCCGAAAATTTCAGTAAAACTGCATGGAGGTGGTACTGGTTCCTGGTAGAGTTATCATCTTGCATATTTGGCAGGAGATAAACAGTTAAAATCCTACTTTACAAATGTAGGGCCATAGCGTGCCCTGATGGGGCCCTCACCAAGGTCTCTGATGCTTCAGAAATCTACCTCCATGGTTTTGTCATCGTCCCACATCAATCGAGATGATAGCAGTAGTTTAAAGTGCTCTGAGGTCTTCTCCATCCAGAGGAATGGGTGGGAATCAGTGCACCAGCTCTCAATATCTCTATTTTATAAATGGGGAAACCTGTCAAAACTGAGGTCTGTTTTTAATGGGAGATGGAAAATTTGTTCACTGTTCAAGCTGAAATACTGACTGTTGACATCTAGGGTTTGTCAAGGCTCAGATCTGGGGCTGTCCATTCTGGAAAGCTTTGAAACACCATTTCTAGCCCAAATTTGCCTCTAATCCTAAGGCACAGTAGGACTGTCACCCAGATTTTTGTCAACTTTCCAGGCTGAGAAAATACAAAATCTGGCTGTGTTACACCAAGTTTTTCTCAGCTCTTCTACTGGCATTCACCATCCACTAGACTCAGCAGATCTGAGCCAGCATGAGTCAAAGCAGGGATCAGGGTGGGAGGAAGGGGACATAAACCTAATGAATCAAGTCTAAAGGTAGTTAATATTCCTACTATGCATAGGCTTGTAAAGGTAAGTTTTTTTTCCTTCTAGTAACTTTATTTCCTTCTCTTCTGGTCTTTTCTCATCATTTTTCCCTATGTATAAGGCAGTGTTTTATACACTATCTCTTTGACCATGTTTCTAGACATATGACCTGTACTGTAGCGGATAGTATAAAACTTCCCTGGCAGCCTCTTCCCAGCTTGTCCTTAGACACCAAGTGAATGTCAGAGATCTAGATTCAAACTATTTAAATACATTTAGCCAGCTTTACACGGCAACTCTTCAGTCAAACTTTCTCTGCTTTAGGAAAGGACATGTCGCCCCTCTTGGCAAATCAATTATTTAGACGCTGTGATAGTCCGAGGCATCGTATCAGTAATAAAGTAGTGAATTATTAATCACGGCTTGTGCTGTTTCGATTAGATTTGGGAAATTCAGGATTAAATTTCTGGCACCCCGTGTCTCGGATTGAGCTCAGCCCAGCTGGCCTGACAGGCATGAGCTGGCTTTGTACTTCAGAGGAGGCTGGTGGATAAAAATTACTTGAAAAGCCTCAGAACTTCAATTATTATTATTAGTATTTGGAAGGAACTGGAATGACTGAAAATAGATTTCCAATCTGCAGGGCAGTTTTGGTTTCACACAAAACTTGTGCTGTAATAGCTCAGTCTTTTTCTCCGGTTCCTCTGAGCTCATCTGCTTGCTGCAAGAAAGACTAACTCGGCTTGAAAGACGAGGCAGTCTGGTGAGTCTGTCTGTGTACAGTATTTACACTTTCCACATTTCATCTGGGCTCTGAGGACACTCTGGGAGACTGAAATCATATTAATTAGAAGCACAGGACCAGCACTCCTACTGCTCTGGCACTATCTGTTGAGGGAGGGAGAGCCTTAATGCAGGAAGCGTGAGCCTTGGCGTCCAGGAGACTTTGCTTGCAGCCTGCTTAGGGGCAGTGTAAAAGGGTTTGGGCTTTATCATCCATCCTGTCCCCAGCAGACAGCCGTCCCCTACAGTGCCCTGCCACATAAATTCAACCTGGCTTCACTCAACTGATACTGTTTAGCTCTTGCCTGTGCTCGGTGCATGCTGCAGAGAGCCTGCTCTGAAGTGCTGCTGAGCGCTCCCTTCATCGGAGAAGGGCTTTTTGCAAGTGTGTCTGCTACAGCAAGGGGAGCAAAAGCAGGAAAGGGAAAAGCAGCTGGGAGCATGTGGGGAGTGTCAGCTCCCCCATACGTGGCTGGGGGACATGTAGAGAAACGCTGGGGCGCAATGCTGGAGTGTCGAGTTTGAAGTGGCACATCTGAGCGTGGCATGGGGCAATGCTGTGCGTGGGAGCTTGGTACTACAGGGTGTCAGAGGAATTGAACTAAGAGGGACCCCAGACCTCAAACCACCTGGGAGAACAAGGAGGGGAAGTTCTGGGGTGCCCACAACCAGAGCAGAAAATGTGCCACAGAACTGTGAAGAAAGAGCAGTTCCTCTCCGGTGACTTTCATCCATGGATGAAATTTAATTTTTCCTTGTTGCCTATAGGCATAGCAGATTTGCAGAAGTTAGTAACTTCTGCAGCAGTTAGGCTGGGAAGTTAAGTAACTCTGTCCAGGCCTTAAGGAAATCAAAGGAAAAACCCAGGTGACCTGACCCTACGCTCACATCCTTGTCAATGCGAACTGATAGCACAGGTCTGAAATGAAGCCTGCCGGGTTTCTCTCTGTGAAGTTGGCCTTTTGCTAGACATACAACTAAGGGAACAGCTTTTGCCACAAATGTAGTCCAATTCAAACCCTGAACAGGACTCAAAAGTGACCGAGTTGAAAACCCTTGACATGAAGAAAATAACATTTCACTCGGTGCAGTTTTAATTTCATCCCTCTGCCCTGGAGTCAGAGGTTTCTGAGCAGAACAGGGACTGTGGAGGGCATGTGCATTGTGGGGAGGAAAGTGTGTGGGGAGATGCTGCATGTAGCTAGTTTCTTACTCTTAGAAGCCTTCATGACTTTGGGGGAAAGGAAAAGCAAAAAAAAAAAAAAAGGTTTTAAAAGAATTTTTTTGAAAGAGGAGCTGAAAAAGACATCAAAACAGATCAAAGAAACTCATGGAAGTGGGAAAAAAAAACAGAGAGAGAAAAAAAAAAAGGAAAAGCTCCTGCAGTAACATTGGATGAAAATTAAGCTTCTCAGATCTGTTTAAAAGATATTCTGTTTGATCTTTTATATCTTCTGCTCTGATTATCCAGGTTCCTTTTGATGTTGCTGAGCCCTATAGAACTGATATGTAAAAATACACATACATATGTATTAATATAGTGGGTACACATGCACATGCATGCACCCTCTCACTCTGTCCTTGCTGCCTGTCAATGGGAGATGTGGAGCCAATGGAGACGAGGCCACGTAGGAGCAAGCTCTGGTGTTCTGACCCTGTACTGTGTGTCCCATGTCATGGTGTCCCTCAGGAAAGAAAAGCCTCCCTGCTCCTCTCCCTGGCAGGAACCACGAGGAAAAGCTGTAGTCTGAGATGCACAGGTTAAGGGTGGTGTTAGTTGGCATTTTGAGTTAGGAAGCTGTAACTGTTTGGTGGCACACCATGTCCTACTCTGTGTACCTCCCAAGCCCTTGGGATGTTGTGGACTGACAGTCGTGCTGATATACATCCATGGAATAAGGCTTCTCAGAGGCTGTCCAAAAAGACGTAGCCAAAAGGGTCACAAGACATGTACTCCTGGGGATCTTGGAGCAGTTCGTGCCACCCCACTGTCCCCAGCAGAGATGTCCCCCTTTGGCCTTTCCTGCCTCCCTACTGTTCCCCACACCTTCCCACTAACGCCAGCTCCAGACTCCTCAGCACTGTAGGACAAACTGATTTTTTTTTTTCTTCCGTCCCCTTAAGATAAGGGAGCGGGACCAGCCCTAGGATGGGTCACTGATGGTATCAGGAGGGTAGGGTAGGATTTCACACAGAACAGCAAAGACATCCCCAACATGCCAAGCCGGCTGCTGTTGCTGGGCTGGGAGGAGGGAGGTGGATAGAGGCTGGTTTTAAATCCCCTTCTTGGCCAGGCAACAAATCTGCTTTGCCTCAGTGCCACCACCTGCAAAGCACTTCTCATGCTGCTGTGAAATGTGGCCACTTTGGAGGCAGCAGGACCCAACCCCGCGTGGCTGCAATAAGCTCCATGTCCCCCCCCAAGCCCAGGCTGCGCCGGCCTCTGGTCCCCACTGCCACGGTGCCCACACACTTCCAAACCTTTAATCTGCTTACCCCCAGGAGGCCCTGGGAGGCAGGCAAAGTGGTGTTAAGCTCATTTTACAGCATGAAACACAAGTGATTTCCATACAAATACCGAGCAAGTTGGCAGTAGAGGTTGGACCTAGGCTCTTGCTCTGGGCAGGAGGGCAGCTCTCTGCCTCCCACCTCCATCTCTGCATGCTTGGCTTTGCACTGTCAGGTGTCATCTCGTGTAAGGAAAACTCTGTCGTGTCTGTCCCCCCCTCCTCAGGGACCAGCGATTTCCACACCACCTCCCTCATCCGCCGGTCCTCCTCATCCTCACAGATGAGCACAATGAAGCGCTCCAGCTGAATTTGGGCTCAAATATGTGCTTTCCTGCAATTTTAATACACAAAAATGCTTCTAATTGTTATAAATGTTTGGAGAGGTGTGTAGGCAGCTGGGAGCAGTAGGCACAGTATTTTGGGTTTTCTTAACTGGGGCTGGTACACTTGGTTGTTTCAGCCCCTGGGTGCTGGCTGTCTGATCCCACCTTGCTAGCTACGGTACTGTGTATTTATTCTCATTTCTCCTCTCCCTGGTCTCTCCCCCATCCTCATTTGGATGTTTCCCAAGCAGATCTGTCTATTGCCACTCCCCTCCTAACGCTCCCAATTTAAAGGAAAAAAAAAAAAAGGAAAATACACAGGAAAATTATTTTAGTTTCATAGACAGCAATAAAATGATCAAAGGCTTATTTGTAGCTAACAGCAGACATACACCAGTCATTGAACTAAGATGGGGGGGGACACATTTTCTTCATCTCCCTACAAATGTGTTTCTTTTAAAAAAAAATCAATGGAGGCAGATTTTTTAATTAAAGCAGATGCTGATCCTGCCTGCCCCTGATGCTGCTACATGTTTTGTTGTTGTTGTGGCTGTTGTTATCTAATCTGGGCCTTTATTTATTTATTTATTAACCTCTGACAATGGGAGATTGTAGCTCTGATTTCCCTGTTAGACTTGGGAGAACAGAAGGGAGGTGGGCCTGTCGGAGGAAAATGTTTTTGTTTTGTCTCCAATCTCTTTGCTACCCAGGTGAGGGTCAAACACCCCCTTCCTCGGGCTTTCCCCTCCTCCAGCTCTGGCGATGGTTACAAAGGCTAAGCCTTGCTGTCTCCTTCTCTCCAGCCTTTTTACAGATGCAAATCCCCTCTGCTCAAGCTCAAGAGTGTCTCTGGGAATAAAATGTGCTCTGTGGAAACACCTTCATTTGAAGGTGATGGAGGTCTGGACCTGAACTGCTGAATGGCTAGTTTTTCTTTCTTTTAATTTTTTTTTAATACCGCTTCCCCCCCCGCCCCGAAGAAAGCACCAATTTAGGTCTCTGATGAAATGATCAAGAAAACCAGCTCTAAAGTGTTTGCCCTTCTTCCTCATCCAGCAGATCTGAATCTGCAGTTTCCTTCCTCTCTCCTTCAAACCCTCTCTCAACGGCTCCCGTTACATGTGAGATCAAAAGGTTCCCAACAAGGTTTTCATAATGAATGTCCAAGATAAACATGTTTGCTCCACGCATGCCACAGCTGAACCTAACACTGGACTTTGTGGGGCTGGGCAGGACCGAGCACATGGTCCATCTCCTCTCCCTGACTGGTGCTCTGCCTGATGTCTACAAGGGTCCCTGATCTTTTGCTCTTCAAATTCAGGCAAGTGCATAGAGGTGGGGGTTCTTTTGCTGAAGATGACTGGCGGTACTCACCTGGTTCAATCATCCTAAAATCTAAAGCAGAAAGATGAAGCTCCAGAGAATCTAAACCAAGGATAGGTTCATCCTCCATTTCAAGAGCTCTTGCTATGAGCTGTGATCAGGCCATGATGGAGGGACATGTCCTGGGCCTGGACTGTCCTCTGCTGCAGGCCCTTCCTGAAGGCCATATTTCAGTCCCCACAGATGCTTTTTGCCTATGGGACTCCCTGCCTGCGTTTATGGGTTATGCCTAGAAATAACCTAAGGGGCTCTCTTGACTCTCCAGGCGCAAAGGTGACCTGCATCAGCCAAAGATTTGGCCAGAGCATTTGTCTTTATGTGCGTCAATAGGACATAATATCAGTGCTGCAGGGCCTCGGGAGAAATCTGTCCTTTCTGTCCCCACCACGCCGTTGGCCAGGTGCTGCCGAGAGGGAGGGCTTCACATGCACCAAGCACAGACCACTGCTGGAGGCACAGTACCTGACTGGATGGATCGCTGGTCCCATCTGGTATGGCAAACTATACCTTTATATGTGGAAGGAAACTGATAGTTAAAAACGCCCAGAGAGTGCTTTTTCTTTCCATCTTCTATGTATCCATGTAGCATCCATATATCTGCTCGAGCCTGACTGCCCAGGCTTTGCACACCCCTGACCTTCACTGATCTTAAAGGCTGCCCTGGGCATGCAGTTCTTTGCCAGGTCTGTGGGTAGGTGATGGCAGCCCTACACATGGATTGAGAGACATGTCTGAATACCTAACGGTTTACTTCACTGGCCAAAATGCACATCAACAAAATAATTAAAAAAAATTATTTTCCACTTTGCAACAGTGACTCTCCTGACCCAAAATGGAACTTTTTTTCCATTTTGTGATGTTTTGTTTCCTTTTCATTAAAAGCAAGTGAATTAATAAAGGAAACTGAAAAAAAAAAAAGAGAAGAAAAAGTTTTCTTTAAAAAATGCCTCAACAGCAAAATAGAAGTTTCACATTTTCGCTCAAGTGAATTGATCGTGGTACCTTATTATTTGATAGGAGCTTGCATATATTTCCATTCAATGCTTAACTACTTTTTTTCCCCTATGAATAAAATATTTGACCAAAATCCTTCGTCACTTGTAATCTGGAATAGCATCTTCCATTATGACTACAAAGAAAACTAAATATTGACTTCAAGAATCTGCAGATTTAGAGATTTGCTTTTGAAAGGGTGGGATCCATTTGGAGAAACTAATGTGTTTACAACAAGGCATACCTCCACCGGTGATAATCACCCTCAGCTTTCTTCTGTAGTCAACAGGGATCTGGTCTGCAAAGTTGAGGGCACAAGTCTCATCCTAAGATAGACATCTACTTTCAGCCAAACCACACGTGCCCTGAAAAAACACTTTTCTCTCCATGTTCTATATTGCAAGTCTTGACTGACTTGCTCAGATGGAAGGATCTACATTTTAATTAGATGTCTTATATGCGGGTAAATTTAGGGAATTCAGGAAACCTGCCCAACTAGTTTAAAAGTGAGTGCCTTCTTTAAAGCTGTGCAGGACACTAACAGGATTATGCAGATCCTAACAGGGCTATGGTTTCCCTAAAGCTGGCTCTTCAACAGCACATGGAAATAAATGCATCTAATTTCAGATTGAATGCCTACGGGCAGAGGCACCAAATGTGCACAACGGTGCACTATTTGTTGTTTGCAAGTGCAAATATTCACTCTGTAGGGGAAACACTATTAGCTGTATCCCTTCTCTGCTGAACTCTTCTTCTTTTTCTTAATATTATCAAGACCTTAAAATGCATAGAAAAATTAGAAGTGAGATATAAACAGCTCCCCTTCCCCCAACCACCCACACTTACATAAGCACACACATTCAAAAGAGATAAACTATACATATATATATATGTATCTGCAAAAGATAAAATCCACTTAAAAATGCAATCTGTAACCTTGTTCCAGCTTTTGCCTTTATCAGGTGGCAAGTAAAGACTTTCACACCAGTGGAGTGTAAATTCTGTTAATAAATTCTGCTACAATATCTTTGAAAGTGTGATCCAATAAAATGTTATACCTAGAGATTGAATTATATCCAGCCTGAGTAGAACAGCAGTGACATCTTTTTGGTGGACCTGGGTTAGGGTAAGGGGTTTTTAAGCATCTCTGTACTTTTCAAAGTGAGCTGAAGAAGGACACTCCAGTCACAGTACCTTGGGATAGATGTATCTTTCGCTACAGCTCCTTATAGCTGTCCGTATTTGGGTGTTATCATGGGAGTAGCTGCCTTGCTATATGCATCTTTTCTCAATTGCACAGTATTGATTGATGGTGTAACAAAGTTTTTGAGTGATAGCTCAACAATGGAGAAGTTCCAGACTCCCTCTCTCTTCCTCTGTCAGTGGAAGGGAAAATGTCTTATCCTCAGCATTAATTAAACTCTGTGAAACCTGATCTTGCTATGGAAGACCTGTGTGTAGATTCAGATCCTCTGACAACATCTTAAATTCACTGACTGGCATTTACTAGGTAAATAAATAAGAGGATCAACCCAGCACTACTGTAGAGAGGTCAAGCAAAATCTTTGGTCTGTCTGTGAAATACACGGGACAAGTCATCTGCTCTTGAAAACCACCAAAGCCGTACTGAAGCCTACTGATTTATGCCATGAAAGGTTGAGCTTCTGTAAAGGAATTGCTGCTGAGAAAAAGCCTGGGCCAGAGAGTGACTACTGTTGAGATAACCAGAGGGACCTTCTGCCTGGGGACCAGAAGGTTGTGGTTTATGCCTTGCTTTGGATAACATGGACTGATCCCTATGAGTCCGGGGTCCATTTTGTTCTCTGCACCTTTTTCTTTATGTGTTCTGCCTTCCTGCAGCAGTGTTTACCATGCACCCGATGGTGTACAATGCTACATGCCTAAATATGCTTTCAGGTCAGACTTTCAGAGACTTTACCCTCAAATTCCCAGTTCTTGGCCTGTGTCCATGGTTCTGCCTAAAGGTCTGCTTTTGCCTGTGTGGATTTCACAGGGATGAGGATAGACATCTTAGGGCAACTGAAAGAAGGACTACCTATATGATTATTTAGGTTACCTCTGTAGTAAACTGCGCCAGAAAATGGGCTGAAGCAATGTCCCATGATTGTCAAAAATCTGTTGTTAGCACAGTGTTGGTCACTACTCTTCTGAACTTCATCCAGGTATGGTTTGGGAGATATAGCACAGGCCAGAAACTGTTCCCAATCTGCAGTATGGATATGGGCACCCTTTTCTGTGATGAAGGAGATCTTAGCACTGTAAGTGTGAGCATACAACCATTTGTCCTTAGGTATAGGGAATGCACCTACAGTGATACGGGTGTAGTTCTTCAATACACTGATATATATTAGCTGGGGACTCAAACTTTATCTGTGGTATGGATGCACTACCCATATTAAAAAAAACCTAAACAGAGAAGACATACCTCAGAACACTCATTGTATTTTCCCTGATTTTTATATATTTTTGCTAAACATCTACTGCTTGTTACTGCTTGCGAAAGGGTATTGGATTACCTTTCTCTCTGATCAGAGCACTATATCAATATTCATATTCTAAAATATCTTTGTTGCCTGTAAGGATAAAAAAATTCTTAATTTATTTCTTCTAACTGTCCCACCCCCATATATATGTTCCTGCTTAATCAGCCCATTCTAACCACTGCATTTCTCCCCCTTGCAAATCAAGGGTGACTTTCAGCTCCCAGCGTATTGGAAAAAAAAAAGTCTGGCAGAGAGTAAAGCAAAGAGTTGCTTTTCCCTTCCAGAAGCTGTGTGGGAGGATGAGATTGGCACAAGTTACTGGCCAAAATATCACTTATGAGTGGCAAAGCTTTTCCTAGGACAGTCTCTTTCACATACCACTTACAATAACAATAGCCTTGGTAGCATTTTAAAAGAGAGAGCAGAGAAGATGTGGGGGTGGGAAGGGCAGGAATTACAGCCCTTATATTAATTGTCTCCCACAATTCTTTCATTAGCTGGCGAGACAGGTGCCCTCCGACCTCCAGCATCACTTACTTCCTTGGTAACAACTACTGCTGGCAGATGATCCCTCTTGTAGACTTCATCCATATTCAGAGAGTTGTCACATCCAACGGATGCTAAGAAGCTAATCGAGTGGAATTTTCTTTTCCTTTTCTTTCTCTTTTTGTTCCCCATTTTACTCCTTCTCTCATGCTAGAAAGATAGATTCCCCACCATGCAGTCAAATTCTTTTGAACCCTGGGAAAGGGCCATATCCATGGGGAAAAGGAGAAAATCCCTTTTCTGTTCACACATAAAGTCTCTGATGATTTTTGCCTTTTTACACATCAAGCATACGACTGTTTCGCATTCCCATTAACAGCATTTAAGAACAACCAAGAACAACTAGGGGCTTGACTAAGACAGCTGTCGTACCACACTTGCTGTTTCAGGGCAGGTTGAAAATTTCCCATCAAAACTTTTCCAATATAGAAAATTAAATTTCCAGTGCTGCCTAGGTTTTGGAAGGATGTGGCCTTATTAAAGCAGTTGATTTTACAAAAGATAGAAGTTGAGGAGAGTTGAGATAAAATTACATTTTCCACAGAGAAGGGTAATATTTTCACTGATGTTTTAATTTTGTTTGCTTTTTTTCCCCCATCAGCCCATCAGCAATACTGTGTTTCCTTCCTGTGTTCAGAACCAGACTTGCCAACATGGTTCTGAAGTATCCAGCAATAGTTTATATGAAAATATTTTATGTGCATTTTATGCATTTTCTACAAAAATAGTTTCTAACAGAGATTTCATAATCATCTCTTCTAAACACATGCAAAGACTTAACTGAGGTAATTTCAAACACCGAGGATGAGAATGCTGAGTCTGAAGCAGCAACTACATAGAAAAACCTGACACTTATATCCTCGATGAGAAAAAAGAACCAGAAGAATAATGAAGATGCCATTTCTGCATGTTTCCATTCTGAGATTTATAAATTTCTGACCATTTGAATATTCATCTAGGGGAAAATCTGAGGCCATTGAGTTCAGATAGACAGTGAATCTTCATTCACAACTGTATGTCAATGGCTGTCAGTCAAACATGAGGAAGAGGGAATCAAAGTCAGGAATTTCTGCTCCAGAAAACATAGAGCTTATTTCAGTGAGAGACTCCACAACACCTGAAATACCTTATTTTCAACTTTTGAAAATGATGTATCATTAGACAGAGAGAATTCCTAAATCATTCCCAGACTTTTCTGAAAAATATTTGTAAGCAACTGACCTGAAGAATCTCTAATAAAAAAGCATCATGTATAAACAATAGTCCCGTTAACAATGACACTGATTTGTACAATTCAGAGGAAATGCTGACATCCTCCATTCAAGCACTAGTTTCAAGCTACTGAAAATGATGTTTTAAATCCTGATGGCATCTGTTCCTCTTCCATGAGTTAATTCAAGGGGAATAAATGTGCAAAACAAAGGAAAGAAGGAAGGCAAAGGCACAATGGTGCCAGACAAACACCACTCCCACAAATCTCCCTTATTTCCACCATCCGCTGCCGGGTTTCTTGTTAGAATGTGCAATGCATAATTTACTTCTCATGTCTTTCCTTTCATCATCCTGTGAGTACAGATTCTTCCATAGGCATCCTTGGTGTTACTGCCGTTCCTGTCACTGGTGCAAACTGAAGCTGGCTGGTGGGTTTACTTATATGAGTGTGCACTCTGCGGGATTGCTGCTGCAACTTCTTAGCAGCCTCTGTCTTCATGACACTATTTTGGGACCTCCCTCTCACTCTCTCTTGTCTAGCAATGTCTCGTCTCATGGAGACTGGAGAGCTAAGTTCATTAAAATGGAATTTGGTGGGTTATTGCACAAAATTACCTCTATTTACATCTGCTGCCTGTCACTTTCAATGCTCTACACCTTTTATCACTTAATACTTCCACTACCTGTCCATGCCAACTTTTCAGTGGGCAGCAGTTGTAAACTCAAGTTAGCATTGCTTGCTGCGTGCACTCCTTCCTACAGAAGCCGCCTTTAATGGGCTCTGTGAGCTGATGTCTTGGCCAAGAATATTTGTTCATGGGTAAGACAGAGCTACAGCTGTGCTGATATCCAGAAATGCCAAGAATATCCATAAATGATTTTCCTAGGCTGAATTATAGTTCCTGCACTGTAATTAACTCTTTGGCTACTGCAAAATGCCTTTATTGAGATCAGCTGGGAAGAAAAGAATAAAACTGAAAGTAAGCTTTTGGCTGGAGTGAGCACTGAACCTGAATCTTTCGTATCTCTACTGGGCTGGGCTGCAACATTTTAGCTAAAAGAGAAGTTCGGAATTTTTGCTCATGGAATACAGCTTAGCAGTGAGTCAATGAGTGACTGCATAACAAAATTTGTGCTTACGAGACATTCAAGAGGTGGAGACCTATCCGAGACCTCAGTGCCTTGAGTTGAAAGATCATACCCGGTTCTGGGTTAAGCACATGGAACCCTGTGTTGTCTAGTCCCGAGTCACAGCCTACAGAATGGTGTGTTACTTGAGTCTAGTATACACTCCTGCTTGCGCAGCACTGCCCCAGGTACTAGAAAATCTTGAAAATCAACCCATTTTCCTGTCTAACATGCCACATCCATCACCTTCACCTCCGTTTACTTGTACAAGCAGTTCAGCAGAGATGTTGAAAGGATGAAGAGCAGCAGTGTGTTATTTCCACAGACCTCAGCAGGCACTGGCTAATGTCCCACATCTGCAGAAGCTCAGGCAATTACATTTTTCTTCTTGCTTGCGGTTAGCACGCCACCCAAACACCTAACTGACTACCACAGCAGCAAAGCTAGGAAATCTGTCCCTGTGAAAATTAGGCACATACCGACATGGGACAGCTCAGATCTGGATCAGAAACAATGGCTTTAAAGGCTTCCTTACTCACACTTTCTTCCTGCCCTTTCGTCAGTGAATTAACACGGCATCAAAGTGTCTGCCACCCTGATCTCTGACCATGAGCCTATTAAAATTGCATTGGAAGTTAACAATGAGGACGGAAAACAAAGATCAAATGAATAATGCATGAACAAAGCACTTCAATTAGATATTGAAGAAAATAATATAAATATATTAGATAGCAAAATAGCTTGAATTATAAATTAGATGGGGAAATTCTTTTTTTTCCCCCACTGGGAGGAAAAAATGAAAGGAAATAAAGAGATACATAGTCTTTGATTGGCTGATGAGAATAAACTGTGAGGATATTTATACATCTTTGCTGTTCAAGCTTAGTAATTTCATGTGTTTTTGCAAGATAACACTTAGGTCATGTGATTTCATCAACCAATCGAGCTGCCAGGCTCGTCGCTGACACTTGGTAATGAAGTGATATGGTAGGGTAGGACACAGTCACCTTATCTTTTTATAAATGCATTGAGTGGCATTTGGGATGCCTTCCTACCTTTCCGGTTCATTTGCATTACACAAGAACCCTCTAAATGTTAAAGCTTTCAGTTGCAGTGAAAGTTTGACGCTTCCAACAGCATTCAAGGATATCTGTCTTGGAGTGGCATAAAAATAATGATGTGTAGTTGTGTGTGTGGGGACGGGGCTGCGTACGCGTGTGCGCAACAGCCGGCTGAGAGGCTTCGGAGCTGTCTCTGGCACCAAAGCAATGCGTGGCGTCCATCCAAGTTGACAGGCCTACCCAACCTGAAATCATCTGAGTGCAGTTTCTGAAATCGTTTGAAAGTGGAGTGTCAGGAAGATGTTTGCATGGCGGCTGACATCTCCTCCCGGCGTGGTTTAATGACATCCCTCCCTTGTCATAACTCTTCTCACGCTTCACAAATAATAACAGCGGTGGAAGGACTTGGCAAGACGGAGTTGGGGGCAGGAACAGGAACGTGGGGATGGGCTGGGAGGCAGGAAAGTGCAAATTGCTGGAGACAAAACCACTTGAAAGGGCTTGAATCAGCCTGAGCATTCGTACCTGGGAGGGCTGTGGGCGTTTCTTGCTTTCCACATCATTCTCCCATCTTGTTAAACAAAGGATATGGATATACCTGCCTTTGCCAATCAGCCCAATCTAGAGTGGCAGGCAAGGATGAAATCCCTCTTGGTATGGAGGCCTGTCTGTAAAGGTGTTAATTGTGTCTATGTATTTATTACAGTATGTTTGGCAGGTGCAAGGAGGGAGAGGGTAGTGAACATGCTGCTGCCTGCACAAGTTTCCTCCTACCCCCACCGGGCTTCTGGGTTTGGTGGGACTGGCAGGTGGGTTGCATCTGGAAAGAGACTAAAATAAACACCACAAAGAGAGAGGTGGGGGGGACCGAAGTACTTGACCGAGTTGAGGGGTTTGAACTCCTGACTTTTAAAACTGTCTCTGCCACCTTCCCGCTGACTTAGCTTGGGCAAGCTGCCCCATGCTTCTGCACCTCAGTCTCCCCCTTTGTAAGACTGGAAGGAGAAGGCAGTGCTAGGACTGAGGAATGAAGATTAATCCCAGAGCAGACAAAACACATCAAGATGACATGAAATGTGTTACAACATTGTCACATAGGGGATGAACATGGTTCTTTTAAAATGCCCCATCAGCACTACATACTCTCAATTAAATGCAATTATAGCCAGGAAAAATGATCAAGAGCTAACTGACAGAGTCTATACTGATTTGATATTTCCCCTACTTCCAAAGAGAGAGGCACATTTTCCAAGCGTTTGCTAATTAGTGTTACCCGCTTGTCAGTGTAAGACTGGGAAACCAGAATTCTAGCCCCGTTTGTGGTCAGTTCAGTGCATGCAGGAAAGATGCTGCCTCTGGATTTTTGGCGGGGGATGCGCCCAGCAGAACAAGCCGCATCACCCACGAAGTCTGTGTGCTGCCAGGCAGAGGAAAGACTTGTTTCTGTCAGGCGTGAAGACAGTGAGAGAGCTGAGGAGCTGGGGAACCAGGTACTCTCCTTCCCGCATCTCCGGATGGCTGTCTCAGCTGTCTCCGCAGCCGTAAGAGGCAGTTCAGGAACTGAAAGCCTGCACCTGCTGCTGAAGGAAACACAATTTTGTAGGTGCTCGGTGTCTGAGGATTTCAATGTGCAATAAAAAGATAATTTATAGTAATCATAACAATCATGGGTGAAACCTTGAGGCCTTTAACAGTCTTTTGTGGGGCAGAACGGCCACATAAGCTGGTGACAAGTTTGCTGTCTCAAGGACTGAGTAAATGACTGAACTGCAGTCCAAGGACTCTCTCAGTAATAATATGGCAAAGTGAATGCAAAGACCCTCCTTGCTTTAGCTAATACACCTGAGGAAGGGGTTTTGTCCACCTCAATTTTGTCTTCTCCCCTCCTTCCATATGTAGCAATCTTTAGCGTGCACTCTAATAAGAACAGATAGGTGGGGTTTTTTTGCTTACTAACTTTGTCTAAAAGACAGATATGACCGTGCTTTGTAGAAAACATAAAAGCTTGTTGGGCCAAATATGGCTCTGATGTAACACCTCTGAGCACAGTAGAGATCCGTGTTAACCACCGTGTCCAGCTATGCAAGGGGTGTCTGAGGCAGGTGTACAGCTCCCCACTGCCCCTCCGCACACCAGGTATGTGGAGAAATCTCCCAAGCCCCCTTTTAAATGTCTTTCTGGCAGATGTACAGTGGGTAGGCTCCTGTGAGGATGGAGGGCATTTCCCGAAGATCAGGAGCCTGCATTCCTGCCTTTGGTAGCGATGACTGACACCGTGGTAGCCTCTCAGGCTGGCATGTGCTCTGCCAGCCCTTTGGGAGTGTATTTACAAATTAAATGAAAGAGACAACAGATGCTTTCACATTACTTCACAAGGAAATGAATGACAAGGTCAAGGAAGAGGAAAGGATGAAAAGAGCTTTGTCAAAAGGAGTGCGTACCTCAGTGGCCGGGATTATCTTAAATGGGCTCACACCTATGGCACTGGCAGAGTCCCTGTGCACTGAGAAAGCCTGTCCTTTGAATGAGTTGTTCAGCTAGCATCCTTGCTCTTGCTTCTCTTGGCTCTCCTGACAGAGGATAAAGGATCCCAGTGCATTTTCCTTGTCCAAAGGACTTAGCCCTACCATTGTGTCACCATTCCCTAGCTCCGCACAGCAGATTCCCCTCTCCAAGGCTGTGTGTGGGCAGCTATATGGCACATAGAGATTAACATTTGTCCCAGCCTACATACTGCTCTTCTAGGTTTCAGAGTTTGCAAGGAACACATGGACACACCAGCAAGCAGAGCTGCAAACCAAGGGATCCCCTCTTCTCTCGGAGGAGGTGTCTGTGCTGGATGCTGGTACAAATGTGTGCCCTGAAAGCACTGGGGGTAGGTACGGCACCTGGTGGCTTTGTCGTGCCATGAACATGGTTCAGGTTTGAGGAGCAGTTTGTGAGAGTGATGGACAACTTGGAGAAGGAAACTGAAGCTTAAATTTGTTGAGGGCTTAGCTCAAAGTCTGATGAGTTTTTCCCTCACCCTCACTGGGCTTCAAAGAAATCTCCAAATTCTTTAGGTGAGAATCTCTGGAACTCATTTCACCTGGTACCAAATATCTGAAAATTTGGAGTAAAGACAAACTGAACCATGCAGCTCTCTCTATTACCAATGGAAAGATCTAGACTCCTCACTCTGGAGGGCGACTCCTGCCCCAGATATGGAGGTATAACACAAACTTCATGCCAGAAATTTATTCAGGTTACTGGAGGAAAAATGCACAAACTAGAACATCAGCATCAGTTTGTCAGAAACAGCACCAGCAGATACCAGCATATTCAGGTAAACCTTGAGGTGAGGTGAATATACATAATGCAGAAAGTCTGCTAAATTATAAGTATTACTGCTAAGTGAAGAATTAAATCTAAAAGTAAGGCCTCTCAGGTGGAGATTCCTGTGGATTCTTACATTTTATACAGCTTGGCTTCCTCAGATGTCTCCATGATCCCAGCTAATGCTTCCTTTGCTATTCACCACACAACAGCAATGGGAAGAGTAGAGTTTAACTGTTATTGCCAGGGGGCACTTAAAGTAAATACTGGGCAATTCTACATATTTAACTAAGTGGCTGAGGAGGCATAACACATCTATCTTTACCAATATTTTTAACAGAAAGGATACCTAATCCATTAGAGATTTTTAGGATGAAGTGCTTAAGTGATTTAAGTAGATAAGTGTCAGGTGAGTTTGGGTGGGATGTGCGTTTGCTCTCTCTTTCTGTTTTTGGTTTTGTTTGTTTTTGGTTTTTTTTCTTTCTTTCTTTTTTAGTATAAAATCCACATAACCAAAGGAGGATTGCAAACAAAAAAAATAACATAAATCTTACAGATGAACCCAGGGTGCATATATTGAAATCAGAAGTATTTCTGAAAGGCTAGTCCCTGATTTTAAACAGTGCTGCATCCCCATCTATTTTCCAAGAAATCCCTGGAAAGTGATGGATGCTTACCACACTCTGAAAACTTGGTAATTTCTTTTGGCCCTTAACACAAATAGAGAAAAGTAGGTACTTGGTTTTGAATACTTTGTAAAGGCACTTATTCCTGAGCATCATCCTTACACTTGTTTTACAAGTCTCTAAGGACCCCAGAGTCGTTGGGATGTCTGTTCATATTTTTGCTGAAAGACAGCAAGAGAGAGAGGGGCTGTGAAGGGCAGTCAGTAGTGAAGACAAGTTTTCAGTCTTCGAGCTCCTGAGCTTTTCTTCCTTAAGATGAAGGCGGGGAAGGGGCTATTCTCCAGCACAGGAATGAGCCCAGCGTAACGAAGAGAACGGCTGCTCACGAGCTCTTCTGATGCAGGCAGGTCCATCGGGAGAGCTCCTCCCACACGAAAGATCTGTGCTGGCACTAATGAGTTTCTTAGCGATTGATTATGGAATCAAAGCTCGTCGTCTGTCCTCAGTGGGCCTCAATGTAATTTCTGCATGTGTTAAAGAAGCTACTCATCTTTGTTGATACAGATTAGGATTAAAACACACAAGGGGAGGTGGGGAAAAGGATGGAGCTCAAAGCTTCCACCTGTATCTTCTCATCTTTGGAGCTTAGTTTAATAAAAACAGAAAACATATGCAGGTGGTTGGTTCAGAAATACTTTGCCAGCATAGCAGCTGCTTAAAAGCTTCCAAATGCTCAAGATGTTTATGAACTTGGATCTATGTCTTGTCATCCTCCATCCTCCACACTCCTGCACACCTCCTCTAATTACAAAAAAATGAAACGCTGAATAGCAAGTGCATTCAGATGAAGCTGGGCGTCTGGATTTGTCCCTACTTGCTTTCTGCTATGCTATCGAATCTAGTGATATGAGAGAGTAGTTTGGGCTTACATAGTCTGGGATCTCCTCCAGTGCTGTCCATGTGTACTTTGTGGCACTTTCTACATTTTAGAAGGTGATTTAGAGGGGAAATTGAGCCAGTAGGGGTATATAAGGCCAATAGCCTAAAGTATAAGAACTGCAACACAACAGAAGAGGATAGAGCAGCTCTGCATCAGAGGCATTACATGGAAACTAGAAGTACCGTTCATGTAGCGATGCTCTCTTCCCCTCATTCCCCCACATTTAGAGGACACTGCAGTCAATGCTCTGCATGGGCACACAGAGACTCAGCTTTACCTACAACTTCGTTCCTATCAGAGGTGTTTGCCTGGTTTTTGAAACAACCCTGCTTGTCTGCAGGAGGACTTTGGGAAGCACTGACCAAGGAGTCTTTCTTCTGCAGCCAGATCTGCTGCAGTCCAGGAACATTGAGCCTTGTTGTGGGCTCAGTGATTCTGCTCCACATGCCAGGCGAGGGAGCAATCTTTCCCACTATTGCACCATAATGTGTGAGCTATCAGATACTTCTTTTCTTTTCTTTTCCCTACCCCCTGCCCTGCCACCTGTGAAATTGCTAAAACTTTTTTCATTTATGAGGAAAATTAAATAAACAAATAAATAAACCCCCAGAACCCAAAGATTTCTTATTAAAGTTCTGAACATATGCTACTTAGGAAAAAAAAATCTAAGTGAAATTGGCTGATAAAGTAAGAATCCCACCAAGGGCTGTTCTTCCAATCATCCGGTATTTCTCCTGTAATTTCCTCAGAGATTGTGGAATGATTTTCCAGATGTCTCTGTTCCTTCCAGGTGGCGTGTTCAACATGATTTGGAACAAGGCCAATCTTATGCTTCTTCCTATAGAGGGGAGATGATACTGTGCAAGGTACATATATGTACATAATTCCACATTTTTGGAAACATAAATAGCATGTTTTATTAAGTGTGCAAGTAAAGCACAACTCAGAGGAAGGGTGGTTTTCTTGTGAGGCTGACAACATTGCCCCGTTTGAGATGGGTACCACCTTTTCTGATCAGTAAGAAGAAAACCAAGGGCAGTTTTTGCTATAGGAGTGTTTCTAAGGGGTCAGGAGGTGGCACAGTTTCCTACTGCTCTTTAATTTCACTCACATAAATTCTGTTTAGCCTCAAAGCTACTTTGGTTCCCTCCCAGATGCTATACCTCCTTGCTTGCCTGTTGAACATGGGCTGGCAGCAGAAATGTGCAACCATGGAGCTAGGGCTGCAGGGAGTGGGGATTCTTCTGGGGCAAGAAGCCCGCAGCAAATGAAAATAGCAATAGTAAGATTGGGTCAGTATATTGGATCAGACCAAAACCCATTGCATATTCTGCCTGTATTCAGTATCTTGACATTTGGGGCAAGGAGGTCTGTTGATATCTCTCCTGGAGGGCCTAATGCAGTGGTTATTTTCTGCAGGGTGCACTGACATTTACAGGAGCTGCAGGTGTGCAGCTGCTAATGGGGACGTCCATCCATCTCAGCACCTCCTTCACCCGCAAAAGAGCAGACGTAGCTGTCGACAAACTGGACAATTCCTCAATGGAGTATTCTGCTCCACTTTTCACCCAATTCACTTTTCACCCTGCAAATGTAACTGCTTCTCTTTAAATGAGAACCATCCTTATTTTTGGTACCGGCTCACAGCTCTGCTCTGCATTACCAGAGAGATTAAGCCAATCGGTACTGTCGATGGCTCCTGACTCCCCGTGATGGACGGATAGAGCAGTGTAAATGCTGCAGGTGTATTTTAATACTTCTGATGTTTAAATGTCGAGAAGGATCCTTTCTGGGAGGACAGACAGAGCTGGACTTTGACTGTGGCAGAAAGAGCTGAGCAATGCCCTTGAGTGGGTTTTTCATTCTCCCTCCTCCCACCACTGATGTCAGCAGGAGCAAAAACAACCTGTTGGTTTTTAAGATGAAAGAAGAAGGGAAGGCATTTGCCCCCCTCCATATTTGCTCCAGTGATGTATTTAAATACCTCCAGCATGCCAGCATCACAAGGTAAGCATAAGTGATGGACCTTGGGTCTACGTTGCTTCAGGTCCACAGTTCACTGTTGCAATTCCCTCAGCTCAGACTCCATATACATGTTTTTGCCATTTTCACTCATGTTTTTTTCAATCAAAGCCCAGCCTTTTAATGGACAAGTTTTTCCAGCAAAGTGCCTAAATATTGTTGGAGAGACATTTCACTTCCTCCAGAAAATAAGTGTGATTTTCAGAAAATCTCCTTAATCTTGTGCTGTCAAAAAGACCTTGATTTAATTGAAAACTTGTACCACCAAAGAAAAGTGTAATACTCACCAACTATCTGTAATGTCCACCTAAGCTATCTATCCAAAAATGTTCTGTAAGGCAGTCAGACTGCTACCCTGTGTGAATATAGGTAACTTTCGAAGAAAATCAGGAAAATTAGGAATGGGGTAAATTCTAGAAATTTGAAAAAATTTTCCCTTTTCTGAATTGGGGTCAAAGCTGTAATATTTTTGCTAAACTTCTTCTCTAAGAACAAAACTAAGGAACAAGAAATAACTCTTTGTCAGCTTAAGCTCACTGAGACTTTCCATCTCCATAATTAAGTGAATACCAGAATGCTGTGCTGATTTTAACCTTTTACGTATTTTACCCTTTTTATGGTAACCCTTTCTTCCCTGCAGCTTTGCCTGCATTTCACACATTTCTAGTGCAATTACCTGTGCTTTCTTCAACAACCAAAGCCAATTCAAACATAAATATATATATTTTTTAATACCGAGACAAGAAATTTGAGTAATTTCCACTTCTTGCACTGGGAGATGTGTTGAAAGCAACATTTTGCCTTGAACTGCTTTGGTTTTGTGTCATGGTTTAACCCCAGCCAGCAACTAAGCACCACACAGCCGCTCACTCGCTCCCCCCCGCCCAGTGGGATGGGGGAGAAAATCGGGAAAAGAAATAAAACCCGTGGGTTGAGATAAGAACGGTTTAATAGAATATATATAAAAAAGAAACTAATAATTATAATGATAACACTAATAAAGTGAGAGCAGAAAGAAAAAAAGAATTGAAAAAAACAAGGGAGGCACAATACATTTCCCCCCCCCCCGCCGATAGACGCCTAGTTAATCCCTGAGTGGTGATCCCCCCTCCCCCACTCCCCCCAGTTCCTATACTAGATGTGACGTCACACGGTATGGAACACCCTGTTGGTCACTTTGGGTCAGCAGTCCTGTCTCTGTCCTAAACCAACTTCTTGTGCCCCTCCAGCTTTCTCGCTGGCTGGGCATGAGAAGCTGAAAAATCCTTGACTTAGTCTAAACACTACTTAGCAACAACTGAAAACATCAGTGTTATCAACATTCTTCGCATACTGAGCTCAAAACATAGCACTGTACCAGCTACCAGGAAGACAGTTAACTCTATCCCAGCTGAAACCAGGACATTTTGACAACTAGCTTTCCAATAAAGTGTGGGATCCATCTTCTCCAGCTGAGGGTGTTTAAAAGTTAGATGTCTAAGCTGGTCATCCTAGGGTTCCTTTATTGTTATTTCGGATATATGAACACCTCCTGAGGGCGATGCATCTGGCTTTTCTTACACACTTACCTTTGGCTGCAATGAAACGTCCTCTGGAGGTGCCTGTTCTTCTGTATTGATTATAAGGAAAGCCTGGCATGACTCAGATTAGACATCTGGCTTTCAGGACACCTAAATTAGGGAAGATGAACCTTGCTCCAAATGGATTGGCAGAAAACGGCCCCAAGCCCTGTTATTGGCATACCTATGATCATCCCTGTGTCAGATCCCCTGGCATCTGCTGACTCCTGGACATTGTACATGGGCAAATGAGACCATATCTTTAAGAGCAGTGGAGAGAAAACCATAGGTAGTCACTTGCAGTGCATAACTTGCTTAGAACTACTGCTGAAGGGCCAGAAAGTTTGGAGACTGCTTTCTACCAAGTCATCGAAGAGAGCACTGGAAACAGACTATATTTGTCTCTAAAAACCTCTTTTTCATTTGCACCTCAGGTTTATTTCCCCAGAGTTTGCAACAGCCAGGTTCTAATTCTGGATACGTGACTATCTTTTACCGAGACGGTCACCAAGAACGCGAGATTGACAATAAGTTTTTGGATGTGGGAATCAGCAACAAATTACTTTTTGAAAGTAATTTGAGCAACACTGAGTAGCTGATAGATTCAGGCCACAAACACTTTCACCTGAATCAAGACAACCTCCAAAACAAATACACAAGCCTGGAAGAAAAGAGCCTTCTTGTACTGGAGGGATGATTGTGTCACTGAGCATAGCAGTACTCATTACAGATAGAAAAGCGTAAGAGGAAGGATAACAAGGGAGCTCTTACGTGGTCTAGGGAGAAGAAGGGTATAGAGGGAAGTGCTGAAGAAACTTAAGTTATTCTAGCCTGTTGAGATCTTAAATGAAAACTAAATGGGAGTCCAGAAAGATGAGGGAAGAGAGCTGAAAATGCAGTGAGTTTGGCATCTCTGATCTCAGCTCAGCCCGCAGTGAGTCTGAAAATGACCTCAGGCTGGAGATCTTCAGCTGTGACTCTGGCACAGATGGTCCCCCTTGCCGTCAGTGGAGAAAGGACAGAAAGAGCAATGGCTGGTATTTCCACCCCTTCGTTTACTCCTCAAAACCCCAACCCTTCTGCAGCAAGACAATAAAATCTGCTTTTTCCCTCCTCCTTCTGCAGAAAGGGAGGAGTGACCTTGTGAAAACAGACCCCTAAAGGAATGGATCTCATGCTTTGAGACCTACGGGGCCATTTTCTTTCCCAAAAACACCCTGCGCTGACGATCCCAGGGAGAGGGCTGATAACAATCCCTCCTGACCGGAGCGAGGACAGACTGGCCAGCACGCAAGCTCTTTGGAAAGCGCTGCCGATCTTATGTACAGCTGCCCAGCAGGAACGGGCTGTCTCTCGGCAGGACCTCGGTGGCTACATCTACATTACTCTGAAAGGGCACCATCTGGAGCAGCAGGACACATGGCATACTCCACCTCCTGCAGACCGCCTGCCTGTGGAGAGTTTGTTTGGGCCTGCCTGGTAGCACACTAACCCTCTAGGTATCCCTGGGCATGTGAGGTCTTGTGCAGTGCGAGCGGAGTATAGTTGACACACCTTAGGCCATTCTTGCAGGCTCATTATCTGCACAGAGGGTGATTTCCTGGTCTTGAGCTCTCAGGGCTACCCTTAACAGCCAGTGTAGACATCTAACATCAAGCGTTATTCAATTCCACCTGTTCACAAGCCGTTCTCTCCCTCTTTTGGACAAGGAAGCATTTTACATCTCTGTCCACCTGGGTCATTCCTCCTTCTTTCCCTCCACCCAACTATGCAAAACTGCACACAACATCAGAGAAGGAAAAGCTGATTTACCATAACAGATCAGAGTGTGGGTACATTGCATAAAATATGCTGTTTGTGACAGAGGGACCCATCCAGCCAATTTGATTGTTCTGCTCCCAGGGGATTAAAATACCTCCTTCATCTCAGCAGAGAGCCTGCATATGGAAAGAACCTGAATTAAAATCTACCTTTTTCTTCGGTGCCTTCAAAACACTGCTGCCTGTCATGGGCAAAGCCAGACATAATCCTGGATTCAGTGTTCACTCTCAGTACTGTTCACTTTGTTATCTTGCCTTGGTTGTTTGTTCCACTTACTTGTTCTGTACCCCTGACACGAGGATAATCAAAATTTCTGGTGGAGGAAAGCATCCTCCCTGCTGTAGTGAGCAGAAGTCTGCTTGCGCCCTGATGCGTCTAGGCAGTCATCAGTCTCATCTGGCTGATGGGTTCGTGGTGGTCCCCTTCCCACAGCATCTGAACACCTCCCCATCTTTAGCTAGCCAGCTAGCTCATACTGAGCTCTCTCTTTTAAATAGCTAATGTTAGGTAAAGTAAATAAATCTCATCCTAATTGACTGGATCAAGGTAACCCAGGTAGTGTGTGATAGAATGAACCACAGAGTTTACACCAGAGGACAATGTCCTCCCCAGCCTCAGGTTCATGCTCCTAATGTGAAATAAAAATACATCAAGGGCTACCAAATAGAAAGACACCACCTTCGGCTCAGGGATCTTTTGAACTAAAGATCATGGGAGATGGGATGAATATTTTAGGGAAGAATAACTGCTTGCTTGCCCTGATTTTATGTTTTTTCTTAGGCATATACTCTTGGCCATAATCAAAGACAAGATACCAGGCAAGCAGATGTTTGGGCTGCCCCAGCCTTGCCATTCTTGTGTTCCTCCCTATCTCAGACCTTGGATTAATCACTTAGGGACAGATTTTTAGTGGTGACATTGTTCCCAACTTCCTTGACTAAGGTCACATTGGAAGTCTGTAAAAGGTATGAGAATTAATTCCAAATTGCTCAAGTGAAATTTCTACACATTGGACTGTCCACCCCCTGATTCATGGCTGCTACAACTAATTTCAACTGCAGACTATCCAACTTTTTCAGGAGCTGTCTCTGATCAGTAGATAGTGTTTAAAAAAAGAAAAAAAAAAAGAAGGGGGAACACGTCAAATAAATTCAAACAATAAATAAACCAGCTGAAATCGAGGTCTGCTCATGGATATTCAGTAAGCTGCAAAAGAATCAAAATCTGTTGGATAAATTATTCATTGCAAATTATTTGTTCATCTTGACAGTCATAAAATTATACAATCCATTAAAAAAAAAAAAAAGTCTAGTCACAGTATCTGACTCCAGCCCTGTGCTACAGAGAAAACCCCACTAGGTTGGTATTTGGGATGAATGACACACCTATGCCCCCACTGATGGGATCTGGGGGTGTCCCGCACCTCCTAATTCAGCCTGGGAGATGGAGTACCATACAAGTAGTCTCTCATTGCCTCTGGGCAGGATGGTTTCATTTGCTCTTGGGGAATCTGAGGTTATTCCTCCACATTCCTCCCCCTACCCCAGCAGAGAAGAGAAGGTGTGGAGACCACCACTCTCACATATCTCAAATGTTTTAAGTCACACAAATCCACTTCAGCTTTGTGCCTATAGGCTCTGTTCAAAGTAGGCTGTTTTGCAACACCTCCTGCTTGGACATATCTGTGGCCCCTTATGCCACCTTAATTCAGGCACTAGAGGAAGACTGTTGTGCATTGCTGTCACCTCACAGTGGTCCTGTTTTATAGGTGGATCCTTGGGTTAATACCAGCAGCCAAAATGGAGAGCAGGAGTGTGCTGCTTGGCTTCCTCCTGTCTCTGTCCTCCTCTCTCAAATACACACCTGGGATGTTTTCCCTGCACAGCACGATAAATCTGCCTCTACACAACAGAGGGGCATTGAGCTATGCTGATAACTCATGGCTGGGCACACTCTTTGTGCTCACTTTACATTGCCAAGTGTAGAGGGGTTGGACTCAGGTTGATAAGCACAGAGGCCATGTCAGCCGTCACTTCCCTGTGATTCATCCTACTTCTTATGGCCCAAACCACTGAAAATACCCTTTATTTTCAAAACGAGAAATACAGCAGAGCCCTTATCAACATACAGCAAAGTGTACCAGAGGAGCACACACTTCAGTGTAGCAAGTCCCATACCAGTCTCTCATATTCCACGCATGAGCTGAGACAAGTGGAGATGCTTTTGATTACTTTTGCACACAAAACCACACACACACATTCACACACACAAATATATGTCTGTGTGTGTGCATGTGTGTACAAAGACCAGTGTGATCTGATTAGTATTAGAAAAAGTTGCAGACCTCGGAGAGTAAAAATCCCTGTTACAAAAGCAGAGAGAAAATAGGTGTTTCTACTCTGTTCTATCCAGTATCTTGCATACTACCTTCATCACTGTGGCATTTATTTCTCTCTCTGATTTTTTCCTCTTTTCAAGGTTTGATCTGAGGCCAGGTTTTCTAATGAGTTTAGTGAAAGGATCAAAGGATGAAAATCACCATCTGCCTAAAGAAAACAATAGTATTTCCAATTGCATGATGGTATCTGGCAGGGAAGGCAGATTGTTGGGCTCCTTAGCTACATCATAGAAGAGAGATGGGAAGAGCAATAGAGAAGGAAACCTTATCTAACCAGATGCCAGCAAAATTTCAAGTCTTCCCAACCCCCTGCCAATTATTTTATTTTGGCAGCAACAAAGAGGAAAAATAGAGAAAAAGAAAAGAAAAGAAAAGAAAAGAAAAGAAAAGAAAGGAAAAGAAAAGAAAAGAAAAAAGGAAAAGGAAAAGCACTGTCATGTGAGAAGCAAGTAGTAGATGTATTTATCCTCCTCCTGGAATGAGCCCTAGCGGTGCGGGGTGACAGGCAGGCAGTAGTCAGACAGACAGAGCTTATTGGAATGAACTTGTGTACGTCCAAGGCAGCTCCTCTCCTGCCCCATTTGTTCCATTTCTTGACAGATCCCATTAAGCAGAACAGTGAGCTAACTGGTTTGCAGAGCCCTGTGGGCTGTTGCAAGGGAGTGGATGCTTACAAAGCTCTGCTTTCCTGTGGTCCCTTCTGGGGTGTGTTTGTGTGTGGGGGTTGTTGAAACAATATAGTGTTTGCAAGGACTTAGCAGGTGGAGATTTAAAGGAGTGAGAACAATTTCAGATTTGCAGCTTAAGACCCTGGCGATGGTTTTGGACTTTCAAAAGCCACAAAACGTACTCCCCTAATAGTGATGCTGTTTTAATATGCCTGAGAATAAAAAGAAGAACTAAAAAAGCTACCAACCACTTTTGTAAATCTTGACATGTGAATGTGTGTTCTGTAAACCATCAGTCCTAAGTTAGGAAGAGGGATTTCAAAGAAATTTAGACTGCTGAAGGGATTACCATTCCCCTGTCATGGATTGCTGGACAACCATGGAGCTTGGGTGTTAACCTTGGCGTCGATCTGCATAGGTGTAATTGGTGTGACCATGTAACTACACATGTCCATACTACCAAGCACCCAGAAATCTCAGACAAATGTCCAGGAGCTTCAAATTTTATTTCCACACAGAAACAAAGGAGGTTTCTAAGGGAAAATGTGGATGTATGATGATCCTGCCTAAGGAGGGATGATGGGGTTTCTGCTTTCTCCTTTTTGACTGCTTTTGAAAGGACCACCAGACATCTATGCTCCTTATTAGGAGCCTCACTCCCTTTGGAAACCTGGACCTGTGTGGTCTGTACATGAGGTGACATCTGAGCCCATTCTCCATAAGACACAGTGATACAAAGTTGTGTCCCCAACCCTAGACATTGGAGATGTCATGTTTGCAACCATCTCTCTTTAAGAGGAGAATACTCCACTCTAGGAAAGTATTTGTATTTTTTTGAATGTTGACTTCATCCTCTTCCTCTTAGGCAAGTTACAGATACAGAAGGGTAAATGATCTAAGCGGTAGTGGAGTGAAGGTGTAGACACCAAATCCACAGCCCTAGAGAACAAGCTAAGCAAAGAGGGACTTGCTCAGGCCTTTAGTGCAGCATCCTCTCCCCGATCAGCTACTTGGCATTCCAGCAGGGTGGGTTAATCCTTTGCCTTTGATGAATCTTTAATCTTGGCACCTTGTGGCTGAAGCCGGCACTAACTAGCAGATCCTGGCGATCAAAGTCATGCACTTAAATATTTCATTTATAAATAAAAAATAATAAAATAAAAAATAAAGACTTGGCTTCATAATAGCAATAAGGCAACTCCAGGGGGGGTTGTTATTGCCAATTAATCTCACTCTTGGGACTGAAGACGAGCTCCACTGCTCCTTGTAACTCTAATTGCCCTATGGGTGCAATTATCCATACCCCCTTCTTCCTTTCCCTGTCCAGCCAGACCTTATGGCTTAATTCCAAACTAGGCTTTCTAGTTTTTAACCTCTGTGGCTCTAAGCCACCCTCCCCATGATCCAGGCTGAGGATGAAGAACAATAAGACTAATTCTCCTCCTTGTGTGCATGTTCACTCTGGCCAGCTGCAATGCAGGTGTATTCAGATTTGCGTCCATGTGCACAGAACCAGGTTGCCAGTGAGGACACTCAGGGGAAGCCCCGTGCTGCAGAAGACAATCCACGAACACTATCTTTTTGGGTTGGCTCTGCAGCTCACGTCCACAAAAGCACGTAATTCTCATCTCCTACTCAGGACCTCAAACTTCCCACTGAAGCTGTAGCCTCTACTCAGATCTCGAGGGTTGGACCTGAGCCATGAAATTTTGAGCATGGAAGGGAGCCTCCTCATTGCTATTTGTGCTGCTTTGAATGTTTGGAAAATACTAGAACTAATCCTGTTAAAGACACATACCCTTTTCTTCCTTACCTATTATTGAAGCATTTCCCAATTTGAAGCTTGGACCTGACCCACAGAACATGGAAACCTACAGATAAATGGAGGCAAATGCGAGACTGCCATGGGGCTGGCAGGAACAGATACTTGGGGAAAGGGAAGAAAACAGGGCAAGGAGAACACATCTAATGAATTTTGGGCCTATTTATATGTTTTGCAGAAAGGAGTTTCACCACCTGACTGGGTGCCATTAAAAATTAACTTTCCTGGATCCATTTTAAGTGTGCTGCCTGACAATTTTGTTCCATGGCCCCCAGCTGTTACACTGGGAGAAGCAGTGAATGACTATTCTCTGTTCATCTTCCCTGAGACACTCAGTTTTACATATATTTGTCATGTGCCAGTTTTATCATAAGACTAAAGGCACCAGTTAGCTCCTCAAAGAGAAAATTAAGTGTTGATTTAATCACTTTCTGTGGAACAGAAATGTGAGAATACAAGGCTCTTTAGCAGATGGGGATGAAGAAAGAACCAAATCCTAGAATATGAAGCCTGACATGCAAAGAGGAAATAAGGTGCCCTTTTTTAAGAGTAATTAACTATTAGAAGGCTTTACCAAGGACTATAGAAGATAACCTGTCACTAGCTACTTTGAAATGGGATCAGATGTTTTTCTAAAGTATATATTTTACTTTGACAATAGCTCTTGGACTTGAAATGGGAAATAATTCAGGGAAGTCTGAAGGCCTATTTTATGTAGCAGGCTAGCTTAGATTGTCACACCACTCTCTTCTGAGCTTAAAATGCATGAATTATTGAGGTCTGATACTAAGTCTCCGCAGCAAAGGTTGCTTTCTCTGAAAGGCTCAAGCCTTTAAAGGTTCACTTGTAGCTTCTTGTAATGTTCATCACCTGCTGTAGTGGAAGCCCAAAGCTTTGAATTCAGGTCTTAAAGAAAAAAAAAATCAAGGACTGGATTCAGACTCTACGTGTTTTGTGGCTGATCTGAAGTTGGTCACCCCACTATGCGTAACCATGTGAATTGAGGGCTGCAAAAAAGCTGTCATACTGCAAGTTCGGAGCTCTCTATTTCCTTAAAGAAACCTGGTCTGTAACAATAAAATTTTCCTCATATTTTTATTCTTTAATGTATCCTCAGCTGGTATAAAGGAACAGAGCTCCCTTAACTTCAGCTGAGCTGTAGCAATTTACCACATCTGACAATATGTCTCATTTCACCTCTTCATTCACCGATGGCGTCACCTCTTGAGAGAAGAAAAAGGCAAATTTAATTCCCATCACTAATTCATTCCTTGCTTTCACTGCTAAGGCAACTAACAATTATTGCTGATCACACACACATACACAGAGCTTTGCAGAGAATTGCTGCAGTTCTTCTGCAAAGAAAATGCTGTAGCTTTCATAAAAATCAGAGATGGAACTGTTCCTATGCCTCGTCCTTTCCTCCAGCATTTAAGGCCTGGAAAGCTTGCTGCTTGTGTTGTAATCTTACCCAGCTACAGGATATGTGACTGTGTTGCTTATTCCTCCCCTGTGTAATGTAGACCTCCATGCCTCACATGAGCCAGAGCCTTGTATGAGTTATACGGCTATTATGTTATAAGTAGGACTGATGTATTACAGAATGCTGCCATAGATCCTATTAATGGCACTCGGGCTCCATTTTTTTCTCCATGTAGTAAATTCTGCACTTTTTTGGAAACAGACAGCTTCGCACAGATGCAAAGATCCAGCACCTGGGAGGGGCTTAGGCAAAGTTCAGGGCTTGCAGGGTTAGGCGGTGGCAGAGCACCTCACTTCTCTGCAGTGGCACGATTTACGTTGACATGACCAGCCTTTGCTGATAAACTAGTGTCTTGTCCAGCCTTGAGCAGCACTGCTGCCAAGAGGTTCCCCCATTCCCACGCACTTCACTCCATTGCCTGAATTGCTCTTACCATAATAACGTTTTCCGTTGTTCTGAATTTACAGCTACCTCAGCCTCTCACTACTATTCATTCTTTTCTGCCCATTGACAGATTTGCGGGTATCTGCCCTTTTTCTAACACTCTTCTGCCCAGGAGTGAGACATAGCCTGATACTCACACACAGTGTTTTTTTATACAGGGTGATCTCGATAAGAGATGAATCTGGAGCCATTTTTCAGGCTCAGATGTCTCTGATCTTCCCTAGATATGCATATTTCTGGGCTGCAGTCCCATTCTGCTCTCAGTTCTTTATAACAGGATAAACCATAAAGCCCAGGATACCCATGTGTAGGGACTTCAAATCTCTATCCGGATATGACTTAGGCTCCGCTCTGCTTTTAATAATCAGGCGTCAAGCACAACACAAATCCTGTCCTTCCATGACAACCTCATCCTCTTGGAACTGTCTTCTTATGAAGTTTGCGTTTTTCTTGAATTTACAGCTTGGTACTGGAGTATAAGTTGGAGGGGAGTTAGCAGATATGAAAGGTAGCTGGATGGGCTTTTCATCCTTCTCCAAATTTTGAAATGGGAGCAAAGACTTAACACTGTGGCTTTGTCGATATCTGTCAGCTAAACCAAGTCAAGGCCCAGGCCCAGGCACTGTGCTGTGGCTATATAGATTGTTATGGGCCAGGTATCCTTTCTAGGAAGAAATTTAGATTCACTCACCCTGTTCTGGGTGGAAGAGATTTTAGGTAGGTGGATAAAAGCAGTACTGTGTCACTTGTTCCTTGGGCTAGAAAATGGGCCTTGGCTGGTTTAATTTTTAGTGTAGCTATATATTTTAAGATTGCATCATGTAGTAATGATAACAGGACAGTGAGACACGAAAGTTTAAAGATAACAGTATCTTCCTCAGTCCCACTAACAGCTCACTGTGACTCTTCTGTACCTTACAGTTCATTTTCTTATTTCTTTCCCCCATCTTCTCTCCTTCCCAAAACCCAGCCAACATGCACTGTCTAATTTCTTACTGGATGCCTGGAAAAGAGGGTCTGAAAAGAGCCAGGTTCTTTGCTTAGAGGAACTGCGGCACTTACTTAGATATATTCAGCGCTGACTCTGCTCCAGCCTAACTAAATGTTCAGCAGCACAGCAAGTGAGTGAATGAGCGGTTGTAAAACCATGATGCAATCCCTGCCTGTCACATCTGATTTAGCAAACAAAGTCAGATGGTCTCACAAAAAAAAGAAAAATAAGCATAACCAGTGCTTCTCTGTTGGAACTGAAACATTAACAATCAGAGGACAGTATTGAAGCAGTGCAGCCAGCATATCCATCTTAGGCACATCAGACCAAATGGAAATCCATGGCCGATAGATACAAGAAGTCTAAATACCTCGGTGTCGGTAAGATAGACTCAGCCTGATTACAGGGAAGCTGGTGAGGTACAGTACTGGGGTCATAAATCTGGTGTGTAGAATGTGATGAAGGCAGCTCTGACCAGGGGGTGGGATTCAGGACTGGCTTAGCTGAGTGATGCACAAGGGATTAGGAAATGCAGATCTTCTTGAACATACACTGAATTTACCACTAAATGAATCAAGACCTTTTTTCCAGAACTCTGATATATCTCTTATTGCTAATGAAAGAAACTATAATAACATGTGGGGAGGGCTCACTAATGGGAGGGGAAGGAGACGGAAATGAGACTGAAAGTATTTGCATTTACATATCTCAAAGTGACTCACCCTGGTGGTTGGGATAAAGAAGCACTCCAAGTCCATTGTGAGTGTTAAAAATATATGACCTGAATCAGAGATGTGCAAAAGAGCAATGGTCTGTTTGTATCCACTTGCCCCATAACAGGTAAAAACCTCACAGAAAATGCTAACCTCCATGGGTAAACATTATTACCCTCAAGGTGTTGGGAAGTTTCTGTCACTTTGGAGCCCAATTTATAAGATTTTGGAAATGCAGTGTCCTTCTCAGAAGTATATCTGCTAAGTTCAGGCTCAGCTTTGACCCTGAGTCCTCCTAAATCTGGATATGGTTTAATTCCTAGCTGGTGTCTATTTTACATATGTTTTACCCTGAACACAACAACCTTTTTTTAATAAAGGGAGGAAAAGACAGATGTAGCAGGGGAATTGATACTTCTGTGTTTGCCGTGTTGGGTCCAGACGGGAAAAGATGAGTGGTGGAGTAGAGAGAGGGTAGAAAAGAAAGAGAGGAAATCACAGCAAATTTGTCAAACTAGCCTATTTCTCTATCATTCCCAGATTTATCTTTTTCTCTCTTTCTCTTTATTGCTAGGGACATTAAGATGAAGGCACTGTCCTTTCTGAGTTGCCCTCCTATGGCTCCTGCTTGCAGAGCATCTTTGAATGCCTCACTGATATAACCGCATGAAGCTTCACAGCACCCTTGTGAGAGGAGTCAATATCATTAAGGATGATTGTACGTTACGATACATTTTCTAAAGCTCCATCTATGTTACAATTAATCTCCAATTCCAATCCAGTATTTGGCCTTCCAAGGTACACATTTACTTTCCATCACATGCAGTAACGATTTTCTGTACCTGGTCCTGACTTTCCGCTGGTGTAAATCTATACAGAGCCTGCTCCGGTTCATTTTACACCAGCTCATCATCTCAGACTCTCTCTGATATTTGTTGTCTGGTGGTGTTGCGGGTCATTAAGATAGATGCTTGTGGCTACCTCGGGACGGGCAGATGTCAGTGTTGGGAAGATGTGTTTCCTTATATATGGTTTGCTGCACTCAGTGGGATCTTTCAAGGTGGGAAAGACTATCTGAATGCAAAGTGGAATTGAGTGCACAGACTGTCACAACTGTTGGTCTAGAAGGCACCTAGAAAGAGCTCATTTTTTTTGTGAGAAGACAGGATCAGCTATATCTGTGTTGTTCTGGACAAAAGTTTGTCTATCCTGCTCTTGCAGGTCTGTAGTCCTGGAAACACTGTGCCCCTGTGTGAACAAAGGATTTCAGCTTTTCATTGACTTTGCCACTGTACAATGTGTCATTTGCAGTAGTAAATTTTACCTTGCCGTAAATTTTATCACTTTTAGCGAAATTTTTTAAAACTAGCACCTGCAATCCTGTAATGAAGTGAGCATTATATGCTTATTTTTACAGTAAATTTCAAAGTGTCATAATCACTGGACACACCCCCCCCCCCCCATTCCTCAGCACTTGGAAGAATGAAAAAAATGAACAGATAAGGCAAGACACGATGCAAACTCAAAGAATGCCATATGTGTCTGTTAAAAAACACCTCAAGATTTTAATCAGCTTTTGTGCTTCTGTAAAGCTTGACTCCTGATTTTAAATGTTTGGGATTGGGAATACTACAGTGGGAACCAGCAAAGAAAAGCATGGGCCAATTTACCAGCTTGATGCACATGAGAACTGAGTATTACTCTGGCCAAACTGGAAGTGGACAAGCTGCACGAAGCATCAGATGACAAGAGACGAATGCAGCTGTCACTTGGTTAAATGGGCACAGACTGGGGAGAGGACACAAGTGCTCTCCTCCAGCTTTTGGCTAAGTCTGTGATTCACCCATCTGGGGTCGCATCTTTACTTTCTGGAGGAACATCCACAGCTTATACCGAGATCCTGGGGAGCCCCTCACTTGTGTCTGAGGGGAGAATTGGGCTCTTAATTGCCTAGCATGGCTGCACAAGAAAGGTGTACGGTAATAATAATGCAGCAAATGAGAAAGCCGGCTATTTGAATATGACATCCTTTGTCAGCTTTATTTCGCTTAATAATGTGACATGGCTTGGGGAGGGAAAAAATTATTAACCTTACCATTTTTAAGCCTGAATTGCTGGGAGTTTTTCTGCTGAAATTCATGTCCTTAACTTTCTTTGATATTTAACAAATTCCCAGTTTTATCTCCATGGAAGCCTGTTTCAGAAGGGATAAGAGCTAAATGTCTGCATGTGTGTGTGGCGGCGGGGGGGGGAGAGCGTAGAACAAGCCACCATTTGGGAATTGGGTGTAAAGTAGCCTGGCATTGATTAATGTTGTTAAAAGAAAGTGGGAGGGGAAGTGTACTGAAAATGAGTGAAAGAACAGTATTGTAATCTGCTTTATTGCATTCCCGAGATGCTTGACTTAGCCTCATTGTCATAGCAAGATGATGTGTACCCTACGAGTGTATAAAAATATATGAACTCCTGGGACAATATAGTTCAATCTGCTCTGCTATTACCCATCATGCTCATCTGAGCACACTACAGCTATTAGATCTGTTTGTGAAACAGCTGAGCCCATGGATGGATCTCCTGCAAACGGAGCCTGAATGTACAGTTGAGACAGTGTCTGAATGTACAATACATGCAAGGAGAAACAATGGAAATGAATGTACAATGGGGACGACTGAACAATGGGAGGTGCAAGAGGAATGAATCTGCTCCAACTGTGGATATGTAATGGTAAAATAGACAGATTGCCATCTATAATTCATGGTGTTTTCTTCCTCCTTCCCCTTGTCAGATAGCCCTCAATCAGTTTGACTTGCAGAAGCTATCCTTCACTACTGAAAGTTGTTAAAAAGCTGTCGTGTTTAACCCCAGATGTAACTGCATTTAAAACACAGGAGCTGAGCTATGTATGTACAGAAAACCATGTCCTGTGTTCTTTCCTTTTTCAGAGGGACCAAAGTAGGTCTACCTCTGGGTGAAGAACAGCAACACCAAAGCAGCTCACTGCAATGTGTGTACAAAGGCAAAACAGAACAGTATCCAGGAAACGAAGCTCCCTATTAAAATGATCTTAAAGGTTAAGAATATGTACCAGAAACTCAATGTTAATATTCTTAAAGGGGTTCCATCATAATCCTAATAGCAATTCATTTTTAAGGCACCTGAAGAAAACTGTTGTGCCATGCCCATTACTAACACTACTAACACTGATGCTTGGTTATCAGTGACACCATGAAATAACTGAGTCATGTTCTTCTAATCCCACATTGTGACAGTTTTTACAGATAAGCATTTTTTTTTTCTAATGATGGCATTGCTGAACAGACTGAAAAATACTAAGGTGTCACACATCCACATCTTTGTAATTCTGTCTGTAAGAAAATTTCCTGCATCCTTATTACTTCGGTTTGGAAGAAGTGTAAAATGCACCAAATGCTTTTTCTTGTCTATGCCTGGGATACTACTCTCCTCCAGAAAAAAAAAAAAAAGGACAAATAAAAAAAGCTTGTCTTGTTATTTCCTTCTCTGGGTAATTGCATTTTCCATACCTTCCCCCTCAGAGGCATTTACAGTGAGTTCTGCCTTCCAATGTTTCTATTGATTTGTAGCTCTGCAGGGTGAAAGCCAGACCCTGGCAAAGCCAAAGGGAGTTTTGACTTCATTCTTTAAGAACAAATCCACTGGTGTGCTGGATCAATGCAAAGAGTCAGAGCGCTGGCCTGTTAAACTGGATTTGTAACTGCTGCTCAGAGCTACACCATGCAAGCAGCCAAACCGTACCGCTGAATTCAGCCTTTACTTTTTGACTGCCTTTTTAGTGACTGGGTAACGTGGGTTAGTGGAGAGTGAAGGTCTGGGGCATCGCTTTCTGCTCAGAGAGTTGGATTATGCATTGAGAGTTGCCCAGTTGGTTTAGCCCTACAAGCAGGGACCTGGTTCAGAGCCACCCAGAGGGGTTGTAGGATACCCTGCTGTGGGTAGAGCTGAGAAGCTGCCGCAGTGCTGCTTAGCAGTGTGAGGTGCAGGGCCATGCAAAGTCTCCCAAACTTAGATGCCTAACCAGGCACGCAGTGGTGGACTTTGTATGGTAGAAGGTAGATTGGGCCCGAAGAAAGTGACGTAACTCCCGGTACAGCCAGCAGAACTGCAGCAAGTGAATTCATGACAGAGGAGGGGATGGAGTCCATTGCATCATCTCTGAGATCACATCAAGCTTAAGAGCTGAATAAGCTGTTGACCTTGGCCTGTTTGTTGGCTATACCATCAGATCAATTAGATACAATTGTTAATAGCACAGCCTAATTACTTCCTAATTTCTTCAAGAATACCCCAAGCATAAGAATTCTATTCACTGCAACTATACAGAAAGTTTGAAGTCTGAGCTATTCTTATTGACATCATTTGGATGAAGGGAATGTAAGCACAGATGTTACATTTCTTAAAGCATCTAATTTTTAATTAATTTTAACTTATAAGCTAATGAATAGGTTTCTTTTGTAAATTCTCTGAGAATTACTTCTGTCCTCCAGAAGTAAGAACCCTAAGTTTGAGAAGGATAAGCTGCTGTTTGCTTGCAAAACAATGAGACAGAATCCCAGCCCTCACTGCAAAGCAGAAAATTTTAAATTACCAAATCAAGGCTATATTCCTGCTTTTATTAGACTTCCTTATGCTGTATGCCCTCACCCCAAATGAAAAATATAAGACTGTCAACAGCTTCTAGAAAATACATGGAACTGTGATATTAGGTAATGCTTTGCAGATATTTCTTCTTTTCCTCTTAGTCTTGCTCCACTTTGTAATGGCTTGTTAGTGCAGTTCAGTGTGCACAATCTCTAAAACACTTTGAGGACTGATGAAATGCACGGCACTATCTTAAGATACCAGGGAAGGGATCTCATCCAATGCGTGCAATGGAGTTTACTTCTAATGATCGAGACTCTTGGTTTTGGCAGGAAATTTGTGGAGGTGAAGCGATGGGAGTATAAAGTAGGCAGGAGTTAGAAAGCAAATGTGTTAGTCACAGAAGCCCAAATAGTGGTAATACAAGCCCTAGCAGAGGTAACATCATCCCCTGGTATCACCGCATGGGGAAACGGCTCACTGGAGGTCCTGACAGGCAAATAGAAAAATCCGCAGCCCTCCCCTCGTGCGGTTGCTTGGACGAGAATCCCGTTGAAGTCCGGCTCTCCTGGACACCGTACTAGTTTACATGCATACACAGATATACACAGCGCAGACAAGTTATAAATAGTGGTTACTTTGGTTAAGACTGAGCCAGAGTTACTACTTAGCTCCCTATTTGGGTAAATGCACCAACAGATAGAGGCTGTACCTACTGCAGCAACTGCTGCAATGAGGATCAAAGGTGTATGGTTAGCTTCCTTGAAGCCTTGGGATACTAAAGAACAGCTATTTCTCCCTGTTTTGCAGTTACATACTTGGGCAGCTGTCTGGGGAGGGTTCTGATTTTGTTAGCACTGCAGTAATAGTAGTGTAAAACAGAGGTGCTGGCTTAGAAGCCTGCCATAATTTTGCCCCAGCAGGAGGTTGCAGTACTTGAACATGCTGGAAAATGAAGGCAAAACAACTTTAATGCAAAGAGAAGGCTCTGGGATCATAAGACACATTACAATAGGTCAGAAGTAAAAATTAAATTCCAAAAGATGAGTGTACACAGTAGAGCTAGCTCTAAGCTCCCCAGGTTGGGTGTTAGCTGTGCAGTTGCAGCAGCATGGATGGCAACGGAAAGTTGCAAAAACCCCACTGAACTGCCGAAGATGTCACCAGTGTCAGTCTGTCCTGAGCTCAGTGTCTCTGCAGAGCTCAGCTGCCAGCAGTACCTGTGCAATGTGGTGGAGAGTAAGCTCAGGTGTAGCCACAGAGGCTGCATCCCTGCATTGTAGGCAAGAACTCAGCTTACGCCTGGCCTGTGTGGTGCTTTAAGCATGGTTTCCTAAAGCTTGAGGTCCCCTGGGCCTTGTGGACAGACATGCTCCCCATCTGCAGCTTGCCAAGGGGGGCAAGAGGAAGAGGTGTCAGGTACCTGACCTTACTGAATTTCTGTAAGACACTCGTGAACTCTGGCAATCCCATTCACGTAATTTTGAGACACGGCTAGACCAAGGCACCGCTAACCTGACCGCGTGTAGGTGACAGCCATGCTTTGAAAGAGAGGCTGGACCAGAGGCCTTTGGAGGACCATTCCCACCAACACTTCAGCGATTTCCCCACGGTATTTTAGCTGATATCTCTTTGGCCCACAAAGCAGCGGCCAGATCTGCTCTGGTTTGCCTCCATGAGCTGCCCATTCACCATGATGCACTGACATGCTCCAGAGAGGAGCGCGGTCCTGCACTGAGCATTGCGCTGCCACACCAAAGCTCCTCTCAGTTCCTCAGCAGTGTTCAGCGCCTGGCACAACTGAGTTTCATACCTGATGATTAACAGCCATATTTATTCATTTTCTCTTATTTTGCTAAAGTTTGAACATAATCCCTTCAGCCATTTTTTTCGTCTAGTGAGGGGTGAGAGAAGGACACTTTTCCTATTTGGAAAACTGTGAATTGTGTTTGCTTTTAAGCTTTGCTACAGAAAGAGAAAGCCAGCTGGCCTTTGAACCCTGACATAGAGGCAATTCCCACTGAAGATGGGTAGGTATCTTCACTAGATTGCAGAAAAAGGAAGGGGGGGGTGGGCAGAGACAAGCATTTCAAAACGTGGTAATGAAAATGCTCACAGGAAATGTGTTAGATCAGTAAATACACTCTAATGGCATTTGCACTTATTTAACATCCCTTTACACATCCAGTATGGCTTAAGGGAGCCTTAATATAAATGTGAATTGGGGTCATAGAAAGAGAAATAGATACAAGGAAATGGGCACAAACTCAGAGCGATGCTCTCGACTGGGATGCACTGGTGGAACTCTTCATGTATGTTAGGTAAAGATTTGGCCATACAGTATATTCCCCCACACAGATGCAGACAGACAGATGCATGTGCTTTTCCTCAAAAATAGTAAGCTTTCACTGGGCCCCACTTCCCATTAAAGAGGACTTACATCCTATGAAAATTCATAAACTTTGCAGGCGTTTCCACGGCGATTTGACGGAGTAATCTCCCGTCATCTCAGCTTCTTGGTGACAATGACAAGAGGAAGATGGATTTATCAAATACACAGTGACATGTTTATGACCCTGTTTTGCATAAGCAGGAACCTGAGCCAAAGGCTGTGCAGCTTGAGATAGCAAGAGGGTTTTTATAAATATTGTGACAAGCAGAAGTGATATTTGGAAGAACATAAAAAAAAAAAAATCTTTCAGTTTTTTTGAGACAGACTGCATTGTGGAGGGGCGGGGGAAGAAAGCCTTTTTCCCCACTTCTCCACAGTTCAATTTCCCTGAGATCATGAAGGCTTAGCTCTCCCTCTCACCTTGAAAAGTTTTTCTGTTAACCCTTCCCCTCCCTCTGTGCAGAACACCCTTTTTATAAATGTGTTGTTAGGAAGAGGGCAGGGGGAAATGCTCTCCGTCTTTCAGCGATAGAAAAATAACATGGAAAAGCTATAGGAACACAGATGGCACCAATAACTCCATTTATAACATGCATACAAACATGCCAGGCCCAGCTCCAGACGTACTGCTGCCTTCACCAGCGTGGCGTTTAAACGGGGAGCACCACCAGAGGGCCCACACGCTATTTAAAGTGGTTTTACCCTATTGTTGCACACAAAACCTTACTATTATGATTATTACTGTAGTTCCTAAACAGTGGTCTGAGGTCCAAGACAGTTTACAGGGTACTGCACAGGGGACTCTCTCAGGTTGCTTGGGGCTGCAGAAAGGTTTTGTCGCTTTGGGGCAGGACTAGACCTACAGTGGTGTGAAAAGGCTTTAGTGCCCAGGTAAGAAGGGTCTTGCAGAGACACCAGGTCTTTATCACCAAATTCACTCATGTAGTGTCCAAGGCTGGGCACTAAGAGATGGGCATAGCCTCCCCTGCTCAAACGTAGAGGCAGATGAACTGTTTTTCTGGATGTCCCCTTAGCAGCCCTGCCTGCATGAGAAATAGAGCTGTCAAGAGATGGAGAGACAGCTTCAGCCCAAGGTCCCTCCGTCAGAGGCTGTGGAGATGCTCCGGACTCGGGAGTCTGAGGTGCGCTGAGGTTTGCCCAGCGGTGCCATGCCTGGGGGATGCACAGCAAAGGCAGGAACAGGGAGCAGGGATGAGTGATGTCGCAGAGCCGAGGACCAGCCCCACAGTTTTACATCTACAAGTCCCACAGCAGGGGGTATCCTGAACACTGCCAGATACTCTTCTGGAGCCTGGCAGCGAGATAATAAAATGTTTGCGCTGTCTTTCAACTTCTCATAAAACCAGGAGGGCTGGTTGAAAATGCAGTAAATGAATCACAAAGCGCTAAAGAAAGAAAACATGAGTAAGAAATGTGCTTGGATGTGTTTTTCCTCTCTGGATTCCATCATTTTTTGTGATAATTTATACACCAAATTAAAGGATGAAGCTAAGAGAGCAACTGTGTGGAAGGAAGGGTTGTGGGTGCCCAGAGAGCTCATGTGCTAGACAGACTCAACCAAGACCTGCAATGCTCAATGTGAAATACAGTCTTTGTTTTAAGTTTGTTTTCCTCCCCCCTTGCTCTTCTTTTTTCTTCCTCCAGATAAATATATTAATTAAATGACCCTTCTTTAGAATTACACAGAAAAGACAGTTCAGGAACCTTTATTGAACCAACCTGTAAAACTAGAGCAAAATCAGCTTCTCTGTTGTTCTCTCTAAATGATTTTTCCATTGCATTTCACATCTTATCAGGGACTTGTTTGGGCTTGAAGCTCTGAAGCTTTTTCTGTAGGTCAGTTCAATAAGGCACTCAAAGCTCCTTTTCTTTCCATTGATTGGAATGTTGGGAATGTTTTTGGGTTTTCTAGTTTTCTTGAAAGTAAAATAATAATCATTTTTTCTGTTTTTTATTTATTTTATCTGTAAAGGAAAATAGACATATTCTCATTTTAGGTCCATCACAAAAATATTCCCTTTCTTACAATGAACTCATCCCACTTCATTACTTGATATCCAGAATGGACTCTCCACTAACACTGCAATGTTATAAAATTTGGCTTACAGTTTTGGATTCAAGCAGTTATTTCACCAGATGTGAGACAGGAATGAAAAAGCAGCTTCACCAGCCATTCCACCCCAGGGTAAATCGACCCTCTTTCTATCGACAGTCCGTAGCCTGTTGCACAAAATAGTTTATTTGTCCCAGCTTCTATTTTTAGTGTCATCATATCTAAGGAAGAGATGGACACAGGCTGAGATTGGGTGGAAGGGACAGCATGTGAAGATTTTTAGGCAGCCTGAATTAAATAATAGTCAGGGGACAGAAAACACAAATGTATCAGACCCAACACTGGTAGATGAGGATGACTGCACAGGTCTGCTTCATGGTCTACGAGTCCCCCGGATCGTCTCAGGTGCTGGCTAGTGGCGAGTGTTTAGAGAAGTGTGGGGCAGCAAGTACAAAATGACCCTTCTCCTGTGCCTCTCCAGCCATGTGACTTCACGAACAATAGTCCACACCTCAAGGTCAGAGATGGGCTCTAGACTCCCATCTGCCCCTTGGTGCCATTTTCCGCTGAGAGCCCTTAATTTCCACCCCTAATTAGTCCTGTTCCTAGAGAAGAACCACCAGAGTGTGGCATAGCTTCAGACAGCCCCTGGCATAGCCTCAAACAGCCCCCTTGGTCTACAGCAATGAGCAGGGCTACCTGAAACCCTGAGGAACCTCTGTGACTCCTACAGGGACTTCTCTGGGAGGATGAAATCCAAGAGCCCCTCAAATAACAGCAGTACACGCACACAACACTCCCCACAGCCCCCGTTCCAGCTTGAGGCAGCATTACAATATCCCAGGTGGCCAAATTCAAAATTGCTATAGCTCTATACAAAAGTCACCTTTCTTTTTAGACATTAGTAAAAATTTCCTATCTCCAGTTGACTGATTACATATTTTATCTGTTATATTTCTTCTTCTTCCCCCCTCCAGCCTCTCCCCCCTCATAGCAAACAGTTTCATGCAAACCTTCTAAGATTTCTGTAGGGAGCGGTAGGCAATAGAACTCTGTTGTCTAATGGGACTTCCATCGGCATTTGGCATCCTTCCTGGCATTTCACCCTTCATATTATAATTTATAGTGTAATGTAATTTTTTTCATATCACGCTATAACATAAATTATTGCCAGTTTGTCCTTAACACTCAAGGAGACAGTCTAGGGCTTTTCGAACCAGGAAAAAGAATGAGCGAAAGAAGGAAAGAGAGAGAGGGAGAAAGAGAGATGAGAGGATGGAGGGTGGGGAGGGAGGGATGAAGAAAAAAAGGAAGGAGGGAGGGAGGAAGGAAATTTATTTACAGAAGCAAAACTCCCCAAACCAAACCAGTTTTTCTAAAGGCAAACTTACTAAATAAAATAAAAGAAAATAAAGAGGACAACTTTTTGTCCCAATAACTTATTAAAATGCTCTGCTTCAGCCTAGGATATATCAACGAGTCCTCAGTGGATCAGACAGGAGAGAGTCTGAGGAAGAGACCATCAGGCTGAAAAATAATATATTTTAAAGTTTCCTTATCTTTCTCACTAGTATGTCCCTTAAATTATTAAAAGTGAAAGGCATTTTAATATCACTTGGAGGCTGTTTGTTCATTTTTGGCATCTCATTTAGCCTGGAGAATAACATTATAGAAGACAGTTTTACTGTCTATTTACTTTATTACTATATGTTATTTCTATTATGGTCGCAGTTAGAAGCCCCATTGGGTTAGGTGCTGCACAGATGCATCCCAAGGCGTGAGCAGCACTTTTAGCTAAGGAGACTGCAGGGATGCGCTCATGTCCCTTCCCTTCTGAGCTGGCACCACTCCATGGGCAAAACCATGCCCTGCATGCACCAATGCTGGCAGAAGACTGCTTCTGCGTTCTTCATTTGCATCACTTGAAGAAATCATCACACTCCACCGGCTAAAAAATTGCCCGCCCTCTGCTCACATATCCCATGTCTCCTTTTGGAAGCTCCACCAAAGCATCCAGAAAGAGCAGCAGAGGTACCCTGGTGTGGTCAAGCATTTAGGGACACTCTACGAACAAGTCCCAAACTCCAAAACGAAGGGACAGATTGCTGCCCTCTTCCACCATTAATTGGGTTCAATTAAAAAAAAAAAAAAAAGGAAAATGGAAATAAAATATTTTTAAACATGCATATGACGGTTTGGGGTTTTACTGAGGTTTGAACTATCAGCCCAGAAAGAACCATTTGACCCTTGAATGTGGCCTCCTCTACTGACAGCCTGGTCAATCTACGTGGGCAAACTCCCCATGTGAGCCCTAAGCCAGTTCACCGAAGTATTTAGGGCTGCAAGGCAAGGCACAAGCTGGTCCCCCCATTGCCTGTGGCTGCTGCACTGTGGGCAAGTTTGCTGCCATGTGCCAGGTGGACCTGCTTGCGTACCAGGACAGCTGGAGTTAAAAGCTGTAGCCAGCTCCTGCTCACAGCAACCTGGGCCATTACACCAGCTCTGGGTGCTGGATCACAGCACAGCTCATTCCCCTACACACACCCAGTACAGGGAGATGTCGTGAGAGGAGAGGAGTTTTGGAGGAAGCCAGTGCCTCCTTCCCCCTTATTTTGGACAGTGCTCATGAAGCACCAAATGCTGGGAAAATCTTTGGGCTTTTGGATCAGGATTTTTGCTAGAGACCAGCTCTCCCCCTTCCTCTCCTTTGCTTCCCTTCCCTCCCCTCCCGGTTTTCAGCAGCTGAAGCAGAGCAGAGAGGTTACAAAACCACCCAGAGACCTCCAGCTGCAATAATCGCTAGGGCTTGTGCAGGATTTACACTGCAGTTGTAGGATTACACCTATAAACAGCTCTAAGAAAAGAAAATCAAAAGAAAAAAATTTTTTGCCATCTTCTCATCCCTCTCCTTTCTCCACGCTCTGAGTTCCACACCTCCCTGGTCCAGGGCCTGTGACCACCCATCTCTGCTGGAGTACCAGTGATTTTCCTTCCTCTCTCTACCCTGTCCTTCTCCCACAGCCTTGCTCATCTACTTGAGCAGTTTTTTAGGGCAGCACCTCACATAGGACTGCTCTCGGGATAGGGTGTGTATTTGACTTTTCGCTGCATGGGTGCAGTTTGTGCAGGATGCCTATGGTTTAGTAAAGCCAAACACTTCATCCTGTGACAATCAGCCAGACACAGAGTTTGCCACCTTTCTTTCTGATGGGCTGCTCCAAGGTCTATATACCTTTTGCAGGGTCCATTATGGAAATATATTTGCAAAATTGCAAGATCCTAGGAGCTGTGCTAGAAAGGGACATCCTCATTGCTTTTTAGAGGAGGGAATATCGATACCTCCGTTAGAAACAGGAAGCAATGAAGGTGTAGAAGGGTCCTGTCACATCAGCCTGATGTTGCCCAGTGGAAGAAGCTAAAATAGTGACCCCCTCCACTGCTGGAAGCCTCTCTGCTTCCTGGGAATTCCTCACCAACTTTATCTTCTTGCTTTTTGAGCATCATTTTAGAAATTTCACCCTTGTTTCCAATTTAAAAAAGAATGCATAAAATCTGTCTCCCACTTTTTCCAAATGTCATTTTCCTGGCCACATCTGGTCTTCAGGCTTCCCTTGCGGCAGATCCGAGCCCTTCCCCTGTTTCACGAGGAGGGAATACAGGTAGGCTCCTGTTCTCATTCTGCTGCTTAATCTAAGGATTTATCTGGGTTTCACTTTCTGCCTGATTATAAATGAAGTTTGTCCACCCTAATCTTCTCTGGGGGCAGCTCATGAGAACCACAGATGTTTTCTGAGCCTGTAGAGATTCTCAGAGGAAGGATTGCAAAGGGAAGTTGCACTATTTAGACAGAGTCTATAGAAACAGACACACCTGTATTAATTACTCTGCTGAAACAGCACACATGCCTCAACTGATGCTCACTGCGTGGACCCAAACAGCACTCTCTTACCTTCTTCCATCTCCTTACACATTACTCATTTTTTTTTACTCTGCAAGTCCATGTCCAGGTTTGTTTCCTTTGCTCTGCTCTGTCTTCAGACCCTGAGCAGCATTTAACTCAAGGTGTTTGCTTAGACATTTTTTGTCAGCCAGCTGAGCAGAACTACTACATTATAGGGACGCATGTTGGCCCCTCTCGGACTTAGCACGCTCTCTGTGTTTTTGACTTGATGGTTTTGAATTCAATCGATTGGTAAATGGCTAAATAGTGATAGAAATTGCTTTCTCTCATTACTCTGCATGGTTGTGTCATTACCCTTTAATATTGCATCATTATTGACTGATGCAGCCTGTCAAGACATGGCCAGCGGGATGTAATGCAGTAGTAGAGAAGTGCAAAATATTTCATTCAAAGTTTACTCCTCTAATGGGAGGCGTGCATATGGTTGAAAGAGGGAGAGGAAGAGACGTGTGAAACCCCAGCAACTAAAATAGACAAGCCTGCTCTTCAGCTTGGACTGGACTTCAATCCGTGATGAATGCTTTGGTGGAGAGATGCCCCCATTCTTTATTATAAGGACTAGATCCTACCTAAACCATGCCACTAAGGCTGGATTTCCTCCAAGCTCATCCTGCTCCTGACATGCCTGTTCCTTGGCGTAAGAAGTCTGTGACTTTTCCCTTTAAATACTGTTAAGGCCTGATGTAACCAGTTAGATGTGGTCCAAGAGAGGTAAGCCAGAAAAACAAGATAGCTTTCTGTTCTTGCTGAGCTTCCCAGCTCCCAGAAGGAAAAAGAAAAAAAGAAAGAAAGGATTTCTTGCTTTCTTTTTCTCCTAATCTTTTTACTGAAACAAGTGTTTTGAAGTTGCTTGCTACCTGGGTTGGACTGGCCAGCTCTGGGCTTCCTGTCTCCCTCACACACAGAACATGACTTTGGGCACTGTATCAAATGTTTGTAATCTGCTTGCTTAATTTCATTTGGCATTTGGAGACTTCTGCTAAATAGTCCCTTTCCATTCAAGACTGTAGTCTGCTGCTTCCATGTCTGCGCAATGCACAGGAAACGAGGGAGGTCAAACACAAACGGGGGAGACTGGGGAAGAGTAAAAAAAACACATCCCAAAACTACTCTACAAAGAAAAGGTAAAATAATAGAAAGTCACAATGTGACATAAAAATAGTTATTAATTCAGCTGTCCATGCTCAATGATTGCTCATTGCCTACTGACTGTAGTCACCTCTAAATTAACCCACAAATGGCTGGTGGCATGTGGACATACTAATGAACACCTGGAAAACACTGTTCACCTAAAGTGTAATTGATCCGTGGAACTCCTTGCTGCAGGGAATCGCAAATGCTAAAAGTTTACATTGTGCAAAAAAATAACTAGAGAAATTCATGGGTCAAAAACCCACCCTGGGAAACTAACTGCAAGGAAATCCTGAGCCTACATCACTGGAAAGGAGCGCAGTATGTCTTTCTCATTCTTATACTCCTAGTGGATAGATGGTACTGGGCTAAACAGCCTGGCTTGATGCTGCTGTTCTTATTTCCCTGTGTTCATGTAGAGCATGTATTTTGAAACAAAAACGTAATATTAGCAAAAGGACAGAGAAAAGTGTGAGAAAGAGATTTTAGCAATCAGTTAAGAGAGAAAGAAACAAAGAAAAAAAAGAAATACTGTCAGAGGGTTGGGTCTCTGCCCTACTATTCTCTTTCCCCTCCCCCCTTGCCATCTTAGCCCTCATTTGGGAAAGAAGACCCATCAAATTAAAGATGTTTAAAAACGCATTGAGAAACAACAGGCCTAGCTGAAATCACCGCTAGGATTACACTGGTAGGATGGTGTCCCCCCACCCTTTCTTTCGTTCAAAGATTACAAACCCCTTTTCTCCTCCAGGGCTCTTGCCTCCATCCTGGTCCTGACTAACTCCACTCCTGCATGAACCCCTGGGTCTGAAGGGTCCATGTGGGTAGAGAGGAGGAGAGAGTGGGGGTTGTTTGTTATGCTTCCTTTTGTTTTTAATTAACCTCTGGTGTTTTCTTTGCCTAGAGACCAAATCCTCTAACCCTGATTTTTTACACATGCCTGCATCCAGGCTGCAGAAAAGTTAGATCTAGAGAGAGAAAAACTGAGAAAGTTAGAGGAGAAAAAGTGCTTCTCCATCAAAAGGAAGAACATTATATGGAGAGGGAATTGCAATCTGTGTAAGCTTTACAGGCCAATCTTTGCTTATTAATCCTGGTGTGAAGCAAGCCCAAGAGGCCAAAACCACTCACAGATTGAGAGTGAGCTACCAGGCTTCTGCAGCTCAGGATTCCTGTGGCGAACTCTCATTTCAGGGTTTTGCACAGGAATATCTGGGCTGGGCTCTAAGACAGAGGTGTGCAACCTAACCCGCCCCCTGCAAAGGCTTTTCTTGCTCTTTAGCCCACACACTTCTTCAAGATGGTGATGGTTCAACAAATACCAATATTGAAACAGCTGTGAACTAATCTAACAGAGCTATGGTTATATCTGAAGCACAAAGGGGTGTTTTTGTCCATCTGTGCTCATGGCCTGTGACAAGACAGCATGAGAAGATACACAGAAAGTCGTGAGAGGTCTTAAGGTAGCAGGAGGGTCAGGATATTTAACAGGGTAGTGGCAGTGCAGAAGTGGCACATCATTGCAAAGTAGAGGCTAGAAAAAGGGGAGCGACTGTCTTCATTGAACTGTCTAAAAAGGAGTTCTTGGGATCGCTGGGGACATGAAGCACAATTACAGTTCAGATTTCATGTGCCTTAATCCCCAAGAGTGAGCTCAGCTCTAGGTTTCCAGTCATGCACATTCCAATGGCGTTACTTTCTGAAATATGGGAAAAATCCAAATGCCAGTTTGTGGATGGACCTACTAGAGGTCAAAGAAAGGTACAAAATATCCAGCATGTCACTTTAACAGGAAGAGAATCAGCTTGACTAACTCCTACTCTGATTGTGATTAGAGAAGAAAAAAGAATATTTCAGATATATATTGAAACAGAAATATAGGCAGCGGGCAGGACAGAGAGATTTTTGCTAGGCAGATTACCACAGGCATAGTCAAAGGCTGGAGTCATATTTTACATTTAAACCTTTGCTCCACATAAATTTAGATTGAAGATATTTGCAGAAACTGAAGAACAGATTTTCCTAAAACCCCATTATTTTTGTGGACTTGTTCAACAACAGCACAACATCATGCTGCGGAGAGGTTGCTCACTTCAGCACCTTGAACCTTTCCATGCGTATTAGCGTCCTCATCTTTTTTGGTCTCTCTACTTTGCTAACAGTGCTGTTACATAAGGGAACATACCAAATAACAGCTTTCCTGTGAAAAGCGATATCTTTCCAAGAGAGAGACAGCCCAGCAAAAAGCTTTCTGTCACTTTCAATAGGGACTTTGGGCTAAATTCTCAGCTGATGTAAATCAGTGTAGCTCCACTGAACCTCAAGTTGATGAAGCAGCTTGAAACCACCTGATGTTCATCTTGGAGAATCCACAGGAGATGTTGGCACACAGGCTATGTATTACAATAATAATGGTAATAATGACAATGACATAAATGGAATTTGCTATGGGGCCGCTGGAACACCAACAGCAAGTTGAAAATATGGACAGTATAAACATTTGAATATGAGCTTTCTGTTCTGTAGACCAAACTTGGGAATTCAATGCTTTGTGTATCTTCACTGAGTAAATAATCATTCCACTGCTGCTTTGAAAACAGTGAAATTTGGCAGTAAGTTGAGTTAGATGATACAGTAAAAATAAAACTATTTGAAATCTTGTGTAATTGAGTCCCAAACTCATTCACCGTGTCTGCTATGACAAATTCAAGTTGGGGAGTCACATATATAAAGTATCACTCATGCATATAAATCATATTGAATACCCATAGAAGACAATTCTGAAATGGTTGGATTTTCATTTCTGCAGACCTGGATTTCTTCCCCTTGCCCTAAAAGGGGAATCCAGTCACTGTTAATGATAGCAGGATCTTTACTGTGAAGGAAGGACAGCCACCACAGAACAAGGTTACTCACACACAAGGCAGTGCAATACAAGTGGGTTGCATGAAGCGTGTAGATGGTTATGGTGGCCTTAAATCTTGTGAAATTGAGCACACTTCCCAGTCTTGTGAGGCACTTGTAAACTGTTCCTCCTATTCTTCACTGCCTTTAAGGACAATTTAATGCCATCCCAACCTCTTTGCATTTTAGATACCCAACAAACCCTGAGGGCTATGAGGTTAAGAAACTCCTCACAAAGCTTTGGGTCTGTTGCCTGTGAAAGGAGGGCCAGAACCATAGCAAAGGTTTGGCAGGACCCTGGAGAAGCTGTCTAGCTCAGCTAGCACAATGCAGGACCAGCTTCAACTATGCTATTACTGACAGTTACCTTTCCCTCATTTTTAATCTACTTCTAGTGATGGAGAGCCTCAGCCTCCCTAGACAACCAGTCCTACATCTTTTCTTTCCTCACCATTAGAAAGGATTTCTTTTAGTCAGAATCTTTCCCCATTCAATTTCCTGCCTCTTTCCAGTGGCAATAGGGAAGTGAATAGATCTTCAGACAAACAACAGAAACCCTGCTCTCTCATTAAAGATGTCCGTCGTAACATCTGTTAAATGACTGGTGCCACGAGATGCAGACATTGATACAGGGCAGCGAGTTATCCTGACAGGGACAAGGGGAAGGACATGTCCTTCCACTTTCTTTTCCCAAACTTTATCAGAGCCAGTCTTTGAAAATTCAATATTCATTCTGAGCTCCTGCTTAATAAACTTGGCAAACCTGACATTTTTAAAACAAAACAAAACCATGCTGTTCACTTTCCCTTTTCATTCTTAATTGGCCCATCTAAAAGCAATCAAGTGAACATTTAGCTGTGGTAGAAAGAACTGCAGGAGACCTCTCCTCCAAATGCCATTATTCAGGAGTGCACAGGAGTGTGGATATGTTTATGGAGAGTGGGAGGCACTCTGCAAATTCTCTCTCAACAGTGACAGAGGAGCAGGAGGATACCCAAGGCTGGGACCATGGGGGGATGTCGGCATCGCAGCGACCGAGGGTCAGGGACTAGCTGTCTGGGGGAAGTCACAGCCAGCTATGCCTGTGCCTTAGACTCCCTTGATAGTGTCAGGGGAAATTAGGCAGTAAAGAATAAACTGTATAAACAGCACCCTGGATAGGCAGCTGCCGAAACTTGCCAAAATGAAACACTACAGAGAAAGGGATCTCTTAAACCCCATCCCTCAACAGGCCTCAGATACCACCCTTCATCAGGGGCTCGACTTGCTGGGATTTAGGTGCATGAGACCCTTCTTGCACAACATGCCCACCCAGAGGAGGGCCCCCTCTCAACCAGCTGTTCCGTGAAAGGAAAGGTAAATACCAGGCTCTAAAGCAAGAGAGAAAGAGGTGTGCGTAAAGCATGGCTGTAAGCTTGTCTCTCCCACAGCTGAAATGCAGACCTGCTAAAGCACTCAATCCGTTTCACGTGGTAATGGTTTTGGAGGTATGGAAATCCTGACTGGGCTGCTTGGTGTGTGTGATGAAATACATCAGGTGTAGATCAAGTTAACTTTTCACAGCAGGCAATACAATTTCTAGAAATACACAAGTGTGTCTAGGGCAGGAATCAGATTTCAACAGTGGAGCCATACAGAACGTATAATTATATTTTGCATTTTTAATAGACTTATTAGCATAATAATGCATTAGTCTAATAGAATATTAATGTGATGCAGAAATATTAGCATATTACAGATCCTTATTCATTAATATATTAGACCCTTATTGTATTAGTGGCACAATCTACTAGAGAAAATGTTGCTTTGTGTCTGATATTGCAATCCAAGAAAAAATTGAGATGGCAAATAGTGAGCCTCTCTGTGTCACAGGCTTGCCTGAGTCTAGGTGTTAATGCAAGAGCTGAGAAGAAAACCCTTTTGCAGGCAGAAAGCAGTTGATAGTTTTCCCACTTTCTCTGAATTCAACCTTTTGAAAAAACTTTTCAAGCCGTTTCCATTAAAATATGAAGAATCACAGTGCTCTAAATCCTAAACCCTCAAGAATCTCGGAGCAGCAGGAAACAGAGTCCCTTTTCTGGCATTCAGATACCTTCCTAAAATGTAGGGAGCTGAGTTCAGATCTTTGCTCTCCCACAGTTTCACATCCTGGGGAATGCCTGTTCTGGGGACATGGTGGCCGCCCTGGTGACCAGCACCCCCTTGCAGAGCTCCCCTGTGTGAAACACTACCAAAAAGATCATCTCAGCAGCTTGTACCACAATACCCCACAATGTGGATGAGTGACCTGACTACCTCTTTATCTGGTTTTCTGGCATTGGTCCACTTTCTATACCTCCCACCAGAATTGCAAAGGCTGTCCTGATAAAAGCTTAATTGAAAACCGTAGTGTCCCATGAAAAGACCTGAAAAATCCTATTAAATTAAGGGCCCCCAAATTCCTCTGTATCTTTGTTAAGACTGTCAAATTGACATCAGTCCTGGAGTCCCATCACTGACCTGTTCTCCCATCCACCCCTTATCAGGGAGCGAGACCTCTTTGAGCTTGTGTTGCTATCCATGCCTTTGTACTGGTGAAACAGACTCCGAGGGCATTTTTAAGGCAGGCTCCTAGGGCAACCAGAATGTCAAAACAGGATCCCTTTCTGTGATAGGGACTCAACGCCCCCGTGAAAGGGACTGTATAATGCGGTTGTCTGCTCAAGCTGTGTACAGGGCTGCATGACCCTGATGTCCTTATGACAACTGAATAAACTTTCTGTATAAGCTACGGAAAACAAATACCTAGTGACTTAATCCCACGTCTCTCATTCACAGACAGACTGACAAACAGGACTAATTCCTCTTATTAATAGAGTATAGGTGGCAACTCTGACCAATATGACTCATAGGTTGGATTACATGCTTTTAGCAAAATAGGAAAATGTGTGAAACAGAAGAATGAGGAATATCAGTAGGAATGCAGAGTTTTGAAGTCTGTTGTTTCTTTTTTCCTTTTGAGGAAATGCAGTACAGTCCTTTCCAGAAGCATATATTCTCCAAGCTCCAGGTAACCCTCCCAAGTAAGGACAACAAAAAGAAGGTGAAAACCATAATTCTTACTCCCTAGAAAGCATTTGCATCTACCTGGCATCTCTGTGGCATCAGGATTGTTTGAAATTCCTTCTAAGGAGTTCAGCAAAGTAGGGATTTTGCTTTTAAAAATAATACACTAGATTCCCAATAAACAAAGCTGTTGGATTGAACTGACCGTAGTGCAAATTTTTCTTAGTCTTACGTTAGAGCCAATGGGCTGTTTTCCTGGGCTTTTCTTTTTCTTTTTTTTTTTTTTTTAAAAACTTTCCCTGCATTTAAACAGCAGCTTTTCTCTTCTCCTTGTGATCATGTTAAATGTTTAATCGCTTTTTGCATTTGCTGATGGCATAACATAAGCCCCTGCAGTAAAAGAGATTTGTGCTAAAACTTAAGTGCTTAAGAAATAAGGAAAGGGGTTATATTTTGGGTCAGTTCAATTATCTCTATTTTTTTGGAATTATATATTAATTTTAATATAAGCTGCAGCACAGAAGTGCAATTAGCATTCAGACAATGTGAGAAAGTCTTGCCTGAAGTTAACTGATGTGTACAATCCATGCAAGGGATTCGGGGAGGTTAGACAGTGCAGATCACTGCCATAACACAGCTAAGCCAGGTCCTCAGACAGTGTAAATCAGCACTGTCAATGGAACCGCTCTGATTTACACCAGATAATTATGTACCCCCATTGCTATTTGAGATGGGCTCAGGATGACAGCATCGCGATCATCACAAGAATACAGACTTTTTCTAAGTTCCAAATTACATCAAAGCCATCCCGTTAGACTGAGAGCTAGAAACCCAAGCAAGACTTTTATTAGCAGGTATCAACCTATTCAAAACCAATGTCAGCCACTCCAAATAAGCCCAATTTAAGTAATAAGGAGAAAGCCTTGCCTCCCACTTCCCCATCTGTCCAATGCAGATGCTTTTATATCCCATTTTGAGTTAAACCGCTGCACTCTCTGCCCGGCATAAAAGGGATGTTACGCATAGGAGAGCCGAACTGCTTTCTGGTGGGACCCATCTCCTTCCAAGTTAATGCTTCAGGTAGCAATTGGTAGATATTTACGGGCCTACCACTTCTGGCTGCTCACATCTGAATCTACTGTAACCCGCTAGTAGGGCTGACCTATGTTTTTGCCGATTTAAGACCCTTGTCCGGTGAAAAAATGAGCAAACAACCCCCCTTTGTTTCAAGTCTCAAACCTCCCAACCAGTTTGAGTTGGGAGGCTCATTCAGCGGTTTTGTGAAAGAGTCTTGACTGACAGAACCTGTCTAAACTCAGAGAATTAATGAGCTTCTATTCTGCAATGGACTGGGAAAGAAAACCAGCCGGAGAGACCCTCGATACAACCGTTAACACTGCTTTGTTACCGTCCTTTGTTCAGCATTTGTGTAGTGCCCAGCAGACAGGGGCTCTGCTGCCTGGTGGAGAGGGGGCCCAGGTGATCCTGAAATGCAATTAATGCATAACAGCTTCAACCAATCCATCTAATTTACTGCCTGCATTTCTCCTGGGCTTGCTTTCCCCTTTATTTTTTCCTCTCACCATGAAGGATAGCCACTCAAAAAAAAAAAAAAGGAAAGAATACACAAAAAATACATGTTTTTTCTGGATTCACCCTGCTTTTTCCCTTCCTGAACACTGTTTGGGGACTCTTTTATTTAACAAAACAAGGTCAGCTCATCAGCAAAAAAGCTGAAAGTTTCACGGGGTCCAAGACTGCTTCCATCTACGGAATTACTTTTTAACACATTCTGAGTTAAAATTATCCCCTCTGAGCCAAATGCAGATTGACAGCCAAACACCAAACAATCACATTTTGTTAATCCATTTACAGAGGTGCAAATGCCTAAACCAACACCAGTTTGCTCTGACACCACAGCAGTGTTGTGGGGTTTTATCTAAAAAAAAAAACCCCAAACAACAACAACAACCAAAAAACCCAACAAGAGATTTTGGGAGGGAGACTCTTGTACTGTTTAAGGGAGAAAAGAGGGATCCTAGGAACCCCTGGAGCTGTGGGATTGCTTACCACCATCTCAAGCCTGTTTTGCTTGTTTATAGTTCAGAATGCAGCTTTTGTGTCAAAAACTGAAGCCTTTAACATTTTCAAAGCCTGTCTTCCTCTCAGCTGTGGTGCACATGCTTATGGAGCAAAACAAGGGCACCCAGAGTTCAGTAGCTCTTATAATTGGACCTAAACTGATTTCAGTCTAAGGTCAATTTGAAGAGGAGGCTTCAGGTGCCATTCAGAAATGACAGGAGAGACCGATGTAAGCCCTAATATTGCAGGAATAATATAGCACTGATCAGTTAGAAATCATTGCTGGAAAGTTGCTGTTGGGATTGTCTTGCTTGCATGTAATCTATGGATCTAGATCATATAGACAGACAGACAGACAGATATGGGTAAGGAGGTGAAATTCCATCCTTGTCACTCAGCGATCCAATTTAACCTGATTTTCTCCTATTTAATTTTGTGTGCCTTACTACAAAGGTGTCTGTAACCTCATTATCTAAGCATGGGAAATGTGAAATTGGACTAACAGGTAATAGAGATAAATAGTTACACCATTCAACAGATGTGTATTTATTACTGCATAGCTAACTCCCCTTACCTATTCTTCTACTTATGCATGCATTCAGTTTTTAATGCTGTTGGAAAAGGAAACATTCAAGCTTAATATTTGTCTGCATTTTTTTTTTTAAGCTGTCAATACAAACACAGACACACACACTTACAGCTCTGCAACAAACTCAGCCCTCTGGAAAATGATTCATTGGGCACCTTTCAAACATCAGCGTGAAGGCATTAGATCACACATGGGATGCTCAAAAGCTGTGCCCAATGTTGAAATTTCACCTACCCTATTTGCTTCTGCCTTTTCCTCCGTGTAGAAAAGCCACCACCCCATCACCTGACCTTTAGAAAATAGCTGGTTCACACTGTAGTTTGAAAACATGTGTGCTCATGTGGGGGCTATGGCTTTTGAGGATAAATAGCAGGGCTGGAAAAAAAAGAGGGAAGGTATATGATGTGACCTTTTTGCAAACTAACAGGTGACTTGGTTGACATCAGGCGGGGTTAGAGTGGTGGAGCTGAAAATGGTGCCTCTCGTCCCGCCTCCTAGGCAGAAGAACAAATTCCCACCTTCCACCTCATCTATCCTTAAGGAAGAAAAGGCTCAAACGGATCTGCTGCCCACCCACTGTCCCAAGGACTCAGGGGCTGAGTTAATCCCATCACACTAACAGAACATAACAATGTGTTGAGAGTACTTACCACATTCCTTGAAATTGAAGAAAGTTGCCGTGGTTATTAGTACCTCCTAATGATATTTGCATAGATTAACAGACTTTAATGCAATCATGAATGCTACAATCCCGGGGAAAATAATGAAGAAATCCATTATGAGGTAATAAAGTAACTAAGTCAATACAGTAATAATTTGATCCCATATTAGTAATAATTTCATCTCCTGCTGCAAGGCAATTTTAATGCACATACCATTTCTGGACAGTTTTATAAATATCACCTTTGTTTGAGATAATTAATTAGCAAAATCAAAAAATATATTGCTGGTATTTTATACGATAAATTAGTCATTAGGTTTAAACTGGCAGGCTGTAATAAAACTTATTAAGATAAATGTGCTGGGATTCTTAACACTTCAGAGAAGCTGTTCTCCTCTGTCTTAAGGCTCTTCTGGTGCAAAACTATTATCGCTGCTGGGTGGTTTCTACGTATGTTAAAACCCAATTATGAAAATCATGTTTATAACCCCGACTTAGCAATAGGAGCTGAATGCATTAGCTCATACCTGCCCAGTGGACAAGGCTAAGGTGAGGGTGAGTTGCTGAGGGCCCTATTATCTCACTTCCCACCATCAGTCAGAGCCCAGAGCCTCCTGCAAGACTGAACTGAACTAAATTCACTTCAGAGGAGCTCAGGTCCAGGTCATCCTGCCAATACAGGGGAGTTTTTTGCATTTAGGGGCAGGGAAGGGGAAGAACATTAATCATTAGGGGGTTGGTTACCAATTCTAGTTTTCTACTTCTGCTCTTATTTTGTGATTACTGAATCATTTTGTGCTTTCCAGAAGTGCCTGGGAATCACAACAGACCTCAGCAACATCTGTGACAAAGTGGCCGCTGAAGCCAACTGCTACTACGCTTTACAGTGACCACTGTTTCCAGCCCTCTGAAATATTCTCTCAATGTGGCTGGGGTTCTCAGAAAGGCTTTGCTGTGTGTTTGGGGGCTCTCCCGGCCAGATGGCACAGGCTGGCTGAGACTTTCAGAACTGGGTGGGAGCCAGCTTCTTGCAAGGAGCACAAATCTTGCCATCTAATGAGCTGGTCTTGGCTCCCTGGAAGACTGTGCTGTGTGGCCAAAGCAAGGATTGCTGTTCTGGGCTTCATGACACCACTGTCCAGGAACAAAAGTATTAAATCATTGGATCACCTTTTCAAAGGGCATCATTTGGGTCTTGATTAGACACCCCTGGAGCCGGTTTGCTGTCACCTTCCCAAGTCATTACAATTTCCCACTCCTGCCACACTCGGTCCTTACCCCACAGTTCCCCATCTAGCTGAGGTTTCCAAATCCATGTCACTTTGCATTTGCAATGGTAGTTAATGACACAAATTGATGATCCATCAAACTCTGGTCTTCTGTATGGGCCAATTCTCAATGCAAAATAGGAATGTCCCCAAAACCTCATTCTCATTTATAAAAAACTCAGCGGAGAGTTCAACATTTAGCTGGGAGCAGGCCATGAGTGCTGCTGGAATCTACTATTAAGCCAATATTGTAGCCAAGTAAACAGTCAAAAGGCAGAGAAAGTGGCAAACCCCATTGTTCCCCCATTCAGAAAACCACCTCCGGTGTAATAATATGTTTAGGGGAGTACAATACATTTACAGAGCTAAGAAACTCACTCTACTGTAGAAATACTCCCTTTCCTAATACACCACGGACATCTTTCTTGAAAGAAAATGATAGAATCAATACTTTGTCATACTTGTTTAGCTTCTTTGGGGAGAACAAATGTTTTTCCCCACCAAGTAGCAACACCTTCACTTTATGGATACTTTCTTATTGATGTACAAAGTGCTTTATGTACAAGTTTGGTTTAGGAATCCCATAAGCTCTGGAGTGCTGCAGTCTGGAAGAGCAACTGGGGCAAAAAACATTGTACAGGCACTTTGTTCTAATAGTTTTTCCTAAGCATGCTCTACTGGCCAGTGTCAGGGAAGGCTATTGGTCTACATGGACCTTTGATATGACACAGACTGGCAGTTACTGTATAGTCATATCACATCCTGGTGCCAACTGGCACAGTCCATTGCATTGTCAGTAGGTTGTATGTGTTGCTTTTCAATGAGACCTTATTAGACTTGAATTTCCAGTCCTGATATTGGGTATGTTAATTGGAAAGCTGTTTAAAAGTGTCGCGACAAGAAGACTGCAGGTCTAGGCAAGGCCTCAAAGATTATTCCATTTGCTGTTATTTGTGGACATATGTCGACCCCACTGTGCTCTCTGATCTGTCATCTCTGATTTGGTGCTTTTGAATACACCATATTTGCTCTGACTGCTCAAAGAAGAAGACATGGTTTTTCAGGACCAGCTTTTTTTGGTGTAGGTTTCCTCAAAGCGGTCTGAGACTTCTAATTATCCATTGAAGCTATTCCTTTGGCTGATCTCCATTGCACCTGCTGTGTGATGGATGCATGTGACACAAGTTCTTCTCAAAGTTTGCCATCCACAAGTGATCTGGCACCTCCAAAATGATGTTTCAGTGATGTTTATTGGGTGGATTGTCTGTTGGCTATTACACTTCTTTCCCCTGAATGAACTGAGATATGGAAACACAGAATAAAAAAGGACCATTTTTTAATTACCACATGAAAACACTGAACTATTTGGGAGAATTGTGGCTAATTGGTAGCCCTATCCCATCCCTCTCACTAAGGCCTCCTGGTTACACAGGATGAGGTGACAAAGCATTTAAGGATGGCTGGGGTAGGCCTGGGGAGTCTACCCCATCTGGCCAAGTTGGAAAAATAGTTGGTCATTTTGCACTTAGCTGGTTCATGAGAGTTTTTGGGAGCCTTGCTGCTCAGACCTGTTTTGCACCAGGGATCCTCAGCTCCGTGGTCACACTCAGCACCATTAAATCAGATGACCTCAGGGGTGAGGGTAGGGAGGAAAAGGCCCAGGCATAATCCCTTCAGCATCTCCTGCGGAAAAGTGGCTTTAGTGACAAGTGTCTCACAACTGCCATTCCCACAATCGTTCCCCTTGTCGATACGATGACCTTTCAGAGGCAGAAGCTCCTTTTTATTACTCTGTGCACTGGGGTAAACCAGGCCATGCTGTGTTATCTACCCAATTTATCAACACTATTTACAGCAGGTCCATTCCACTGTCTGGCTTAACTCAGTGCCCAGAGACCCTGCATTGAGAGAGGAGTCGGCTGCTGAAGAGAAAGAAATGTCAATTCCAGCCTAGTCCCCTAAAGTGAAATAAAAGAAACAAAGTAAATAAGGAAGCAGAAGTAAATACAGTATCTCCAGGGTGATTACGTCTATCTAGTCCAATACAGGCAAGCATAAAACCAATAGAAACACCGTCTTATCCTCTTAGTTATCACCACACACAGAATGTCATCTCTTGGTGGCCTAAAAAGAAAGAAGCATGCCACATCCATCTTTAATGAATATGACATATCTCTCACCCGCTTGTATTTCAGCAACCCCAAACTGCTGAAAAATGAGATAGGAGAGTCTGTTCTCCCTTTTTGCCCTGAATCATGAGGATGGATTAAAATGGTCTTTGTTCTGCTTTGTGTTTTAAAGATTACTTTGGGTAATTTTGTTTTCTTTCTGCTCTTTTGTGCTTTAAGGGTTCAGCTTTGCCAGCCGTTCTCCACAACTCTGTAATCAAGACATAATCTTTTATTGTTTTTAAATGAAACAAAACAGGCTGTCATACGCGCAAATACTTGTAAAGGCAGCGGGTAACTGGAAAACACCAAGTATCATGAGACTCCCTGTGAAATCACCAGGGTGGCAGACTGCTCCCTCCATCACACTCACATCATTTGAGCCATGGGCCTGCCCTTCTAGAAGGTTCAGATTTACTGAAGTAGCAAACCAGGCCATACCTCTTCCCCTGGGGTACTGCTGCCTGGTCTGTAGGATGCTTCGAGCCATGCAATGAAAGGGGTCCTGCTCTGATACTTCACAACATGTCTCAGCAGGTCTCTTAGCATCATGTCCTCCTGCCATATTATCTGTACTCCCCTTTGCCTTCAACAAGGACCATGCCATGGCCACCCATGTATTCTTCAAATGAATTAATATGTTAATTATATATTTCTCTGTCTTACTCCCCTGCACCCTGGATTGCTATCAGTCCTTGATAGCTACACTAACTTAAGACTAAACAGGTAGCCATCAATATCTTGGATTTTACCTGGTATTGTTTAGATCAGTATTGAACCATCACATGGATGGTCCATGGGGACTGTGATGAACAAAATAATTTGTTTCCCTACAGCTGAAATATGGCCCCTACAAACCCCACAGCTGTGATGTATCACAATGTCTGGGCATAGTCAGAAACCTAACTCAACCATGTCCTCGCAGACTTACAAATCAATCAGAGCAAAATCAGGAGACCTGGTAGAGGCTGCTTTCTTAAATCATATTTGAAATGTGAAATTAAGAGAATAGCAAGAATAAAACATGAAAGAGAAGATCTGTGTATAAAGAATAATTCAGACAGGTTCCACTGAAACTAAGGACTCTGTTCAGGTTTCGTATTATAATTACACTTCATTGCTGCCTCCCTCTGACGACTGCCTAGGAACCAGCCTTGACAGCCCTCCCTCTATAGCAGGCTCTCTAGTTTATTGCTCTCTTGGAGCTGGGAGCCATACCTGTCTACTCCAGGAATCTAAACCAGACATCTGGCTGAGGCCCTAAAGAAACTCTGCTTGCACATGCCTTCAAGTCAGAGCTTCATTCTAGCCACTGTGGACATTGGCTATGAAGCTGATACAGCAGATGACAGGAAAGGAGAAGACAGTAGAGATCAAGACCGCATTCCTGTTCATCCTTGTACTTCACCAGGGGAGAAGGCGTCTGGGTCAGGATGATGTCTCATACGGGGGGAGTCCCTTGACACTGCACTAGGCTTGTTAACAGCGTGGCTGTTGACCACTTCAGGTTCCCCATAGCAGGAGCAACAAGCCCTGGGTTCATCCAAAAGCAAAACAGAAAGCATTTCACAGGATTAGCTTGTAGCAGTTCCAGAACAACCATCCCTCTTGTAATTCCTTTTGTAACTCCCTCCTTGTTTGCCCCGGTGAGCAGAATGCGGCCTGAACGCAGCCCATCACCGGTGACGAGCTGTTCCAGTGTCACTATCATTCAGCTTTTGGTAGTTGCCTCCTAAGAGTCTTATGGTCATTTGGACACTGCCAATGTTTTCAGATACCTTTAGCACTCCTATCTGATTGGCAGTGAAGTGTGACACCACTAGCACTGAACTTTCTGTAGTGTCTGTTAAAGATAAGGGGGGGAAAAAACTTGAATAATTTATGTAGTTAGTTTAATTTAAATAATTTATATGCTAAGCATTGCAAACAGAACTGGAGTTGATAATGAGTCTGAGAAGCACATTTTGAACTCAGTTGCAGATTCTACTGCATTATAATTCTTGCAGGATACAGGATTTCCTAGCAGTATAAAGGCCGGGGAGTGTAAACAAGGTAGTTGCTTGAAAAAGAGTCTGTACAGACTCCTTCTTTACCAATTACCACCAGATCATCTTACGTTCTCTACAGCTTGTTCAGTTTGAACCTCCTGAAATTATCAAGAGCTGCATGCATTTCCCCAAGCCACAGAGAGAAGCCTGGCTCCATTGTTTGACAAATAACAGTTTGTAACTGGTGTAATCTGTAATCAGGAATCAATTAAAGAGATATCAGCAGGAAAGGAAAGATAAGGGAAAACCAGGAGAAAATCAATGAACAACATAAGGGAATTGATCATTCAAAGGGTCTTTCTTAAGCCACTGAGTCCTCTCAGAGGACTCTTTGCTGCATGTCCCATAGGCTTTGTCTTTTCTTCTTTAGCTGTTTTTTGGCCCTTTTACATGAGGAAGTCCTTCTGTTTAGCAGTGGGGAAAAAAAAATAATTATATATATATATCCAAGCCCCCCCACCCTCCAGGTTCATTGAGTGGCCACTGCCTTTTACACTTATAATGCAAGTGAAATACATCTGAGAGGTTGCTTAAAGCTAAAGAAAATTGATGCTAAACTTTGTGAATTCTTGCATGAATTCACAGTGAATATCTCCAGGAACACTTTAGAGGATGTACATATCCTCCTTAGGGATGCAAGCATCAAAGAGATCACTAGCACATACCTCATGAAAAATAATTTCCCACGAATCCTTACACAGTTTAAGAACTATCTTTGTCATAGTAGACCAGTTATTTGCTACTGGCTTCTTTTATCAAGATTTTTTTTTTTCTGTTTGAATTTCTAACATCCTTAAAAACATACTTACTGTTTTCAAAGAAGCCACTAGAACAGCAGTAATGAATCCATATTACCAACTCCAGCAATTGCTTTGAGTCAGGATATTTTTTGTTGCTCCATGACTCCTCCCAGAGTTCTGCTGTTATGTGTGCAAATCACAGCTTTCAGTTAAAAAATAAATACCTTTCCAGACATGAATTGCTGTGAACAACAAAAGCTTGGAAATGTGAACCAAGTCCTGAGCCCTGAAGACTTGAAAATCACAAGAGAAGTGAAAAGAAGCCACAGATTTAACCACAAATTTCTCTTGAAAAAGAAAAAAAACCCCATATGTTTCTTAAGCTGATCAGTGTTATGATTTTTAGGGGGTCTTATTCATCAGTTTTGAACATCTGCAGTTTGGCACAGTTGTGAAACTGTGAAAGGCTTTGGAGCTTTTTCTTGTAAAATGCCAAGATTTGTGTCATTTCCTCTTGTCAGTTGTACAATAGTTAGGGAATTCACATGCCCAGTGAAAACAATACTAATGGTGGAGCACAGAACTTGTTCCAGGGGCTTTCCAGGATTCCAAGGGGGTTAAAGACAAAAGCTTAATGTGAGTAGGTCCAGAGGTCACCCTCCTCCTCCTCAGACTGCCAAGGAAGACAAAGGGAGCCCAGGCTCTCTTTGTGCCCCACACGAGGAGTTGGGAAAGATCATACAAGTACAGAAGACGTGGCTGAGGGAATAGCTACCTCAGGTCAAGGACCTAGCTCCATTCCTAAAAGTAAGAAAGGTTTTGGGAAGCTGGGGTCATCATCTCTGGGTCCAGGTTTTGCTAACTGCCAAGATGTGCATCTTCTCGTATCTTAGTCAATACTTGGCTTAATCATAGCCAAAATGAAGGGTGTGTATTCAGAAACTAGCTCCTGCAGTCCACACCTAATCTTTCTCATGGAACCCTCTACCCTTTGCTTGGAAAGGCATGTACTTCAGTACCTGAAGCAATCATTCCACTGCTGTCTGCCACTGAAAGACAGAAATTTTATTTTGGTAAAGCCAGCATTTTTCTTTTCTAAACAAAGTGTGGGATATGTGACAAGGAGACCTGCTCTTTACTAACCACAAACAAAAGAAGCAAAGTGTAGCTGGCTGCTGTCTCCTTAGTTCTGGTAGTTTATCTTGTACATCAAAAATAGCTCCAACTCCTCCTGGTGCTGAACTAGATGATCTCCAGAGATCACTTCCAACCCCAACTCTTCTGGGAACCTAGTTGAATTACCTTTAGAAACTAAGGGGGGAGAAGGGGGACCAGGAACTGGCTATGCTAGGTATGTTTCATAACATTTCAGCATGTAAAGGTGGCTAGAAAAAAACCTTATCTATTGAGTTAATTTCTTCTCCAATTTGCCAGCAAGCGTTCTCAAGACAGGGAGTGTAGATTTACACTACTGTCCAGATTTCAGCCTAGCCAAGGCTGAGATAAAGCCTGGCAAAGAACAGTGGACTTACCTACATTAGCATTAAGCATTTTGAGTTTTGGTTGATGTGTCTGCAGGTGAAATATTGTAAGTATTAAAAGAGACAACAGAATTTTCTGTACTGAGCTCTCTTTTGCCCAGATGGTGCTTGCTGTCTTGGAAGATGGTGATCTCCCCATTTCACCCCCATAATTCACAGGATCAATTATGCAAAGCTAGACAGAGAGAGCAGGACAATTATTTCCTAACCCCATGCACCATCAGTTGAGAGATTCCTTTATCTTTAGCTGGTGATGCCTTGATAACAACAGGAAGTTATTGCCACTGCTGGTAAATAAAAGCATTTAAAATACATTACAGCAAGATATGTAATGGGTTCTCTTTCCATCAAGATCTCTTTGTCTTGTTGAAAACACAAGCAGGGATGAGCCTTTCTCCCGGTGGTGGGTGGTAATGGTCAGAGCTCCTTTGACCTCCTTGCATCTGACAGCCCTTTCCCTCTGCTCTTTAGGGAGGGAAAGGTTAAATGTCACCTCTGCCTTTCTTGTTTCCTTCCTTGTTGATCTCTGAGAAGGAAAGGCCTGAAATTCATATCGATGACATCAAGTACAGGGTTTGCTGTGCTACTGCACTTTTAAATTAACAAAGCATCCAAGATTGTCTCTCCTCCTCTCTCTCCTCCTCCATGTCTCTTGGCTTCCTTCTCTCTCATTTAAAGCTAAGCTGACCAAGCATTCCCTCTCCCTGATTTCCATCTAGGACTGAGCATCCCTGCTCTGCCCTCCCAACAGCAGGCTCATCTTTCCCTGTTCCTCACTGATGATGGGACTTCAGCGAAACAGAAGGAAGAGAAGATGGAGGGGAAGCTGATCATATGCATCTGTCTCTCTCTTGAAAATCCACATGGCACCACACAATACACCTCTCACTTTCTTTTGCAAATCAGTGTTTCCACAAATCCTAAAAATGTTTTCCAACCCACCCAGCCCTTTCCCTTCTTGCCTTTCCCATTTCCTTAGAATCCTTTCACACAGTCTTTTTTTCCCTCACTTGCTCCAAGAGACTAGAGGAATGAGGTTGAGTTCACCAAGTTATATGTTTAATTCTTTTTTTCCTTCTAACCACATTTCCCACCACCACTAGCACCACCATCACAACCAATCTGGCTGTGTGGTGTTAAAATCTTGGCTGAGCCAGCATGGAGAAGGTAGAACAGGACAATGCACAGCTCAAAGTCACCATGGCAGGTTTTTTTTACCACTTCCTCCAAATATTGGAAATAGCAAATGAAAAAGAAATAGAGAAGGAATTAAAAAGAGGCATAGAAAAATGTTCTTCTGTAAAGAAGACAGGCATTTAGCTAGGCAGCTGGTGTAATCCACTTGCAATTACTGCTCTTTTACTAGATTCAAGGACCTCACAGACATGAAATATAGCTCCTTCCCCTCTCCTGAACTAACAAATTCGGAATATGTAATTGTGTATGATGTACATCTACAACTCTAAGCTCCTCACTTTGTAAAGAATACTCATCTCTTCCCTCTCCTGGACTACTTCTGCCCACCTTACCTGTGAGATGTAACTCAAAACACTTTGGAAAAAAACATCTGTGAAATATCATGGTATTTTTTTTTTTTTTTTAAGACAAAGACTTACATAGGGAGTATAAACAAAGCCACCTGAATTGCTCAAGCCTGAGCAATTGCTCAAGCCTAAGGACTGCATTCATTACTATTATTGCATTTAATTAGTAATAACACATCATCATAAATTATGCAACAGAAAATAAGTTGTGTTCCTTTAATAAGGAACTTAACAAGTTCACTTAATAAGTTTGTGAGCCATTAATGTCTCAAAATCTAGTAGATAAGATGCTTTATGGAAGAGCTCTGGTCAAACTGACTGAAAACATAAACACCACATCAAATACAGCAAACAGGGCTTTTTGTTTTGGTTTTTTTTTCTGTTTTTTTTTTTCCCCTTCTTCAAAATTATGCACAAAACACTTAATTCTACCTTTCAAGAATGTGTTTTAGGTCAAATGTCCCCTTTTCTCTGCTAAACCCACAGATCATTTTCTCCTTTAAATGGGGATAATTGTCTGTTGTTTGAAAAAAGATAATTGAAGGACTTCTGATGAAAGTGGAATCTTCCCACAATTCAAATAATAGTGCTGAGAGCCATTTCTTGTGAGAGCAATAGTTTAGCTGTCTCACATCCCCATCCTTCACAGGGCTGGGCTCCCCTGCCAGGCTACAAATCCCATGGTGCCCCCCGTCCACAGCATTTGCCTGAGGCACTGCGACAGCTCAGGTCTGGCCGCCTGGAAATTGAATTTCAATTTGAGAAAAGTCTAAATGTTCTTCTTCAATCAAAGATGTCAGACTAAAAAGTTTCAGCATTTCTGGAACTCCTTGTGCCAAGATGGGGTTTGATATTCTTCCTTTTCATTCCAATTCAGGACAAAACCAAATGTTGACAAAACTGTAATTGCTTAAGTCAGCTTTCCTATTTAGGTTCGTTTTGTTAGAGCAAGGCAGAAGACTGTGAGGACATTTCTACTTCTGCTTAGTTCATTTTGGAAGTTTTAAAATAAGGTGGAAGCAGTTGCCCTCTTAAAAGAATAACAGTGTTTGGTTTATTTTTAGTAAGGCCTTGGTTAAATGGTACAGTAAACCAGGTATATGGCACCAGCTAAAGGATTACAAAAGCGTCAGGCACATGAAACAAAGTGCTGATCTTACATACTGCTGGTTCAAATCTTCGGTGTTTTCGATGCTTTAACTGTGTTTCAAAAAGTTTCAGATTGAACCTAAGGTTCAGATAGAATCTAGGATTAATGCTTAGTTGTAGAAAAATCTATTTTCTGTTCTTTTACATAGAACCAATGTTAAAACTTGAAGTTTGTGGCAGTGCTATCTAGCTCACTGATATAAATGTGATTGTGTGCTTACACCTGATCTGGATAAATTAACACCACAGTGCTTAGTGCATAGCTCCTGTATTAGAGATTTTGGTGCCATACATAATCAATTGCCCTCTGTCAGCTGGCCTGATATAACTCATCAAAAAGTGTCCTTAGCTCTGCTGCCTCTGCATGCAAAAAACCCCCCGAGAAGCCCAAGGGGTGGACGGCAACTCATAAGCATTGGTAGCTCGATAACTTTAGACCACCTGACCACGCTTCAATCCAGTGAGGTTACACTAGTACAAGCCTGGTGTGATGAAAATTGAGGTTCATTGCTGTTTTTAGAGCCATGGACAAAAGCAACTACGATATCATATACCTGTGAGACGGCACCAGTAATGTTTAGTCACCTCCAAGTTTAATATAGATTTTCTTAACTGCTAACCCTGCCCAATCCAATTGTGAGCTGAACACTAAAGTTCCTGGCTCAGCTTTTGACATAACTGCAAAGAAATCAAGTTGCCATACTTCATAACCTGCAAATGGCTGCACAGGGAGAGACCGTGGATCCAGGCTAGCACATCTCATCTCTGACAAAGGCCAGCAGTGGGAAAGCTCTGTAAGAGCAGGTACTGATACTGCCTGCGGATGTCTTCCTTGCCTTGAAACTTAATTGATAAATTTATTGACAAGGCACATGATGCAGAATACCATCGTCATGCACTTCCTTACAGGGAGACTGCCGAAGTGAAACTATCACCCTTCTACCAACGATGGACTTTTTGCAACACTCATTCGGCAACTGACAGTCAGTCGTTGGGCTTTCACATTGCAGCAAGGGAAGGAAAGGCATTTCAAAACATGTTTGTGAGACAACAGAAATCAGCAAAGGATACTCAAGGGCAAACATAGCACCTGAAACTACTTATAATTCACATTTTGTTCCTGAGGAGGTAGCGCATGTTGGCAGTGTCCCTTTAACTGCATTGACACCGCAGAGCCGGCAGCATCAACAGATTCTCCCTGCCAGTAACCAAGTCAGTGGTGATTCAAAGACATACCGGACTACGGCAAATGCAAGCATGCCGCTTTCAGTGCCTTTACTGAAATAGCTCAGTCTTTAATAACATTCCTCTTCAGTCCCCTGCTTCTCAGGGCTCTTTGTAACTGGACTTTGTCTGGTCTCACAACAGCCCTCACAACGACTAACCCGTTTCCAGGCGGAGGAATGAAAGCAGGAGGAGATCAAATGCCTGTCCTGAATGCACCTGAGACCCAGCAGCAGCAGGTGTACACCTCTGGGATAACATGGGCTTGAATGACAGACACATTCTTTTTTTTAACCACTTAAGAATAACCCCATGTATAATTTAAATAATTTTGCCATGCATTATCATCACTTAGTTGATCCTGACATATGACAGCTGCTAAATAAACAAGTAACACGGGCAATAACACAAATAATGTCTGTTAAAACTAATCTAGGAATTGAACAGTTGAAGCAAGGGCTCATTGTGTGGATGATTACACTGAGGCAGAGTGAATCAGGTAGGAGCTGCCAGAACTGTCCAAAAGCTCAGCTGACCTGTGGTCTCAGTCAAAACTGTTCAGCAATTCTTTTAAATACCTAAAGCTGATGAGGTTATCCTGCACTTAGAGTTATACTTCCGACTCACGGGGAGAAACTAGCTCACGGTCCCAAATTGCAATGAAAACCAAGGCAGTCAAAATAAATCTTCCCATTTACTCCAGTGCTTTTGGAAGATGCTCAGCAAGAACAGAAGCGACCTTTGCAGAACTGCACAAAGTGACTGCCTAACAGTTCTCCTTTCACACCTCACTGAAGGTAATTCTCGATTTTGTGTGACATGTATTCTCTCCTCTCTGCAGACCACCACTGAAATCACCTGAACCCATGCACAGAGAAGAGGACATCAAGACAGTGCCACCTCCAGTCTTCTGTTCAGCATGGGGAGTGACAAAGCAAGGCACTCTCTTGCCCTCAACGCAAGGATAGCTACACACTGAACCCTGGTAAAGAGACCTCTTCTGATCCAGGACGAGCATAAAGATGGAGAGTTTGGCTATGTGTTAGCACCAAGGAGATTTTAGGGCAATTTACTTACCTGTGGAGACTTTGGACAATTCCTCCTTAGAAATGCAAGGACTGCCTAGCTTCACTACCTCTCAAAATATCTGTTAAAGAAAACAACGGTGACTGTAATGGAGAAGTGAGAAATGGCCGTGAGCCATGTACTGACCATGTACTGGCCATGAGCACCAGTCTAAAGGAAGTCATGCTGTATTTGGGAGACCTTTACCATCTTTCCTGCAATAACCAGAACCCAAATGCACCACAGACTGACTAAGCTAACTCTACCTACAGGCAACAGTGACAGCTGACCTGAACCTGCTTTCCTGGGGCCGCAGTTACGGGCACTCTGGGTGCTGAGCAGCCAAGCTGTGCTTGCAGGAACGGTTGCCCACCCTGCTGAGACCAAACCAGCTGCCCTGATGAAGGCAGGCATGATGTCTGAGAGCATCTTCACCAGGGCACACCTATCAAGATGGCCAAACAGTCACGTGGCATTGTCCTCAGTGGAGAAGGGGACCTTCACAGCCCAGTCTGGATAACTATGGTGACAGAGGAAGATGTTAACCCTAAATTAAATTGTTGCAGTCACAACAAAAGCCAAACTTCTTTCCACTCCCTGTCAAAGTGCAGGATGGCTTGTGAGCAGCGTATTGCTTTCAGTAGGAAAATCAGTTTTCTGACTGCATATGAGAAAAAAAAAAAATCTGAAACAAACAAATAAATAAAACCCAGGGAGGCAGTGGGGAAAGAAAGGGGCGAAGGGGTCCCAGTGTGATGGTAAAATGTATCTCTCTCCCTAGACACATAAACACCCAGCCCTATCTTCTGAACCAAAATCCTGATGTTGGAAGGCGTGCAGGCTCAGAGGAAAATAACTGTAATTTGTGTGAAGAAGGCATTTGCAGCAATTCATTATAATTCCTTGCTTGCTGTCACCCGTCTCTAAAGTCACTGGCAATGCGGTACTTGTGTGAAGTTATTAAGGCCAAACTCTCTTTAGATTCATGGCAAGTGCCGAATGACAAGGCGAGAGCCCAGGCAGTGATAAAGTGAAGTGACATGCCATACCCCCTTCGTCTCCCCCACCCCATCACCACCATGCCAAGGATGAAAACACCGTGGATTTTGCAAATGAGAGCCACCTCTCCTCTCCCTGCCCTGTGCTGGGCTCTGCCTGCCACACACACATCTCCTTGAAGCATGCACCCCAAGGAGGGGGCAGGTGGGAGTGGAGGAAGGCAAAGGAAGATGTTCTTTTCCTCACTTTCCTTCCACAAAGATCACACAGGTTTCTCTCAGAGGTTTCCAGGCAGATGACATGTGTGAGAGACAGAGATAGGCAGGCTAGGCAGAGGAGAGATCCAGGTGGGAACTTTTCAGCTACCTGAGATAAAGACACCTCTTTAAAAAAAAAAGTATCTCTCTATATAAATCGATTGCTAACTTATCTGTATCTAGGTTTATCCCTCTATCTGTGTTTTGCTGTTCATTTCAGTAACCCCCAAGACTAGACAGAGGAGAGATGAATCTTTTACAGCTGTACAGACTTCCAGCAAACAAAATATGTAAGTAAAAGGTGATCACTCTAGAGATCAGGGCTCCTTTCAAACTGCATTTCTCTGCCCCCTCCTGTTTTTTCTTGCATCCTTGGCCTCTACATTTTTTTCTTCCTCTGCCCATCCCTTCTTTTCCTAAGCTGGGCAGAAAAATCAGCTTAAAGGATAATACTGCTCAGCTTTCAGTAGGATAACATAGCCAGCCCACAGGGAAGAGAAAACCTCAAACCCAACCAGAGCGATGAAAACAAGCAGGTTATTAAAGGTCCTCCTAAAGCGACAGCTAAACTCGTGTTTGCAGATACTCACAGGCTGTTGCTCAGCAGTGAGGATCTCTGGTTCAAATCCAAGTGCTTGCCAACAGCCGGGTTGTAGTGGGAAAAAAATCCTCTCCTCTCTCCTAGCCCCTTACTCTGGAAAAGCCATATGCTATTTTAGCAGTGTAGGGATGCTCATAGGCTCTGAGCATAATCTGTCAGAAGCCAAAGAGGAATCACCTTGCCCAGAAGATTTCTACTTGTTAAATTAACCTGCAGTCAGCTTCTGCCCATGTTAGGTTTAAAACTGCAGTAAAACTGGTATTGCCCAAATTTCAAACAGATGAGCAAGGCTATTAAGAGGCATCTGACAGGACTAGATTTTTAACCATAGTCCGCTGTCTTCTCATGCACTAGATCACGGCCATCCCTTAAGCTGTCCTTCACACTACAGTACTGATGACGCATCTCACCTCCCTTTAGGCTGGGGACAACATGTAGACCTTTTGAATTATGTCTGAAAATTCACCACATGCAAAATCTTGGAAAAACAGGCTTGCAAATGCCTTCCGTAATCAGTGTCTGCAGCCAGGGAAAGGTCTATCAGCAGCCACCCCTCACTGTTTTCCGAGGAGGAAACACCAGGGCTGTTGACTTTTCAGATCTCAGCATGGGAGAGAGGTTTTGCCCTTCAAACACCTGAGGCTTTCAGCTGAAGTCACCCTCTTGACTAAACCAGATAAGTCTGTGGGGCATGGATGCTCCACGACAAGAAAGGAGAGGGGCCCCGACTCCCCAGGGGAGCAGGGCACTCTTACTCCACTGAAGGCAACAGGAGTTGGGTCCTGAAATGTATTGGGGAACCCAGGAGTGAGTTAACTCTGAGCAAAGATTTAAGGCTAGGGCACAACATAAATGCACCCACTTGTTTAAATTAAAATTGCCCATAACCCTTTTATTTCCTTGCATCTGATTCTTCCCTGGCAGATGACAAGAAATTGCTGGTCGTTTGCGTTTTTTTTCTTGCAGTGAAAAGCCACAATCAATCACGCTTTCTTCTGACCCTGCAGTTACAAGGAAACAGAATGACTCTGGGCTATATTTTCAGACTCCACAGGTTGCTCTGACTCTGTATTTGGTGCCCCCTCCTCCCTCTCTGCCTCCATGTTAGAAAAGATCAGGACTCTCTTTTACAAAATAGTTCTGGCATTTCTATTATCACACATGCCTGAGAACAGGGATGCAATTGCACTGAATAGTGTGAAAAAAAGAAAGGAAAGGGGGGGAAAAAAGAAGAAAAATCAAAGCACAGCCGAGTTGATTATTTAAAGAGCTGGGTGAAATTTGCCATCCTTTTAAGGCATCCTGGGCTCTGGAATATCACTGTGTCACTTAATGTTTGCAGTTAAGTATTTACAGATCTGTTTCCATGGCAACCGATTCTTCAAAGTTACTTTTACAATTCTGTTTTCTAAAATGTGTTTCTTTGGTTGATTGCACAGGGATATTTGGAAAGCAGCCAGGTCTAAATCATGATTTTTTTCCCATTAAGGAGAGGTCCTTTCTAATCATGTTTAGTTAGTTCTTTGATGGCTTTATCTTGATTCGAAAATGTATTTTGTTTTTTGTTAGCGGGTGGGAGAGGGAAGGGGGGGAGAACACGAACAAGCATCATGGGGCTTTAGCAAAAAAAAAGGTGTTGGAAATTAGGAATGTGAAATAACCTTGTCTGAGTTGATTTTATTTATCCTTTCATTGTTTAGAAGAGTAGGCCTTTAACCACAACAAAATAAATAAATAAATGCCCCACTGACAGTTTGAATGCATTTCGAGGCCACAGGAGAAGATGACTCACTTATTAATTAGTCAGGGAGATGGCAGCATGGGGAGGGATGATGAACACTAGAAACAGTGCAGAAACTGCAACAAGCGGATCCAGTATGTGCGAGGGTTGGCTGCCCCCAGCTCTACCGAGGTACCTGTATGGGGCCAGTGAAGGTTGGCCCCACCGCTAAGGAGACACGTCGTGAAGCAGTAGCAGGGACACAGTCATGAGTTCTGCTACAGCTTCCTTTGCAACTGTGGACAAAGTAAATTGTAACGTGTCTTTGTGAAGATGTGAAGAATGCATGCAAGTGCTCTGAGCCCACTGATCTATGCTCTTCCCATCACTGCAGCACCATCTCCCCATCCCTCCATCTGGTCCCCAGTCCATCCCAAACACACAAAAGGGAGCACAAGAGCTTAATCTAGAAAGCAACATGTCAGGAGCCATACAAGTATGTGGAATAGATAGGGAAGGGATGTACATGTTCCCTGTCATAAGGTATTGTCCCTACCTGAAGTCAGAGATAAATTTAAGCTTGTCAAGATGTCTGAGAAAGGAGTGTGCTTAGCAGTGATTTAGGAAGGGTGTAAACTTTGGGCACATGTTGGAGAGAAAATCAGCTCAGCTGTGCTTGTAAACCTCACCACAAGCAAGGAGTCCTGCAATGCTCAACAAGCTACCTCCCACGCAAAGATTGTCCCTACAGATGAATATCTCAAGGGAAAGGATAAGACCAGAAGACAGAGTATTACAGAGTAATCAGAGTATCACAGAGCATTAACCAGAAAAGATTGGTAGCATATCTGGCATTGATAAAGCAGATTAAATATGGATGGGTAATTACAGAGATGAGGAGGGATGGGGAGAGGGATAGCCTGATCTGTATTTTACTGTGCTTTGTGTGAGACAACATCAGATGGTCAAATCAAGGAATGAGGATTCAGGACTCCCAGGCTCTCTTTCTAGTTCTGCCACTAATTAAATATGTGACCATTCAGGCACTCTGTGCCTCCACTAACCTAAACTTCCAAGATTGTTGTCAGGTTCAGTTAATTGCTGTCTGCAAAGAGCTTAGAAACCTACACAGGAAAGATGCTAGACAGGTACCCTGGTTTTAATGTTAAAGTTCAAAATATTATAATTGGAGAGCTGAAGAGGGGAGTGGATCTGAAACTGAAGCAACAGAATTACAGGAAAGCTTGTAAAGTGAAGGAAAACTAAGGAAAAAAAAATAACTTGAAGAATAAAGAAAGGAAAATGAAGACTCCTAGGCAAGTGATGGGCAAGGCGAATTTTGGCTGACTGAGATAATAAGCTACTCTTTTGAAACTTTTTCACTTTTTTCTCCTGCTGCAGAAATGCTCCATTAACTCTCAGGAAGATGATTTACCACTTGCCCTTTATAGACAAAGCTGAAATAGTAGGAACATCATAGCAAAACATATGACCCAGCTTTTGGCATATCCTGTGGCTCCAAACTTTTAATGCACAACACAGAGTCTTGGAATCTGAAGAGAGATGATGAAGAGACACTGCCTTGCTATGATGTTTATTAAATGGACAACAGCTACTAAGAGGACCAGAAGAAGTGGCAGGGGGAATCCTTACTCATGGGGAATGGAGGGAGGGACTTGATTTCTCCTGATTTATTTACCCTTCAGTCTATTGGGTGAAAAGAAATCTTCATGATGCATGACCTTGAGGACAAAGAAGCAAGAAGGCGTGGGCATGGCCACCTCAAAGAAAACTCATAAAGGAGGATAAAAGAAGAGGAAAAGAAAATCGAGATTGAACATAATAACTATGGAGTTTGGCAATGACCTGCTATATTATTAATTCTAGCTGGCTGGTGGGTGAGCCTCATAAAATGGGTTCCAAATCACAAAAACAACAGGTAATAATAACTGCTCTTACCATCTCTTTCTGTCCCTGGTCATTTTCAGCTGGTCCAGCTGAGTGGCCTGTGAGTAAATGGTTGCTGTATGAAAAAAGAATGATCTATCCAGCTCTGGGTGACGAGTCTTGAGCCTCCAGGCTCAAGATCACAGTTAGAGAAGGAACAGAAAAGCTTCCCCATGCTCAAAGATAGATTTTCAGCTGCTGGAAACTAGCCCATCCCTCCTAAAGGCAGCAGAGGTACTTGGTATGTCTTGCATGGTTAAATAAAAAAGGGTTAGGGATCATTCTCTAGCACCAAGGCCAGATGACATAGTCCGACCACACTCACGGTAAATAGGTCTGTTATTTTGTGTGGGCTTTGCTCAGAGTCATGAGAGAGAAACCCCATGTCATAGACCAGAGGTTTCAAAGCCTGAAAATGAGGGGATGTGCTAATGCCATGAAGTGTGACATAAGGATGTATCAGCGCCCATGAGCGTGCAAAGCCCACTGGAAACACAGTGCAGGACAGAGTAGGGTGGAAGGAGACAAACCTGGTAGAAATTCATTCACACTGCTTTTGGGAATGGTCCTTGGCATGATGAATGTTCTCATGTAGGGACTGGTGAGCAGTTTGGATACAGGCCAAAACTGCCAAGGGATGTGCTAATGGTTCAGTAGTGTGGGAAACTGTAGGGCAGGGCTCATGCCAACATCCTAGACTGTTTTCTTTGCAGGTAGAGATGTAGGCATTGTTGCCCATAAAGACAGCAACCTGTTGGCCTTCAGTTCTGCAGTTGTTCTTTGCTTTACACTCTGTTAAGAAACTCAGCCCCAAATATACTAAGAAGTAGGTTTTCTGGAGCTCTCTTTAACATTGTATGTTATAATTTCATTAGGATACAAGTAAATATTTTTCCTCTTGTTTATATGGGAAGTATGTCAGAGAGGAGTCGAGACAAACTAGGTTTCCTCTCATAAGCTGTACTCTATAGCACATTCATTAGTGTTACGTAGACATCTTGGAAAGAAAGTTTTCTAAGCCAGCAACTCCTTAAGACTTTCATATACAGTGTAATAAGTCTTTGTACAGTCCTTCTGGAATGAAACAAGCTGACTTCACTAATAGTCTATTGACTCTCACACCTCTATTATAAATAATTTTAGCTGCAGACATTTAATTAATGTTATAAATATACTATTTATTATGTACTTTGGGAAATGATTAGTTCTCTCAGTAAACATCATGTTTTAGTTTATTGTTTTATTTTGCCTTGCTGCAGTGGTGCCTTGCAGGTTCCTGAGCAATCACAGCCTGTGCTATGGGGGATCTGCCTTCATAATCACTCCTTTGCTGGGGAGACAGGAGCTTATCATCTTCTTGGGGTCTTTAGGCATCTAACTTAAATGCAAATGAGAGCATCTGGACTGAGTAGCACATAGGTGAGATTTGTCTGAGGATTAAGTGTCTAAGTGTTAGATGCCTACCCTAAGCTTGTCACAGCCTCCCGGTGTAGTCAGAGGAGAGCAGCAACAATCTGGATACCTGCCTAGGACCAGTTGGGTGATCCACACTCTGCCTGCCCGTTTTTCTCTACTGGTCCTAAAAGAAAACCAGCTCAGACTTCCTCCCCTGACTTCTAAATGCTAAAAATAAAGGAGATTAATCCCACCCCTATATAATGAATAAAGACACAGGGGCCTCCAGATTTCACAGGATTTGCTTCAGATAGCTACAGCTAGACAGTATTAACACTCCCTTCCTTGCTTAGGCTCTGATCCATCCCTGTGGCTGTTTCCATCTTAGAAACGTGCTGTCAGGCTTGGATTTCCAAAAAGAAGCCAGAGGACTGAGAAACTTTGATGGGATGAAAGTGCCCATCTGTACCAGGTCCCAGTGAAAAGCCTAGACTGAGTTTTCAGAATAATGCTATTCATGGAGTGGTAGGGTTGCCTCCAGCAATGTGTTTTTCGTAAGAAAAAAGGCTGTTGCCTACTTTGAGTAAGTTCTCTCCGTGCTTTATGCAGTGATTTCCATCAGAGGATCTGAAACGTCTTACACAACTCACTCTAGAAGAGGTCAAAACTCATATGATGTTTGACATCGTCATGACTTGTGGTTTTCTTGTTTTGATTGAGTAAACTGAGGCACATTAAGTTATCAGGCAACACGGAGAGCACAATGAGCCAATAACTCATCTGACAAAATATAAAGTTGCATAGATGATCCTGTGGTGTGCTTTAGCACCCATCCAAGGATTAAAAAAAGAAATGTTTGGTTTTTACACAGACACCCATCATAAACCAGAATATTTCATTTGATCTAACCTCATCTCTAGTTCCCCTCAAAATGCATGAAAAGGCTCGCTTTGTCTTGACTAAGTAAATGTGCATGAGCAGGTTTATCAGTTTTATTCTCTGACCGTACAACACCTTGCACACTGGACTATCAGTTCCAGCGAGGAACAGCTGATGCTACTGTTGTTGCCATTAACTGGAACAGCAAATTCGTGATAAGGAATTCCTTTCTGGGACTAAAAGTACGAGCTTGTGTTTAGGCAAGTGTGCAAGTGTCCTTGATATCAGTGGACGTTTTATACATGTATGAAGCGTATCAGTGTTCCCTGTATTTGTGAAAGCTGTTCTGATGTATTGCTGGAGCCCGTAAGCTTCAACACATGCAACATGAGTGTGCACACACGTACTCACTCACACACACACACACACACACACACAAGATAGAGTCTTCTGCCACTTTCTATCTGGCAACATATTAATCTTGTGTTTCGCATTCTCTAAAAGCTTCACCATTATAACATAATTACTGCTGAAATTGACCTTTAAAATATATTCCAAATTTCAAATGTCTTTAAACCCCTCAGTGAGCACCATTTTTCAATTTCACATATTGTTTTCTTTTTTAGGAGAGGCGGGACAAAAGATGGGAAAGAGCATTAGCAAATGAATGTCAGCATGTAACATATGCATACAGTGATAAAACAAAATCTTGCAAAAATTTACCTGGGCACTTTTAATATCCAGTCTTCAAGCAGTTATGATTTCCCTTAAGGTAAATGAAAATGTAATAAGACTAACTAAAATGTTGCATTTGTGTCTCACCCTTCCCTAAAGTAATTCAATCAATCAGTTTAGCTTCACTAATATTCAAATGTATATCTGATACTGGCAATATAAAAGTTCAAGTACTCCTCAGCCTCTAAATACATTTAAACTACCTTTATTAGAACATGCACTTTCCTAAATTTGTATTAGTACCTAAAATTGGTTGTGTTTTTAACTATCCTTAAAGGAAAACATAACCTTGCCTACAAATGAGATGCTGAACTGTGCGTGGAGGTAGATTTCTGTAACACAGCATCTAAGACTGAAAATGTGCATATTACAACGCACAGATGAACTTGTGTATGCTCACATTGCTGTGCAAATAAGAAAGTATAAATGCACATGGTGCTACTTCCACCCAACAGCATTTGCATCCAGCTTAATTCCTTCCATCTCCCTGCCCTGAGGAAAGGGAGGGCAGAGGACCTGGAGGACGGGAGGGAACTCCCATCTCCCGCAGGAGATCTCCACTGCCGCGGTGGGTCCCTGCCCTGGTCTGGGTCATCCAGGGGAAGGACTGCTGATGAAGGGTGCTGTCCCTTTGGCCAGTGAAAAGCTGCCATGGGTTTCTTCACATGGTTTCCAGTTGTGGGCTATCCTAGGGAAATCCCAGCTGGAAAAGATGGTTCATGGACCTCTCGCTCTGTCTTCTCCCACACAGGCAAGTGTATGGTCTGCATGCAGGGACCACTTATGCACATATGACTCTGCTCACCCTTGGAAGTATACACTCGAAGGGCGCTTTGCAGTCTCACACTAACAAAGCCCACTTAGGCTGGGGTGGGAGGGAGAGGGGTAAAAAGTGAGAGGGAACAGCACCCACAGAGGCCTCCAAGCTGTGAAGCACATGCAGCACTTCTTCAGAGGTTGCTTTGAGCACCCACTGGTGTCGAGTGTCTGAAGCCAAGCATAGCTCTGGCTTTACACTCACCTTCTCATGCTCCTTGCAGGGTCTCAGCTCGTTCCTATTGGCAGAGCTGCCTGTATCCTCAAGCAAAATACTGGGCCTGAACAGCACCTGGCAGATGAGCCAAGGTATTGCCTGCATGCTCTGCAAACCTTTGCTCATGTTTTGGCCAGATCCTTCCCTAACCGACCAAGAGGATGCTGACACCCCAAAGGGATGCAACTTTGGAGGACCAGCTCCAGCCCTGGGAGGCACATGGGCAATGACAGGCAGGCAATCACACTGCCAAAGCATGGGTAGGGCAGCTTTGTGAGGGAGGTAAAAGGGGACAGCCTCACTGAAAACACTGGGTTTGTGTCCATTTACCCCAGTTGAGGGTCCAGTCCATTATTTCCAGTTAGGCTTGATGGAGGATTAATCCAATCTCAATGTCAGTTTTCTGCCCCCTGACAGCTGCTTATGGCATGACACGAGTGCTGTATAACCTGCTGGCCCACCTTACCTTTCCCTTTACGAAAAAATGCCATGCAGAGTCAAGCTAGCTAAAAATGAAGACAAATGAAAATCATCAGAAATCTCATTAGTGACCATCCAACAGCTTCGCTGAAAGGTAGAAGGTTTTTGCTTTACCTTGCACACACCTGTTTTAGGTTGTGGGGTTTTGTTGCGTGTGTCATCCCCCCCCACACACACCCCTCCTTCGTCTATGGGGCAGTGAATTAAATTGCTCTGCCTACTTTGCACAGAGGTTTACATATTGTTCTGTTGATAACGTCTTTGGTATGCCTAATAGATGTAAGGGGGAAATATCTGTCTGTATCACTTCTAAAGTTTGTGTATTATCTAACTAGCTCACACTGCTTTAGAGGTTTTAAGCCCTCCATAAGAAGTCCTTTTGCCTGTGAATCTTTTATGTTACACCTAGGTGTCCTCATTATAAGGGCTCTACTATTTGACAAGCAACGCTTGTCTCTACAGTCGGTGATGAACACAGCATGACAGGCAATGTGTGCCTCTGTCCAAGGCACTGAATCACAATAAAATGGTAAATTACTGTCTGTCATAGCTAGAAACTGCAGTGACTAATATCCAATTCCCTATTCTACATAAGATGGGGTGGGGGGGGTGTGTGTGCGCTCGTTTGGTGGTGGTGGGAAAAGCTAGTGTTACATTCCTTTTTATTGAATCCTTGCAGTTGAAAATGTACCTGAACACCAAGAAAGAAAGCAAAAGAGGGGTTTTAGCAGGAGGAAAAGGATGAATTAGTAGCAAATGGCATTATTGCTAGAATATTTTTGGACAGCTCAGAATTTGTTATTGTTTGGGGATCATTGGGATAGAGATATTTGCAAATAGGATTCGCTTTTCTCACTCTCTGGCAGAAATACGGAACTCAGTTTCGATTAAAATGCAATAATAATCGTGAGTTGGACCGTGTGTCACTGCTGCTCAGAAAGGCCCCCATTAGAGAAGCCTCTATTTTAAAACAAGCCATTCATCATCACAGTATAATTTCCAGTAAATATATTGTTTGTTCAACTGTAATGCTAGGGATAATGTTTAAAATTCTCCCCTCATACCTCATTATGAAATAATTAATAGTAACATGGCCATTTCTTTTAATTTGTGAGGGGTTTTTTGTTGTTGTTTTTCTCCCCCTCTTCCTTTAAGGCAACCTCTTGAAACAATCAATATCAGCAGTTTCAAAAGTGTGATACAATAAATAAATCTCTCAGACAATGCCAGAGAACATCCTTATTATAATAAATTTACCATAAATAAAACTGTGTGTGATATTCCTAAGAGCCATTTTACATGAACGCCTTCAAATTTTGTGCAAGGAGAAAGAGGAAAAGGGGGGGCGGGGAAGAGAGAGGACAAAGATGTGTATTCAATAAATTGCTTTATTCTCAAAATACATTAAAATTGGCTTGCTGTATGGTACATACAGAGTAAACTCCTCCCCCCTTGCAGAAATACACTCTATTGTTTGGAGTTGTTTAATTAATATTGGCCTTGATTGTCATATGTGACTGGATTATCTGCATCCTTTTTTAGTAAGATACATTGCTACAGCAGAATTTGCAGCTTACCTGTTGTCTCACAAAACACTTTTGTAGTCTTTCTGTTGAAATATTGTAATAGACCAAAATCAATACAGACCAGCTGCTTTTGCCACCGAGGTCCAGCTTTGAAGTGACCCAGCAAGAACATACTAAATGGGTTTAAATATCAACACAGGTCTGAAACGTAGTTTTATACCCTGCTTGGTACAGTACAAAAATTCCTATTTTTCAGTCTTTTCCTCTCATTCAATATGCTACAATCCAGCATTTCATGCGAGCTTTAATTTTTGGAGAAAATTTCTCCTCTCCCTCTCCTTCCCATTCCCACTGGCTTTCAGTAAAACTAGGGCTCCATTGAGAATTTGGCACCCAGCTTCCTCAAGTCTAAAGCATGTACTTTAATTTAACTATGTGCATAAGTGTTTTGCTGAAGAGGAACCAAGCATATTGTTAACCTTACAGAGGTGTTTTCTTTGACTTTGAACAGAGATGCTTCAGGTGTCTACACAAAAGAGCAGAAGAAAGAAGGGCAGATTTCTATGCAAGACTTGCAGTCTGTTAGGATTTGATATTGGTACTGGGACACTGTGGTATAGAGGTGGTAAAATACAGTCAGTCACAGAGAAAATGGGCTCCTCTGAAATTTTGGATTGATTAGACCAAAATACTTCTTTGCTGGAAGTCTTATGCTTTCCTACTGACTTGTGCTGGTGTTATCCCAACTTCAGAAGTATATTATCTAGGGAAAAAAGAAGAAATAATATCTGGTAGGTGGTATATGTTTTGTTATTAATAGTAATACTTGGCACTCAGATGTCACTTTTCATCTCCAAAGCACTTTACATAATTAACTAATTCATCTTCACCATCGCTGCATGAGATGGAGCTTTTCACTGAGGCAGCACGGGAGCTCATGCATTCACGACTGACACTGTTCATAGAGCAATCAGGCTACGCAGATGGGTCCACTTTGGGGTGAAAAACAGCTGACCTGTCCTAAGGACATAGTGCATGGATATGTGCTAAAGGAGTATTTACTCTGAAAATGTTGGCAGGCAGTTCCCCAGTATCCACCCCAAAGCTCTGCATACCCATGAGGAGAGGGATGCTGTGCAGAGCCTGTTCTAGTGACTCTGCTCTCCAGGGCTGTCCCTGTGTCCTGGTGACTCCCTGGCCCTCTGGGTACTTGGAGGGCACTGGGGATGGGTTGCCCGTCTCATCAGTGTCTCCACACCTATCGGACCTACATATCCATTCAGAGCCATCCTCTGCCTTCAGCGGGAGCCAGTGGACACAGGGTGCTGCTTGGTCCAGGTCTGTTGGCAGAAACTGCATGTGAGGAAATCTCCTGTGAAATCTGACTTTCCTCGTGTTTAGGTCGGCACCAGCATTTCTAAGCAAATCACAGCAGTGGCAAAGGGCACCCTGCAGGCTTGGCTGGAGGCTCTTTGCTCAGCAACTGTATTTGCTGACATGATTATATTATTTTCTTCTATATATTTTTTCTCGATGGGATGACAGAACTTTTGCATCATGACCCAACCCAAAGCACGTCGAAGTCTGCTTTTCTGCTCTTTTTTCAATGGTCTGGTCATATCTGTGGGCCAAACACAGATACCTCCACTGTCCCTGCAACCAGCTTGGGAGAACTGTTTTAATCCTGCCAAAAACCCAGACATGCAATGATGACTTCAGTGGCATAGGTCCTGACCATGCACTAGAGATCATAACAGGCATCTCCCAGTGCCAAGCTCTGGGGAAAAGCCAGAGCAAAACAGTAGAAGCTAGTTTGAGGGGACAACACAGGGCAAAAAGCCCATGCAGGCACCCTGCTGCTTTCTCCTTCTTCCCCGTTGATGTAGAACGCTCAGAGAGAAATGACTTTTGTCACAGGCTCCCTAGTGTGGCACCAAAAATTAGGCTGCATGATCTTCCCGCAGGTTTAGGCATGTGCTCTGCTGAATGTGGGAAGCGATTAGCTTTCTTCTTGGTGCATGGCCATTCGCACGTGCATGGGAGGGGCTCTCTGCCAGAAGGTGATTTGTCAAAACTTGCAATGAAAGTCAAACCCTGCAATTAGAGGGAGCGGCTGTACTCAAAAGAGAGATGTAGAACATCCCAGCGCACGCTTGGATTTATCATATTGAAAGAACATAGTCCTCTTTCTACGCAGTTGCAGTTTTTGATAAACGGCCTACATTAGGACACCTCAAAGGTGCACTGCATCATTAATTACCAGGGTATATGCTGAAGAGGAAGTTAATAAAACTTGTCTCTTGCATGGAAGTGAGAAATCTTACTACCTGATGATTCCTGATGGAAGAAGATGTTTCTGAAGCCACATGTGCAACCTTGTACAGGTAATAATAGCAAAACACTCAGGGGAGTCTTTTGTGTTTGAGGATGTCATTTTTCTTTTTGATTTATAGGATACTAATGGTTTTTTTTTTTTTTTTTTTTTTTTTTTTTTTGAGCCAAGAGCCATGGTAAAAATCAAGTGATGACGCTCAGATTCAGAGAGAAAAACAGAAAAGAAAAGAAAAGAAAACAGAACAGAATAAAATGGGACAAATATGACTCTCTGGGAGGAATGCCAGCCGCGAGCTTTGCTATTATTATACTGGAGAATCTTATAAAACTCTAGCCATTAATAACGGGCTGCTGCCAGATATTGATAATTTATTCAAATTGTAGGTCTGGATTTGAGGGAGCAGATGTTCCTCATGCAGACACTTTCAGAAAATGAATTCCAAAGAAACAAAATAACATTCGGTGCTATCAGTAGAGAGGAAAGGCAGTATTTTAGTGTGCAGTAAACATCTGGACTGCCTTCTATTTTTATTGCCTCTCTCACCCCTGGTTCTCTCCTACCCATCCACACTTACCACTGGATGATTCTGTTGCTCTTCTTTGATGTTAAATAAATAAATAAATAAATACTCTGTTTAGTTTCCTGCTTGTGTTAGAATATATCACGACTGAGTTCACTAGGAGTAATAGGAACTGAGCAACTTCAAATCACTTTGAGCAGGAGCAAAGCCTCCAAACAAGCCACCTATTAGGAACAATAGAAACTAATTTTGATCCAGAACAAATTCCTCTAGTCATTTCAATGTTTTGAGGCTGCTCTACCCAATATGGGGCTCAGTTTTACCCTCTAGCAAATTCACAGATGTTCTCCCTTTCTCTGTCTCTCTCTCTGCCTTGCTAGGCTGGAGGAAGACTGGGTATTCATAACCCCCAAATCTCACTGGCACAGATGCTCCAAATTGAAGCAAGCTGTTCTATCATCTTCTCCAGTTGTTGGCTGCTCCATTTGAAACCATCCTAGACATGGTGCAACAGAATGTGCTGTGTGTCCAAAAACTGTTAAACATATTTCCTTGGGCACAGTGACAACTGCTGATGAACACTGAACTGCAATGCTTGCTACCAGTGGTCCTATTCTCTCCAAAAAAGAAGCTAACCTCTAGGACCAAATCCAGAGGTTGTAGTGAGATCATGTTGGCCAGATCTTGTCCCTGGGAGGTCACTTTGCTTTCTACAGATCTGTGTAATTCTGCACTGATTGGAAAGGTAGGTAGGTCCAAGACTGCCAAAGGAGCTAAGATGCTGGTCTAATTTTCAGCACTTTACAAATGACTGTACAGACTTACATTGCTAACCAGTCCCATTTTACAATTCCCATCCATTTCCAGCTAATCTCATGCAATAACTTGTCTTCCAACCAGTTGCACGTTGCCATCTGTCTCTGCTCCTGACTGATCCCAAGTTGCCATCTGCCCCTGGCCAGCCTTTTTTAGCTATAACCCATTTGGAGAGGTACCTAAACGATGATGCTCAGGGCTCTCAGTCCTTCAGATTGGATAGTCCAAGCCTCTGACTGACACTGGGCTTTCACAGCATGCAGAGACTGAGGGACACCCTCTTGCCCCCCCCCCCCCCCACCCCCCCAAAGCAGCCTCCCCCTTTGCAGAAAATGCTACAAAGGATTGTTTGCAAACAAAGGGAACCAAAGATGGATTAGTCCAGGGAACTAGAAAACAGGACATGGGAAGTACCAGGGGAAGGGAAAGAATAGTCACAAGCAATTTATTTGCAAAGGGTGTGCAGATGCAGTTGTGGGTCACTGCACCCGCTGAATAATCCCCAAACTAATTAAGAGTCCCTCTGTTTGCTCCCCACTGCCCTGTGCCCATTGTCTCTAATGACAGGCATCCAAGGAAGGCTCTTGCATGGTAGGAGGCTAAAACTGATTGTGCCTAATTTCCCCCCAAAGCTTGAAGTATGGCTTTCGAGACCTCTTCATGAAGAATTCCCACTGCTTCTGAGGCTGTCTTGCTTGGAGATCTGTTCCTTTTGTGGGAGAAACAGGGCGTAGGTGTCGCAACATTCCTCTGGGACAAATTGTCTCCCTTTTGTCTTCCCTGTGTTTAGGTGAGAGCAAAAACCTCCAAGTTTCACTCTGAAGGTGACAGCACTTCACAGTTGGATAGTAGAAGGGGAATGGAGTCATTAGCTCACTTCCCAGCCTTTGCAATGCTGCCTTGGCGTCCGATGCTGCACTTCCCATGCATGATGTGTGGAAAAGAGTGGAAGGATCAGGGCCTAAAAAGTGTCTCTTAATCTTTCCTCTGCCCAGTTACCAGCTGCCACTAACTTTGCAAACTTTATTGACTACTGCTCTGTCTGGTGCTAAGTATCTTCAGACTTCATTCCAAGTAATGGGAAAAAAAACTGAGGGGCAATCAGCTAGTTCCATGATGAATGAAGCCCATGTCACTCAGAGAAAATGAATATTTCTTTGCAATAATGACCAGATGGTAGCAAGACTCAGATCCAAATTAAAACATGCATGATAAATGCCAAGAAAACACAGAAAGACAAAAACCCAACCTGGAGTGAAATCTCTCTATAAATCTTTCCCCCCCTACAACACAGGCACTTCTAATGGGAATTAAATTATTAAGAGATGTTGCAAGGAGAATACAAATGTGAGAGTCTTCCTCCTTCTTGGAACTTTTTGAAAGAGTATTTCAGCACAGCCAGCTGGCTTTTCTTCTCCATATGAGACAGCACTGGGCTGAATGGGATCTTTTCATGTAGAAGCACAGGCAAAATACTAATCCAGAAAATAAATTATACATTGGAGTTGGCATAGAAGTAGAATATATTTTGCCTCTTGCAGAGTTGACCTATGGAACTCCTTGCCGCAAGAAATTGTTGCAGCTGAAGTTCTTCAAGGACTTAGAAAGGGGATAGTATTTGCAGATAGTAATACCATTCAAAATTATATTAAAGAGAACAAATGTGGATAGTAGTTTTACAATATCTCAGTTCCAGGTGGATGCTAAAAATAAATTAATGGTGTTAGAAAGAAATGCTCTTATGAAAAATGCAGAGTCCACAATTTTTCTGATGCTTTTTCATGAGGTATGTGATATTTGAAAGTGCTATGACCACGACAAAGGACAACAAGGACTGCTGGAGCTGATCTAACATGGCATTTGCAGGGATATTGAAGGAAATCTGTGTTTTGGCATCCTTCTGGATGGCTGCTGGGCGAGCCAAACCTGGCCCTTCACTGTCCAGCCAAGCAATACCCTCAGAAACCTTATTTTTAACTGTCTGTTTCTGATCCTGCATGATCCCTTCTATGTCCCCTTCCTTCTATTTGCAAACCTCAGGGTGATACAAAATGAATGGTCTCTCAGGGGGCTGGCTGGCTCCTCCCTGTCGGCACTGACACCTTTCCCCAGCACTAAGTTAATGAGAAATATTAAATTACAGAGGCACACGCACACTTTGGAAAGAAACATGGTGTTTGATCCCCCCAAACTGCCAAGCTCTACTTAAAACCGATAACAAATGTTCTTCCCCAGCAAGATGTGATTAGCTTTTATACCTGTGCAGATTGTACAAACACACAGGAGGGAGCTTTTAAATATCATTGATTTGCCTATTTGAAATTATTAATTTCAAATTCGGCTGGAACAACCTTTGCTAAATTACACTGTGCCAGTGGGAGTTAGAGGACCCACAAGTCTAAACTTAACTTAAGAATGGGAGGGGGGAGGACTAAAGAAGAAGAAAAAAAACCCCTGAAACAACTAAAAGTCCATTTAAACTCAGTAGGTTTCCAGTTAATTACATTTTCACACCTATCCTAGTAGTTACAGATGTATTTATAATGTATGCCTTCCTCAGTGGTTACTGAATACTGCATTCTCCACGGACTCTATGAGCCAGGATTTCTTTCCTACCTCTAAAAGACCTTCCGTTTTAATTGCAGTCACATCCAAATACAGTCTGGGTTCAACTGTAATGGTTTAAACTAATCTCCTTCCCTCCCCATTTCTCCCCTTCTTTCCCCCTCTCTTCTCCCCTATAAAAAAGGAACAACTGGGTGTCATGTGTGGAGACGTCACTGATACCTGGAGAAGCTTGTTTGAGGATGCCCTCATCGTTTGGCAGTGCAGTGGAACAGATCCATGCGACTACTCATCACAGCATTCCCACCCCATCCTTACAACATATCCCATCTTTCTTGGATACCGATATACTAATTTATCCCTTCCATAGCTTCTTCCCAGGGTGGGAATGCACCCCTTCTCTCTCTGAAGGGTTTCTCCTCCTTAACCCTGTGTGAGGCGGGACTCTGTGATGTACTCTCCATGTTGTAGGTCTCACAAGAGGGGTCGCGGCTGAGATTCAGCCCTTCATCACCCAGTCACAGCTGGTGTCCCACCGCTCTGTGGAGTGAAACAGACTCCTCCAGAAGTCAATTGCCCAATCTTGTTTTTTAGGGGGGGATGAATTGCCACCTGGAATCACCTTTTCCTCTCTGCTGGCTTTAAAGGGAGCCATAGGTGACTAGCTCAGTCACAAATAAACTTTCATGATACCTAAATCAAACCAGGTGAACCCTACCCTAACAGACTTGCCAGGGTCATTTGAGGAGGTTGTTGCAGAGAGAAGGACTGAATGTGAGTACACCTCAGGGAGTGAAACCAATGTTGCTGAGGCAACTCTGCATTTGTGAAGGGTTCCTGCACCTTTGGGATGGAGGAACAAGGAGTGGAGACAGAGAGTTAGTTCTGCAAAGCCCCTCCATTCCACTATCTCTTCTTGTGGAATGACCAACTTTTTCTGAGCTTGTCCCCTCGGGCCAGAGGTCCCCAGCTCTTCTGAGGAGCACTGGAGAAGAGCCCCATTATTGCACTCTTTACCCTGTAGGCATTTGGCCTCTCTAAATAACCTACATTTTCACCTGGAGCCATCCGAACGACAACTTCCCACCGGAATAAGAGGCTCTGAATGACAGTGTCAGCTCTGAAACACCAAAGGCTTGCAGCACAGTCAAAGGTTTCTCAAGGTCTCTGTAGAAGCAGCTCCCACAAAACTACAGCCATCACAGACTGCAGCCATCTTTCAGTTGTAGAACTAGGGACGCTTCCTCGGCTTGCCTTCTCAACTGCTTATCTCCAGTGTAGACATTGAGATAGACTTCAAAAACAAAACCAACAAAACCAAAGTGATCATGAACCTAAATTTCGCCCCCGAGAAGAAAATGACAGAAGAGGCTGCACTGGAGAGAAACTGGTCATATCACTTAATGCGTGACTGGAAGGCACTCTACTACGCCAGTGCTGAGGATGGAATGAAAACCTATCTGGAACAGAACAGCACTCAAGAGATTATTCACAGCCACAGTGTAAACAGTGAAAATTTACTGGAGTATATAGACCACCCAAGTGTGCCGCTAAATGAGCTTCATAGTAATGGAATTGCCATATCCCCCTGAATTGTACCTCAGTAAGGCTACCCTGCTGTTTCAAAAGCAAATTCAGACTAGCGGGTAGGAGCCCAGGTGATTAGAATAGAAGCCACAGGGAGAAGATAAACCATCTAAGTTGATAAGGATAGCTTGGACTGCTCTGACAGAGCAAAAACAGTGTGAGCATTCAAGGAGACAAGCAGGTTGTGGAAATATGGCAGTGTTACAGCTAAGGTTGCAGAAACACTCACCTGAAGCAATATCATACTAGCTGAAAACCCAACCTGTGATTGATGTAAAAGGCAGCTATTCACCTGGTGTCAATCAGCATAGCTCCATTGATGTCAGCCTCTTTTCTCCGTAGTGTAATGTGCTGTTACTTTGCTAATATAATGCAATATAATTTCACACTTTTTTAAACTTCAATGGAGTTACACAGACTTCCACCAAGTGAGGGTTTGGTTGACAACCTTATGATGCACATTCAGAAGAAAGCAGAGTTAAGATTACAGAAGCAACCTTAACCTCTTTTCCCAACATCTGAGTGCTCAGCTGCAGAGCCACAGCATTACTGTAGTGTGCTTTCCTCCCCAAACACATCAGCCCCTTCTAACCACTTCTATTTACAGTCCTCTCCCTGCATGTCTTGAAGAGCCTTATGAATGCAACCAAATGCAGCCTCCCTACCCACCTATCACAGCTGATCTGCAGGTGGCAAAACTGATGCAGTGCGATGCTGGCTGGTTCACAGAGGTCACACAGGTTGCCTCTTTTTCTTACTGATTTTTCACATTCTCCCTCATTATACTTTTATCAGCAGCAGTCAGCGTGAAGCCATAGCCAGCAGCTTATTGTTCCTAGGGGTAGTTCTAGAAGCTGGGAAGGTCAAAACACCATGGACGTCTCATTGTCCGAGGAGGGAGCTTGGGCTCAGGTGTTACGCTCTGGTTGTCCCTATTGCTTTTCTACTTGTGTACGGACTGGCACAGTGCTAGCCCTGGCCAGCTAGCACGCTCACAGGCAATACCTGGGCACAGTTTGGGGGGTACCGCAAGCCAGGAACCTTTCCCAGTAGAAAAATGGGTGATGCCATCTGGGTTTAGGGAGAAGAATATTTGTGGGTATGGGGGCATGAGTTATGCTAGTTCACTTGCCTGCAGAGCAAGGGGAAGTCTGGGGCTAGAGCAGAGGTAGCTGCTCAGATTATGCCTCTCCTGGCACTAGCATTAGCACAGTGACTTCACCTTTTTCTCCCCAGAGCTGTTTAAGAGAGGCACCTCTATTAAGGCACAGGGACGACGTCCTACACAGAGTGCTTTGCGAGGGGGAGGTGCCTCTTGATGCTGAGAACATCCTGCTTCTGAGATGCTGGTCAACCAAGGGTTGATTTTGGTGTCCCTGATGTCAACTCATAGCTCCTGGGTGCTGAGGCCAAGAGCAGCTGAGCAGGACAGGGTCTCCCTCGGGGGACAGGGCTCAGCCACTCTCCCTGGCTCTAAGTGCTTACTCAGCAAAGGGGGGGGAATGGGAGGTGGGGAAAGACAGCGATGAAAGAAAGCAAAAATAAACCCTACCAAATGAAACAAAAATGTTTTCAATTCCTGTCAGGAAAAGAAAGATTGGACATGACATCAAGTCAACACTCATTGATTCTCTTTTGTTATAACCATTATATAGAGCCTTCCAATCCCTTATGTTTTCCTGACTGGCAAACGCTGTCTGAGCACCTTAACCCAGAGTCTCTGGGCCACCCTCTCCCATCTTCTCTTTTTAAATTATTATTATTATTTTTCTCCTCATTGTTTTTAAATCACTCTCTACCTAACAGTTGTTTTTCACATTAAATAACATCAGATGAGAGCTCGCCATAGTCAGAAGAATGAAACTGTCATCTCTAATTTGCCTGGCAGAAGCCGCGTTGACAGGAAGTTGTCTGTGGTTGTTTAGAAATAAAATAATGCTCTGAGGAGAAGTGCAGAAACTTAATAAGACTTTAAAAACAACAGGAGCCATGGGGACTGCAGATGGTTCCTAGGCCTAAGGACTAAATAAACAATGATTTTATAGGCAAGAATGTAGCCTAGGGGAGATGGCCTCTAAAGAGATGTTCACACATATTGTGTCCAACATCATTAGACTGCCCGGTGGGAGCAAACGTTCGGCAGTTAAAGACATTTTGAAAAGGAAAAATCAGCCTCAAAAGATGCTTTAAATGAACAGGAGGTGGAAGAGCAAACTGTCTGAAGAACTTCGTGCAGCTAAATGACTCACCAAACATCTGTCTCAGGGACCAATAATTTGAAACTGATTGACTTACTGGGTGCAAAATATATAGATAAATGTAGAGGAAAAAAATAAATAAAAAACATCCAAAAGGGAAGGCGGGATTTGCTGCAGGAAAACAAGAGACAGGGCTTGGTGAGGAAGGGGGGTCAGGAGGGGGAGATTCATAAGTAAGTAGTGATAAAGGCAGCGGGGATGAGCTCTTTCAAAGGTCCGGAGCACAGCTCACATTCTCTCCCTCTCCAAGGTTTCATTTAAGCCTGGCACATCTGAGTGCAGAGATTAAAAAAAAAAAAAAAAAGAGACAACCTGATATTCACTGATTGAAAAAGCAAACACAGGGACCAGCTTCGAAAGGGCTCCAGCGCTGTGATTTTGAAAATAAGGGCCTTGGAACACCAAGTGCAATCTTCTACCCAGGGCTGCTAAACCCTTTCTGCCAAACCATTTACATTTATAAGGCCTTCAATCATGTGTTGTTTTTTTTTTCCCTTTCCCACCTTCCCACCCCCCACCCCACCTCCTCTCTCCCTCTCTTTTCTGCAGAGCGTTCGTTTCAGACTCGCTCTTTTGTTACACCTGTTTGCAAGTGGGTATTTTGCAGTTAACTTCAGCTGGCCTCTTCGTATTTATGGCTTTCAAGACAGGCAGAAGGTGGGGTGAGGGGGAGAGCTGAGCCAGGCTTTTTGTAAAGAGGTGTGGTAAATTTTGTGTCTAGCGCTTTTTGGCTGCAGGGTTTGCTACAAAGAAAGGAATGTTGATGTTGCAGCTGCTGCTGGAGAGACCTTTTTCTGCTACGGCTTGAGAAGAATGATGATTTCCCTATTGTGTTAAAGCCAAATCCTTATTTTGGTACCTTGATAGCTGTACATATAGATCTGTTAGACTCCAAACATTTTCTTACATTAATTACCTGGGAATAAGCTTACATTTCTGAAATAACAAATTCTTTTATAAGTGGAGAGATCAGAATTCTTTTCTTGGCAGCAATGTCAAAATACAATATTTTGACAATTTTCTGAGATTTCTTTCCGGATTTTTTTTTTTTTTCCGGGTGAAAGACACCATTTTCAATGATCTGGCATTTCCTAATAAACTTAGCAACAAAAGAAGCCATCCAAGCCGAGCAAAATACAATTTAGTGGAAAATTCCCAACCCTCTCACTGGACAAGGTCTGCTTTTGTTATCCAATCTTACTTTTTAGCCTTCCCCTGGAGTTGGCAGTTTAATTGATATGAACCAGGTTGACCTGTTTTTTTGCTCATTTGAGGGTACTTGGATCATATTCTGTGTCCCTTGAAGCAGTAGAAAAATAGCACCAGTGCTCTTGAAACTAACAGGATGCTCATCACCTTGGGTTTGTAAGACGAACACCAGATAAAGAGAATCAATAATCTATCTCAGAGCAGCAAAAACATCAGAGCAAGCCCTTCTACACAACCCTCAAAGGCTCACAGTGAGTCACCATCAGCAAACGCGGATCTTGTTTATGCCTCTCACGCTATCAGGATAACACACTAGAAATAACACCGCTATTTAGATCTCGCGTAGCGTTTGTAGGAGGGAAACAAGCCTCTCGAAACTCTTGGCAAAGGCAGTTGAAGCATCACTATCCCCATTTTGCAGACTGGGCAAAAGCGGGACCCTCAAGAAGGGTCTGGGAGTCTCCTAATGAGCAGTTCAGTGCCCCACCGCCGGCCCATGAACCCCTCTGCTGCCCATGTCACCAAAGGCATCAGTGGGGAAAGCAGCTTTGGCTGCAGGCGCTTGGGGTGGAGAGCCATTTCAAACACTCACTTTTGAAAGCACCTGACCCGTTTCCACAAATACTCTGTTCCCAGGAACCAGCTTTAGCTATGCCAGGACAGAAAGTGTGATTCCTAACACTGAAGGTCCAAAACATCTCTAGAGAGGGAGTGAGTGGGTGCTCCTGGTTCGAACGCGTGTTGAGGAGCAACCTTGGTTGTGCCCCTACCACTCAGTCACCATCTCTGCAGGCGACCTTCATCTAGTCTCCTACGCCAGTGTTTTCAAATGTGGGTCCCTGAAATTAAATGCTTGAATCCTTATTCAGACATCAAAATAGGTGGCCTTCATCTCAAAGTTGCTAAGCAACCATTGCTCACGCAGGAACCAACGGGATCTGCAAACACGCAGCGGTACCATCTCCAACAAGCAGGTCACTCCTCTGGTCCCTAAATGCTGAAGAACGTTGATGCATTGAAGCACCTGAGGGTGAACTTTCTGACCTTAATTTCTTTGTGCCTCAGTGTTGCCTTCTATGAAACGGTTATTGCACTTCACTAAGCATGGGGAATCTCTCGTGCAGCATGTCTGCAAAACACCTCAGAGTGCTTGGGTGAAAGAAATTGCAAGCAGGAAAGGGGCAAAGCAGGAGGGCAGAGCAGATAAAAGCAAGTGAAAGCCCTGACACACAACGATGTGGCATTGGGGCGGTGCAGGGCATAAGCAGCTTTCATTTTTCTGCTGCTGTGCTGTATAATTAAATCCTCATATTAATAAATGACACCTCACAGACAAAGCCCTGCTAACTTCGTATGCCCATGCAGAGTCCTATAATAGGCATTTGGAAAGCCGTGCTTGGAGGCTGGGGTGGGGAGGTGGGGGCTTGCAAGCAGTTATGAAGTTCAAAGAGACTCCAAAAACCATCTGGTGTAAGGATGGACAGCCTGGTCCTGGAATCTAGCTAACAGTCAGGTTTATTTGCAGCTGGGCAGGCAGACCGGCTGGCAGACCGACTGAAACGCAATGTGCTAGGACAGGTTGTGCCTGAGGAGGGGAGCATGGCCCCTAGCCTGCTCCTGTGGGATGTATCAGGTCAAGTCGAGGCCTGTGCAAACACGAATGCATTAGTATGGCACCCTGAATACCTGACTCAGGATCAAAGTGGTCCTGGTCTATTGAAGTATATTAAATAGTGACCAGAAATTGTCCCTGCCATTGAAGCTTGGTAATTCATATTCATATACTGTTACAATGGTCCATGGAGTGTATCTGTGTCTACACTACCTACTATTCTCCTAAACAATCTCCTGGATGGTTAGGGAATTAAGATAGGCCAAAGACCATCCTCAATGTGCAGTGCGGATATGAACACCCTGTTTTGGAAGCTAAGAGACTGATAACACAAGGTGCTCCCTGTTGGTTGGCCTCAGTGATTGAGAGAGGTCCCAACAACATTTACTTTAACAGTCACCAGAAAATCAAGAATCTGGACATCTTTCATCTGTATATTTCATACATATTAGTCAAGTGAGTCTCACAAAAACACCTGTGAGGTCATCTTCTGTCTTTATAAGCATTTTGTAAGGTTAGGAGAGGGAATATGCCCCACGGTTCAGATCAAGTGGAACCTCAGCAGAACCAGGAGCAATGAACGAGATGTAGGGATTCATAGTCACCTCCACAGCACATCTCTGGTGGGTGAAACTCAGTCCTGCATGGATGAGGAGGGGGGTGTCTGGTATGAAGCGGTAGGGTGGGAAACACACACAGTGTGGTGCATCATGGTCAGTGGCAGGTAAGAAGAGAAAGCTTTGTGGCAAGAAATGAAAGAGGATGAGGGACATTATTAGGGATACTATTATGGCTGTGCCCAAAGGAAACTCACAACGCTTGGAATTTGGTCCATCCCAGATAGTCCTGGCCATTTCGGTGGAATTCTTGTTTCCTTGCTTATCCAAGACTTTTTCCCAAACTTGGAAATTTGTTCCTTGTTATTACCATTTTCTGTCTGCCTTTGCTGTGTCTACCTTCGACTGAGTTTAAGAAGTGCAGGAATCTCAAAGAAATGAATACACCACTATTTCAAAAGTGTGAGATGTAAAGGAAAAACTGGGTTTGGTGGCAGAATCTGGGGCAAATTTTTACTCTTTGCAGACTCTGATTCAGGAGTGTTCAGGTGCTTTCTTGTCTGTAGCTCCAGCTCTCCGGCCTGACCCCACTCCTCCCCTCCCCTCTCTTCTAGAAAATAAATGAAGAGAGATTCTGACAAGCAGGGACAGGAGGAAGCTGTGACATATAAAATGGCAGTCTTTGCCAGGCTGTGCTTGCACAAACAACCCCCTGGTGCTTGTGAGTCGGAAAAACGCGGGAAGAGAGAAAGCAGAAGCTATAAGCAGCCTGGCTATTTTCAGGTCCCGTTCCAGGCAAAACTGGTACTAAATTATTTACCAACCAATTGTGTGAAGGAATCAAATCCAGTGGCATCCACATGCGGCACTCATAACCTACTAACTGCATTAACACAGCTGAGGATTAAGGGAGATTTGAATCAAAGTAATGGGAAAGAAATCATGTGCTGAAGTATTTAGATGTAGTCACTTTTCATGCTGCCTTGATGCCTAGGGACTCATCTTCCCCCTTCCCTGGCAAGTGGCCGCAGCCAGCTACTAACCGTTGGTGCTGACAGCTTCCAACTCAGCCAAGCTTCCATTTTGGAGATCAAATTTGCAGAGATGCAGCTGGGTCCAGGAGAAAAAAAAACACAAAACAAAACAAAACAAAAAAAAACCAAGAAAACAGACAGAGAAAGGAAACTAAAATAAACCTCCAGTGCTTTGGGGACTATCTGAATTAGTAGCAGGGGGCTGGCAATGGGAAGGGGAAGTCTGTTAAGGGTCTCTCAACTTTTCCCAGAAGATTCTGCGAACCAGTCGACATCTTTTGCTGGATTAGTGCCTGATGGGATGGGGAAACGAATCTGAATAGCAATAAGGCAGAGAGCTGGAGCAGTTAGTCTGTGAATGAACAGCCAACTACTGTGGTTGTAGAGATGGTGTCTCCCTTGACTGAGGGAGGAGGAGGCGGGAGAGGATCTTATGATTTGTGGGAGAATAGGGGGAATTGGTGACTGTCTCTAAGATGCCCTCCTGCCTTTCACTAGTGCTAGAGAACTGCTATACCAAAGCAGGCCTACAGAGCTGCAAATTTAATAGCCTCCCTCCAGTACTGATAGGCTATACAAGTGTTGCATGGTGAAGGAGATATCCGAGCATGGGATCTCCCATATCTTTGTTTTGTGTTGCAGAGCTTACCCATGCTGAGGAAGAGCTGGATAAGTGAGAAGCATGGGATGGAGCAAGTGCAGCACAACAGCAGCCACAAAGGCGAGGATTTAGGCCAGTGCTGAGTTACCTGGTATATATATCCCAGCATGTCATTTTTCTTTATTTTTTTCTCAGTGGGCAGGAAGAAGTCCAGACTTTGGAATCAGGCAACATTTTAATGCAGACTCAATGCAGAGGATCTGCAAATGGGCATCAGAGAAGCCTGCCTCTGAGAGTGGGCTTCATCCCACGGATCACCACCCAGACACTGTATGGAGTGGTGCTTGATGACAGTGAGGAGGGTTATCTCTGCAGAGCCTGTAAGCCAAGGACACAATCTGGCCCTGCATTGTTAAACCCTGGAAGTCATCATGCACTCAGCTCACACACAGGCCTTGTGTTACAGGGAGAGGGAAACACTGGCAAAGACATTGAGGTGACATCTCTTCTGGGAAAGTTACACTGGGATCTTTTTAAGCTCTTTTTGGACAGCAGCCACTAAAGATGGGCAGGACAAAGGAGCTCCGGTGAATGGCTTATCTGAAGGACACCAGTCCTGAGCATGCAGACCTGCACTCCGGGGCAGCCCAGGGTTGAGGGATGGGAACAGACACCTCTCACTGAGCCATGTTAACTGCAGCCTTTGTAAATCTGAGCCCCAAATCTTTATTCACTCCCAATACCCTATGTAACGTGAGTTTTTTACATGGCAATCAATGACACAGTTTCCAAGGGCAGCATTTACTCTTGCCAGTGAAAGGTGGCAGGATCAGACCTTAACGCTGGGAGAGGAAGGAGCCAAGAAATGCATGCCGGAGTTGAAAGCTACAAAAATAGCAACTAGTCTGGACTTCCCCCAAATCCAATCATAAGTGAAATCCAATGGGTTTTCATTCATTTCATCTTGCAAATGTTTCTTTTCCTCTCTCTCATGACAACTCTACAAGACAGATCTATACATATGTCTTGTACTTTGCATAGATCAGGAAACTGAGGCATGGGCAGGAAGGAGAGGGACATGACTTGCTCTGGATAGCTTGGATTCAGACTGCCGTGTTAACCTCAACCTTGGCCCAGGAAGATTCTAGGTGAACTGACTGAGGTCTCGAGAGCTGGTCAGTGCCAGCTGAAAACAGGACTGCCTATGGGATGAGGTGGATTCATTGTAGTAATTGGGTGTAGGGAGAGCTGTGAGAGCTGTAAACCTGTACCTTTACCTAACTATAGGCAACACCAGCCATAACAACAGATCTTCCAAACCACCCAACACCCCTCAGCAAATCCTGTTTGAAAACTACAGTCCATTCCTGCCTGTGTGAATGATTAATGTTATGGCCTTGCACATACAGACAGGGGCTCATCAATTTCTTTAAATGGTGATGGCTCTCTAATGCTTCACCTAATTTCAATGAATTTGCAAACCCCATTTCATTTTACTCGAGCCTGTCCCCCAAGGGCTTACATTGTGCAGTTTCTCTGAAAATGTGTATTGCTTTAGATCTGTGCTTTGTAATCGGTTAACCACCTACTTAGCAGCGCTTGTCATTTGGGATTTTGGTTTTTTTAATAGTCCTAAATCTTATCAAAACATTGAGTCCTAAATAAAATTCCTCCTGCTAACTACCAGTCATGAAGTCATTATTGGAAAGGGCAGCTGGGGGAAGATAGCAAAGCTGAGCTCAATGCTGCTATTTGGAATGGACAGCTTTGTACTTAATAATAAAAAAAAGTCACTGAGTGTTTAAACTCTGTTTTCCTTCATCTCTTAGCATGCAGCCTGATCAGAGTTTGACTCTCCTCTAGAGTGAAACAGCTGATTCAAAACCAAACTGACCTTCTTTGGTTAATAGTAATAACAATGAAAAAAAGAAATAGCATTCACGGGCATCTCTTTAACAAAAGGAAGCACTCAATTTCATGCAGGAGCTATTACATTCCTTTAAGCTAACACCTTCTGAAGCGGGCTATAAAGGAAAAATACAAAACATTAAAGCAGAACAGACTTGTCATATATTTTATCTTTTAATCATCCTATCAAGCTGATTAAATAAACAAAGAAAATGGTGATTTATTTGGCTGAGGGAAGAAGGTGACAGGGAAACTTTGAATGCATTCAAGGATCAGATGTGGTGCCAAACCAGAAGTCAGTTAGAGAAGGAGGTACAACTCTAAGATAGTCTTTCCTTTGGACTACCTGGTTCCCAGCTCACCTGTAGCTCATTATTGTAAACAGACACCAAACTTGCAAATGAAACAAGGTTTAACTCACAGTATAAATGAACCATCTGCCTCCTATTCTAGCACAATACCACCCTAACAGAGATTGACCCTGGAAAGAAACCCTGGATACAAACCCAGCAAAAAAGGTTCAGATCTGAGTTCTCATTTCAATCTTTTTTGCTATTTTTGGCCCGAGTCTAGCCATCCTGGCACAACTTGGAACAAGATCCTGGAACAACCTTTACTCTTCATATTATTAAATCTCCATCTGCTGTCAGATATCACTCTTTAATTTTGTTTTTACCCCTTGCACTTGAGAGTTACAGTTTGAGTAACAAAGCCTGTACAAAACACAGATGAATCATACCGGCAGGTTAGGGTGAACAGCTCTTGTATTAGTCACAAAAGCCTGAAGAATGGGGTGAATTATGTGCATGCCAGTCGTTGGGAGAAGATTCATTAGACCACTGGGCCTTGAGCTTGGTTAAAATCGCACCCTTTTAAATCACCCTGGAGAGGTTTTCTGGTGCAGGGGATAACTCACTGGAGAGAGACTGAGAGAGCTGGGGTCTAGGCAGGCTCTGACACAGCCGGCAATATGACCTTGGAAAAGTCATTCTCACCTCTGTGCCTTTGTTTCCCCTCTTATCTTCTCTGTATGGCCTGACAAAATCTGCAGATCAAGAACTACTTCATCTTATTTGGTGTAAATATGTCACATGGGACCCTCAAACCACTTCAAGAGGGCATCTGGAGTTGCTACCAGAGGGTAAATGGCGATGTGAGCTGCACAAATTGGCAGAGAAACCACAGTACCAATGCATGTTTCCCATTGCAAAAATATTTCAGAATGACAATGCAGTGAGGGAATCGCATTGGTCTTACTTGAGAACATCAGGATTTACTTAATCAAGCCAAAACAAACTGGCAAGAGGGAGGAAGAGGAACTCAGAAGAGCTGAACCCTTACCTGTGATATGAAAATCGAGGTTGGCCCAGTAGCTGCAGAAATTTTACACAACTTTCAAGGAGCAACAAATACACAGGCCAGAGACTGCGTGTAACCAGCAAGCAAGATGTGAGGAGCTTATTAAGCGTTAAGTATAAACAAATACAAAAATGAAATTAAAAAGAAAAAAGATCTGAGATCAATACTCTCTCAAATACCTGTCTTATCAAGCCTGGCATGTTGATTGCAGCCCAACCAAAATGACCTGCTGTGAATGATTCCCAATCCTTTTCTCCTTCATTTTTATTTTTTCATTCCTGCACTCAGATAATCTTTTATTGATATGATACACGCTTGTAAGAACAATGCTGCAGAGATAGTGGGCTTGCATCATTTCACAGGCAATGTCATGTTCAGGACTTTTGCATCCCATCTACCAAAAGTACAGAGGGACACAAGCAGGATTTTCAAAGGTGTCTAACTCCAAACCAAATAGATTTAAGCAGGAGTTGGAAAGCCCAGGAAGGCAATTAAATTCACTGTGCAAAGGCTGTTCCGAAGCAGGTAAGAAAGGAGTTTTTGTGCTCAGTGGTGTTAATTTACATCAGTAGATGATCTGGCTCTTTGTTTATCACTTCCATTTTAAGAAAGGTAAAACTGAGGCTCAGAGAAACTAAATTCAGTAGGAAAAAAACCCCATAGCCATCTTGTTGTAACTGAAGGGAATTAATGAACATAATTAACCAGTGAGGGTAATTAACCATTGAGACTAGGGATGTGGCAACCTCTCCATTGCTTTGAGACTTTTCAAGGCCATTAGATATCTCTGACTGAGCCAAAGGCTGCGGGACAGATGCAAGAGTCACTAACCAGATTCTGCACTGTGTGTGAGGCCAGGCAGATGCGTCAAAGGCTACTCCTGGCCTTCAAGCCTCCACTGAATAAGCACAAAATTTGGAAGTGCTATCATGATTTGTACCAGCCCTGTGCTTTATACTCCCAATATGAGTGTCCAGGCTTATCCATACAATGGCAGCTCCATCTCTTCTCTAACTAAGGAATTGCAGCTTCTACACAGATCTGGAATATCTAAGTTTTCCATCCAAAGTTTCTCCCTTAAAATAGAAAACAAAACAGTAACTCCTCTCTGCTTGCCTCACATTTGACTCTCCATCTCAAAGGAATTCACAAAGGAATGTCAAAGAAATGTATTTAAATGGCATTATTTGGACATGGTAACCAGTCTGATTAAAATTAAATGATTGCATGAACGCTTTGCATGCATCCAACAACTCACGGGCCATTACACCCTCTAATTGTATGAGTTTGGCGTGCTGGATGTTATGAGGCAACATCGCTGAAAACTCATGGAGCTGAACAAGGCAAAACCTGAGGTCTGAAACACTTCAGATCTAGAGGATATTTTGATTTGATTCAAAATCATGCATATCAGTCATGTTCAAGGAAAGCCTCATTCATCCCTTGGTCACATGGATGAAGGGATATTCAGGCAGAGATGGCTTTTATGCCCTTGGAGCAGGACTCTACAGTCATTAGTGCTGTTTGATTCCAGTTAATGTCTTACACATCCGCTGCTTGTAAGGGGTCAGAACAAATCTCTTCACTGGCTCTCTCCCCTGTCCCATCTTTGGACCCCATGCCCAAAATCATCATCATCTTGTCAGTCCCTCATGCAGTCTGTTTCCCCCCCCAACTATCATTCCTTCTGCCTCTTCAACTTCACTATCAACCTGCTCTCTCTCAGCTTGAAACTTTCCTTTAGTTCCTCATCTCTGACCATGTTTTTCCGCAGTCCTCAAAATCTCCCTCAGTCTTTCCATATGAGGCATTTTTTCTCTTATCTGCAGCTGCTGAAGGTTTACGCCAGAGCACATACATGTTGTTAGGGTTTTTTTACAAGAAGTTCTGAACCAGCACATGCATTTGATAGCACCCACTCTATAAGCACCTCAGCTCATTTAGCAGCACTTTACTTGCCAAATGGGTTGTGTGGGCTCTCACACATTATTTGCTGTCCTGAAGGGAAGCATCTTGGGCTTGCAGGTCTAACATCTCATTCATATTTTGCGCAAAGCATGCTCAGAAGGGACAACGGATAAACCAGTTGTCCTTTCTGAGAGGGCTGCTGGTCTAAGCGGAACAGATTTCCCTTTCCAGTCCTTTCCCATCTTTTTTAATCCTTCTATCCTCTTCCACTTAAGATGACAAAAGGAAGGGAGAAAGTCCACAAAAGTAGCAGAGAAGCTTGAAAAGTTCCCAGGGAAAGGAGCTCTAAGAGGACCCTGATAAGGATGATGGGATTAGCACAGGAAACCACCCAAAGTAAGGGCTGAATTTTCCCAAGACACAGAGGGATGAGCCCCAGAAAAGATACCAAGTAGTTTCTGTAGCATCAGTGCATGTTTTTTGTAAGAAAGGCAAATGCAGAGAGCTTGGGATCACACCTGAATCTATTTGCAGGGAGTTATAAATGTCCCTGTCACTGACAGAGTTAAGATGCGATTACCAGTTTACATTACCATCATTGCCCAGTGGATTGAATAAGCTACCCAGGAGTAGTTCAACTTCAAACTAATGTGACAGGGCCCAGAAACACCACCCAGCTCTCAAGTGCATGCAGAAAGGGCAGGACATGAGCAACAGCCTTTGAATCACTGCGGACCAAGATCGTATCATCCTGCAGCCGTCATCCTTCCAAATATAGAAGGGGATTCACTGACAACCTCAACTTCTTATCTTTGCTGCTGACCTTTACTGAGTTACACAATTGGTTTCCTGCACCGAAGAGGACTCAGATTCACGGTTTACTATGCACCGTCTGTCTCCACTTTTATGGTTTGCACTTTTACTTTATTATCTTTAATTTTCTTCTTCCAACTCTTGAGTGGGTATTAGAAAGTCAATACAAAACCTATTCCGGCCTTTTATTCTAAAATAACAGCACTAAGCTTGTTTATTTACACTGAGACGAGATGATATTTGTGACAGCCTTGTCAATAGTTCAATGGCATGACGCTAACTTTTTTTCTTTAAACTCAAATGCACTTTATTTGTGTGTGTTTGTCTGTCTCTCCAGATTAACTCTTGTTTTCCAGAATCAATATCAATATGCTCCAGAGAGTTGAAAAACTGCTCAGACAACAGCTGGTGAGCAAGGCACATGGCCTTTGAATGCTTCACCCTAGGGTAGAAGTGTGCTGATTCCAACGACTGAAGGGTCAGCTACTCATGCACTGAATATACAGTTCTCAGTTAGCTTAGTTGAACAGGACCATTTGGCAGAATTAACTTTTACCAGCTAACAGGGACTGATTGGAAAATCAGAAAATACTCCTGTGAAGGAGCCCCAGCGTGCCCTTCCCTCTGCAAATTCAGACTTTTTGGCTCCTACCACAACTTGCTGGTCACCCTGTTGCTGTTGACTGATACCTCGGTTCCTGGGAGCAGCTGAGAAAGCAAGAGCGAGCACGCAGTATTGCTCAGTGCTCCCTTTGGGAAGAAGTAAATCATTCATCCCCTCTTTGATAGAGCTTGGTGCCCTGCAGCAACATAAGAGGAAAACCTTTGTCAATTCTGATAGCATTATTTTTCAGTCCTACTATGCTTGGACATCTTAGGCCAAGTCCTATGCCTTTCTGTGCCTCAGTTTCCCACTTGCAAAACAGGATGTATGTAAAAGAATGCATTGGTTGGTTATAGATATTAGTTGATTAAACCATATATATTTTCAAATTTTAAGTCTCAGAATGAAAGGTTTGATTTTCAGAGGACCTGCACATCCACTCTTCCCACGAAATCAACAGGAAGTGTCTTCTGGCAATAGCAAAACCCCAAAGCATTAATAGTGTATGTAATAGCTTCCCTACAAAACTTTGTGTTGGGGCTGCAGCCCTCAGGATCAGAGAACCCCTTCAGCCAGGGGTCTTAATACTGCATTGCAGCAGTAGATGTTTCTCTGATGTGGAACCACCACCAGTGGAGGACTTTTTGCTGCTCTTTTTTGGGGTTGGTTTAAGGTGTTCACCTTGTCTAGGTATCACTGAAGAGAAAGACAATCTCCCAGGAAAGACTTTTTCTCCTGAGAGGTTTAATGTGGCTGAGATGCAAAGCACCTCTCTATCTCCAAACACCAGTAAAGCACATCCCCCAGACCAGTTAGGTTAAAAGGAGCTATCCCTTTCTCTCTCCTGGCAGTGGAAGCTGGAAGGGACCTGCAAGCCCACTCAGCCTGGGGCTGTTTCTAACAACACTCTGGGAAGGAAAATTGGGCAGGCCAGCCTGGCCAGAGGGGAATTCATTCACATCAAAAGGTTTGACTCAGATCAAAAGCCAGAAGTGAGGTTGCTCATCTGAACTGTACAAAACCCTCAAGCCTGAGGAATGGGTGTCTGAATCGAGGAGGCCCTGTCAACTCCCCTCTTCTTGGCTGATAAAAAGAAAGTCCCCAGCATATTTTGTCTCAGAGCCCCAGGCAGCTGTGATGAATAATGGGACAGGTTCTTATGCTCTCCTCATCCTTTCCTAGATGCAGGTTAGGTATGCCTTGCAAATCCAAAACATGTAGGCTCTTTGCTTTTGATTCAGACCTGACTACTCTTTGAGTCACCAGCTATGGTTCTGCATTTTGTTGCCACATTTTGTGGAAGGACCATCATCCAAGGATACATCCACCTAACTAAATGTCAGACAGACACAAGTGCTGACTTCCCCAAATACACAAAACCGAGGGCTCTGCCTACAAGGTTTTACCAATGTGGTCTTTCAGATCCCTCCCACCAACTTTGAGATAAAATACAAAAGTGATCTTTTGTCACTTTATGGTGGAGATCTTTGCCACTGAAAATATGTTATCTGTAATTCTGCAACCACATTCTTCCTGTAAGGCCTGGGGTGAACATGTGCACTGATGATAAGGGAGGTATAAACTAATCCAGCCATTTCTTGTAAGACCTGCAGTGCAAGACTCATCAGAAAGTCCCAGTGAGGTAGGCAAGGTTATAGCCCTCCCAGTGAGTCTGCTGTATCTGAAGTAGTTTGTGGTGCTGCACCATCTTAGCTTGCCTGTCCCCAGTGAAGTGTTTGCCTTCATAAAGTGCTATCTACATTTGCAGAACCTGGAGCCTTGCGATCCTTTAAAGCATGACTGTCAGAAGAGTTTGATGACCTTTCAAAGGAAAATAGGTTGTTGCCTACATCTGGTCCATTTTCATTCCGCATGGAGTTTGTTGAACAAATGAACCCCATAACTCAAGACAACACTTCCTCTAAGTCTTTAAAAACACCTGACGTCCAGCTTGAACATAAGCTATACCTTCCTAACTGCACTTGTTCCTGCACACTTTTTCATGTTCTATGTAGCACGCACAGGGTTTTTTTGTCTCATCTACTAGTCCAAGGCATCATTTTCCCTCAAGCTTGTCTCAGACCATGGACCCGCTCTCAGAACTTATTGGGTTTTCTGTCCTGCAGCAAATGTTTCGCATCATTGCTGTGACCTACTCCAGAAGTAGCTGCCTTTTGGTACTGGCTACAAGCAGCAGTCTGCCGACTTCGGTAAGGACACTGTGGAGAGAAGGCATGCAACAAGAGCAGAGGTGGGTCATGAATTATTTTTGAACTCTGATTACCAGTAAAGTGGTGCCTGGGAATAAACTCTAAACTGTGGAATTCAGGTGTGACTGGCTGATTATTTCCCATCTTCTCCTGACCCTAAAAGTCAATAAAGCTCCCATACTGCCCTTCTTTGAGATTCCCCTTCTTCCCTATAACAGTGTGATTAAAATACCCTAGTTCAGGTCCAGCCTATTTGGATGGTGCCATGAGCCTCTTCCCCATGGATTTCTTCCCTCTGGCTGTCAGCCAATCAAGGCTTCAGCAATCTGATCAGCTGCATGATTTAATGAACCCTCCTTTCGTGGGGAAGGGCACATTCCTTTATAAAAACTGGTGAGATATCACATTTCACAGGATGACCTCTACTTTCATAAGATGATGGGAGAAAATTGGTTTTGGAAATCGAGGAAGATTGCATCTTGTGAAACAGAATCCAGAGAGTGACACTGAGACCACCTTTCCATTCCAGTCCATTTAATTTTCAGGTTTTGGTTTTGATGGGGAGCTAAATATAGTTTGGGTCACTAGACCAGAAGCACAAATAATTAACGAGAGAAACCCCTTTCCCACTTCACTTCTTTACTCCAGGAAACTCTCACAGCAAATGTACTATGCTCAAAGCTGAATAAAGAAATAGAGCTTGTCCTCCATGCCACTGCAGCAATCTTTAGGGGGAGAAGTATACTTTTATTAATAATACCCTGCAATATTGTTCTGCTGCTATTGCTGTGCCGAAAAGGTGGATTTGAAGAGGCAGAATGCAATGGTCCAGACATTAAGACCTGAACCCAGAGGTGTTGTCTGGGATCCAAAGTCCTACATAAACCTAGAGAGTTTGGCACCTACATAATTTTCAGGGTCCTGCCTTGAATTCTTGAGGAAAATAGCAAAAAATAGTTAATGTTTATAACAAGTAGAGATTAACTTTGAGAGTTGTTCAGAGAACTTAAGAAAGATTCTCTTTCTTGAGGTCATAAACTTGATGCTCTAGGCTAAATAGAGTCTGACAGGTATGTTTGTTCAGGATACATTTATTACTGCGCTATCCAGGGACATCCACAATTACTGTCATGAGCCGTCTGATGATTAAAGAGCAGAATGAGCAAAACTGAAGACTCAAGGCATAGAACAAGGAGCAGAGATGTCTCCCTTCACTGGGAGTACCCAACTGACAGCAAATTTTGAGCCATTCAGGAATCTGTGTGTGTGTGTGCTCACTGAAACTTACTGTACATTTCTTAGACAGTGAATGCCCTGCTTCCATAACCTTTACACGTATAACAGACCATCAAAGGCACAGATCTTATGGTCTGCACCCTTAGCTCTTCAGAGAGCCCATCATGCAGAATTTGGACACTGGCGGGGATGTATCAGTGCTGCTCAAGGATGTGCTTTTCCATGGCTCTTCTGTGATGCCTTGTAATCCCTTGTACTTACAAAATGCCTTTCATACTCTTTCCACTTCCAGTGTTCTGGCAGAAAACTGGAAGTGGCAAAAGAACCATTAGTTTCTACAACCTGGTGTCTTTCTCCAGCATGGTCTGGCTTCCAGTTTACCCTGTACGAGGTTAACCCTTTTGCTGCAGTACTGGGTGAAAGTCTTTGCAGGTGTAATTTGGTAATACTCGCTTTACAGTGGAAGTGCACTGACTGACCCGAGGGATGCATGGCGAGGGGAGAACCTATCAGATTCCACCTGAAATGAATGACAAAGGGTTTTCCTCGTGTGCCCTTGTGCTACATATTCATCCACTCTCCTTGTCAAGTCAGACCTGCCTGGACTTGCTTCTCCTGGGGAGCTCCCCAGAGATGACTAACAGTGATAAAAGCTCGTCATCATTTAAGATGTGATTTGATCTAAATGTGTATAAGGGCCAGCAAGTATACCAACCCCTATATAATCACTAGGATCCATTCTGAATAGCCAAAAAGAGAGAGAAAAATAGGAAGAAATAATGTTCAATCAGTAAACTGCGGGGGGAAAAGGAGTGTCCCAAAAGTTTTACCTCTAGAAATTATGAGATAACAATAAAAGAGGGACATTTTATAGGACAGCCTGCGGCTGGGACAATTCAGCACAGCTTTATCTAGTCCTTCAGAATTCCTTCTCTATGTCGATAGAGAGGTCCACATAAATACATCCTAGAAAATGTGTGGAGACACCCATGAAATGGTCCATTCAGGACATAGTATATGAAGGGCCAGATTATATAATTGTTTGCTGATATCTGCCTTCTCATTTCTTCATTCCTCAAGGAATATTTTCCCTTTGTCCTTATGTAGAATGATCCTGGAGAGCACCCTGCCTGCAAATAGGATTGAAACAAACAGAAGAATAAAGGAAAAAAAAATCCTCGTCCCTGGAGTCTCTTCACCTGCAAACACTTTCCTTTCTGTGTGTGCATGGCTACATGTACTGCAACTTTATGACTGCACTGGGTTCCCCTGGGGAGCTTCAAACTCTCTTAATGCTTATGACCGCCAGTCAATTTCCATCCAGAAATATCCTCCATAGAAAAGACAAGAAATAGGCAAGGAGTAAACAAATATTCATTACTCCAGGAGTTAAAGTAGCATCCATTTGGATTGCACATCTGTAAAAGGCCAATAAATTGAAGGCAATGCTCATAATTACATTGCAGGCCAGGCTGAAAAAATGATGCATTCCTCCAGAGCAATTTGCTATTGTTGGAGTTTAGGAAACTTTTCCCTTCCTGCTGCTGCCAAAAGGGAAAAAAAAAAAAAAAAAAAAAAAAAAAAAAAGGAAGAGAAAAAAGATACTTCTTTTTTTGGATGTTGATGATTAAATAAAAGAACGCTGAATGGCAATAGTCATTAGACCAGCAGGAGGAATAAATAAGGAACATCATTGGTAGTTGTAAATAACGGATGCTGTTTTGAGCACAAAGCAACACATCTGGTAATTATTCTCAATTCCACTCCAATTGCTTTGATTTGGCGGCGTAAGGTGCCACAGTGAATTCTGCCTTTATTTATTTATTTATTTATTTGCAAATCTGTGTTTAATTGTAAATTGTCTTGGAGGAATCAATGGGATTTATTGCTGCTGCCATGTGAGGTGTGAAATGTTTGCCGTTACTGAACAATGGATTATTTTTTAATAATCTCTGCCTAATGTCCTTTTCGCTTGTAATAGGGTTGTTTTGGCATGGGTGGAAGTTGCTTTTGATCCTCCCCTTCCTCACATACTTACCTGTTTTGTCTCTCTGCTTATACTTTTTTATGGCTGCTCACTTGATATCTTATTAACATTACTTTCTTCATTAAAACAGAACTTAAACAAGACTACTCTGCCAAAGCCTCTTTATGTGACCTTCCACCACTTACTTTTAGGCAGATTTTTTTGGAAGGACATGTTTGGACCTAACCAACACATACAGGTCATTAACCAAAAATATGTTATTTTTTTTGTCTTTTCTTAACCCTGATTATTTTTGCATTATGATTTGTGTTTGTCTTTAGAAAGAATCCTTCCTATCCATTCTCACTCTCTCCTAAAATTTGAGATAAAATCCCTCCTTCTCTCCAAAACAAAGGATAAATGAAGAAGGTAGAGTTTTTCTTTTCCCTTTTCCTTTTCAATAATTATTAGAAAATAAAAAAAAAAAAAAGAATTTTGAAAAAAATTGCATTTATAAAAATTCTCTGGCTTTGACTGATAGCATTTGTGGATGACCCTTTCCTCTGTCAAGAATTTCAATTTACTCTTGCCCATAGTATGTCCAAACAGCACCAGGGGTGATGGTGACTATTGCACCTTTAAAATGTCTCTGGGCCTTGGCTCCGTATCTATGACACAGTAATAATGGACCTTTTTTACTGAATTGTCTGCTGAGATTATAAACATGCCAGGACTTCTCTTTTATTACAGTGTGTACAGTACTTAGCAGAACAGGGACACAGTCACAGTTGCTTTCTCCAGATGATACTGTAATTACCACATTAATTTGTATAACAACCTTCAATCCTCTGGCTGGGACACTCCTTCCCCTGAGCCACACTTATACCTGTACTAGACTGACACATCCTCTCTCCTTAGGACAGGACTCAGTTTGGCTGAGCCTGAGATGCTTTTTTTGGAAAAGCTGGGGGGAAGGGGGAAGGGGTTTTTTTATTTTATTTTAATCAGGAAACACTGATTTTCACCAATTAGCTTTACTTTAAAACTAAACAAAGAAACAACCCCCACCCTCCAGGCCTATAGCACATCGATTCGAAGCTGATGACAGTATCTCTGGGGAACCAGAGCCCAGGTGGCTGCAGGGATGAGTTCCCAGACTGGACTGCAGCTCCCCAGACTTCAGCAAGCCCCAGGAACGGTCCCAGAAAACCAGAGGGAAGGGGAGGACCCTCCTGTTTGCCAGTCGTGAAGACTCTGCTCCCCTGGGGATGACTAGAAAGCTGCCTCCTTGACAACCACTCTTCTGCAGAACAGCAAAGTCGCTGGTGCTGGGCACAAAGTCCCCTCTCTCCTCCTCCGGTGACAATCACTGCGCATTTAGCTCCGCTGTGGAACGGAGCAGGCGAGCTAATTAACACAATAAGTCATAAAGAGGCGGTGCCAGTGGGGAAAATGGAGCTGTGTGAGCTGTCTGTGTTCGTACCCTGTGCAGTCGTCTTGTCATGAGACCATAACTGTATGATTAAGAATGACAAGTGTTAACCCCTCCGGTCCGGGGGTCTCCCAGCTCTCCAGCTGCAGTGGTCTCATCCCATTTTCTTTCTCAGAATTACAGCAATTAGCAACAGAAAAGACTTATTAGTTCATCTATCCCACACGCTCGTTCTTCTCCTTGGACGGAAAGAAATGAATCCCTGTATTCGTGCAGTTCATTGTCCAGCCAATTTTTAAATGACTCGAACAATGAGGATTCCTTCAGAAAGCTGTTTCATTAATGTCTCTCTCTCTCTCAAACTGATTAGCTCCTATACGTGAAAGAATAAAATTTATTTGGGGAAGAGGTGAAACTGAAACGTTCCCCTTGTAAAGCATTCTCCAGACAGCTCTTCTGAGCATGGATTAGCCCTCCAGCCAGCAATCATATATTGACCAGCAGTCTCTATTTCTCCCATGGGGTATGTTTTGTGTCCAGTGAACACCTCCACATCTGGGATGCAACTTCTAATGAACCACAGAGGCAAAAATGAAATTCACATTGTTGGAAAACTGTTCAGTTGTAGCTGTTTTGTTAAAAACAAAAAGAAATGGTCTTGGGGGTGTGGAGGGGGGAAAGTCTACAGAGAATGGAAATACACAGTCCTGATGATGTTCCACAGCAAGATTAAGCTGGGTTCAGGGCTGAGTGTGGCTCAAAACCTAGACAGATTCATACTTTCAACGGTTTTTTATGGATTGCTGTAGTTGAGTGTGTGGGAAGGGAAGAAGGGAAAGGAACAGAGGAGAATGGAAGGAGAAATGATTCAATATGTTGATCCAGATCATCCAAACTCAGTGGCTCTCAACCCTTATTTCCTCCTTGCAGGAAATGAGGATTAAGATATTTCCTATGAACAGCTGAGTCAGAGGATCATCTTTGTTATTATTTTTACTTGGATTGAGTGTCTCTGTTTAAATTCTACAAAATCATAATAATTGAAGACACACAGAAAAGCTAGGTAAATTCCAGGCACCACAATCCATTGGGAATGAATGTCGTTTTCAAGTTATATTTGTTTTTGCATTTGTTTTCCTTCTTTTTAGCTATCAGTGCCTCATACTTAAATATCCCCTGAAGGAAAAAAAAAAATATTAAAACCTACAAAACAGCTGACATAAAGAAAAGGGCTGAAGAGAACACCTGACTAAAGTAGTTATTATTATTCACCTTGATACACCCCCCACACACATAGACATTAATCCTTAGCAACCTCTTTATTAACAACTTCTCTGACAGTTGAGAAAGTTCCACTTCAGTTTATTTATTGCATTTTATCAATAACAAGATCCAAATTGCCCAGGAGAATCCCTTAAACTCCAACAGGCATGTGTGCACCCAGACATTTTGTAAAACTTTTCGGGCTTGATATAGAGCTTACTGATATCTACAGTGGTGTTAACATGAACTGTACTGGGTGTCAGATGAGATCTTCAGGTTTGTTTTCCATCCTCACTCATGAAAAAAAAAAGAATATTAAACGTTGAAGCCTGATTCTGGCAAGTGGGAAAAATCTTCAGCCCACGGATGGAATCTTTTTTTAGTGAATTATAGAAATTGTACAATTTGGGGGAGGAAGGAAACTGTGGCTTTTACATTAAAAAATAGGGAAATAAAGATCATCACTAGGATAGAAATTTCTGTGCCTGTTTAACTCATGGCTTACATCTCCAGAAGATAAAAAGCAAATGAGCCATCCAAATCAAGGAGTGTTGCCCATCCCAGATTCAAAGTGCTCACTGGTTAACCAGACCTTACTAGTGAGTCTGAGCAAACCCAACAAAAGCCAAGTGAGAGAAAGAATTGCTTCCAAGTCCCAGCTGAATTTCGTCCTTAAGGAAGCAAGAGACCTGGAGATGGGGATAACCTTCAAGTGCAAAGATGCCTGTTACAGGTTACCATGGAGGAGTACAGAGGCTTTGGGATTTCAAGCCAGGACTTCCACCCCTCGAGTTAAAGAACAAAGTACTTCTGCAGGGCTACTGCCAGGAGTGAAAAATAATAACTATGGGGAGTTGTTCAAGCAATCTCAATAAAATTTCTTGGAGACTAAGACCATGCACAGTTTGAGTTAAAGTCTGACCTGTAAAAATCTAGTCCCGATTACTGTAAGGGTCAATTAGTCTTGGGAAATACGTATTCCCACTAAAAAATTATGTGCTCAATCCGTCATCAAACAGGTATAGCCAAGCACGGCCTGAGGGAATCTGCTTGCTGGAGTATTGCCCCTGGTTTCCTAGCTCAGCGGTGTGTTCAAAGGTTCATTGTAAGATCAGGAACTGGGAAGAGGGACTTGCATGAAATGTGGAAAGAAGCTCTACAAAACTCTCCCAAGCTCTCAGCCATTTTTTTCCCTGCTATTTCAGAGAGCTCTGCCAAGTACTGGATGGCATAGAGATTTCATCTGCTGCATGGACCCATGTGCATTTATGGTTCTGTCCCTTTACCACAGAACACCTCACAGGGGTTAGCGGACATTATCCTTGCAGCATATCAAAGAACAGGACAAGTAATATTACTGTTTTAACATCAGCTGAGAGCAAAGGTGATTTTCCCTTGTGTTGACTGTGCTGCTACATGGCAAAGGCTATACTCCAATCCTGCTTGGCTGGGATATTGCTCTGAGGTTGTTCTCCCTCCAGTGAGGCTAAGCTAAAAGGGATAATCATAAGGTTTAGGTAACTAACTGCAAACCTCTGTCCTCCTCTTGACTTGTTTCTTCACACAGTCAGGAAGCACTAGAGATACTTGAGACCGACATTCCTCACCTAATTCCTAGCTTGATGTTTTGAGTGAGGAAAATGAAATCATCTGGACTAAATAATCTAATTGCGTGGGTGGGAGTGAGTGATGGCCACAGAAAGTGGCCTACCTTCAGCAAATAAACCTCAGCTTCTGTGAAAGGACACGGCAACACCTCCTGCTGCCAAGCTGCCTGCTCTTGTCTGGTTCATCACTTTGCACACATCCAGCTCTAAAGAGGGTGGTCCATGGCGTGCAAGAGCACCGCACAGAATCCTTGCCACCAGAAATGTCCTCCTTGACACCTGGTGGAATTGCCTTCCCCTCCCTCCCCCTGTCTCCTCTCTTCTCCTGTTTTCTGTTTCCATTCATTGAGAAGGGAGAGAAACCAGCTTTTTTTGCAGTTTCATCCTGTTGGTCTTCCATACATATAAACAACTTCTCTGGCAGGATAATGTATACCAAAGCCTGTTCTAATGTACCCCACAGTAAATCAAACTGACTTTTAAGAACTTTTGTGGAGTTACTGCTTAGTCACTGCCATTTAAAAAGAAGAAAACCTGGTCCTATTCTTTCACCTGCTTGTTATAGCTTCTAGAAATCATAGTGATATTACCTAAGAGAGAAGCAGGCAGGCAGGTGGAAGAAAGAAAGGAGGAAAGAAAAAAAAGAAAGAAATAAAGAAGGTAAGAAAGAAAGAAAATAAGACATTTCTACTTCCAGTAAAAAGAATATAGGAATGAATTCTAAAAAAAAAAATAAGAAATACTTTGACAAATTGAAAAAAAACCCCAATATTTTTTTCTGTAAAATTGCCACTCACTTTTAAAAACTCTAAAAAGACATAGAACCTGAACAATGCATGTGCACACACAGCCCACATAGTACCTAGTTATGTGCAAATCCACATATTCAAATTAGTGTGATTTTCTTTGAAAGTAGGAATTAAACTGACTTTTCTTTTACCCAGAATGCTACAATAAGAACAAATAATGTAAGTATGCACTTTAAAAAATCTTGATCTAAAGAAATAAGGAGAGGGAACATTTTCTGATGCTCATGAAAAGCAGTAACTCTGACATGATGTTGATTTCAAGTAGCCTTTCTTTGAAATACAGGTTGCCATAGGACTGGTACTAGCTAGGGGTATATTCCTGTTGTCGTTCGATGCTGTCCTTGCCATAAAAGTTTTATATATATATAAAGTGTTTGTGTATTTCTGTTTGTGTTTTTTAATTCCACTGATTCCTTGCACTTTGTAGCCAACGTATATCAACTCTACATGAGAATTCTTTGCTAGAGAGCTTCACCTATAGGTTGCCTGTAGTATATTACACCATATACTGTGAACACCCCCATCTGCATACCTGTGTCCAGAGGTATGCTCGGGTAATGCCCAGAGATTTGACTTCCATCCAGGAAATGATGGGGTTTTCAGAACTAAAGTTGAAGCACTGGCTCTCCTGGGGCTAGATATGCTGCCATACATCTGGCGCTTTGGAGGTCTGCTTCAGAGCGTGCTTTCCTGCACTTCGTGGTGAACAGAGAGGCTTTGAGTAACAGATCAGATTTGTTTATTCCACACGACAAACAGACAAAATTCAACACTACTAATGCAAAATGGTTTGGAAGAAGAACTAATACAGGCTGGACCATTTCAAAAGAAAATAAGACTTGTTCACACACCTTTCTTAACCCTGAAGTTTGTCTAGACCACCTGAAGATGTGATTGAATAGAAGATACCAGTTTATGTTTGAGCAGTACTTTTTATGCTGACATACCAGAACCATTTCATAAGCCTGTGCTGTTTTTCCTGTTACCTTCAGGTACTCCTCACTGAAAAGCAGCCACCTCTGATGTTGTGCTAGTTGTTAAACAATGCGCAGGAACTCTCCCTGGTGGCTTTGGCTGGGGAAGGAAGGGAAATGCAACAAGCAGGCTGACTTTTCTGCTGTGTGAAGCACTGTTGAAATCAGCAGAAAGAAGCTAAGAAATCTGTCTGACATCCTGTTAAAACCAAGAAGCTGTTACTACAGGAGGCCTCTTGACAGGGTATCAGAGTGCACACACTGAAACAAGTTGCTTCATGGGCAGCCGAATGTGTAAACCCTCTTCCAATGTCCCTACCCCCATGAGTTCATTGATGTCTCATAAAAGATGGGCTTATGAGCACTAATGAGAACTCTCTGCTCTGCCTGGCTGCCTATTTTCATGAAATTTATAGGAAAACAATAGCTTTGGGACCTCTTCCACCCCATCAACGATAGGTTAAATTACCCAGTGGGTTCAAAGCTCAAAGGAGGAGCCCTTGACAGATTGACTGATAGATGGGCCCAGGCACACACTTACAAACAGCTTGATTGTACAAGTCTGATTTCCTTTGGAAAGAAGGAGCAGGGGTTTTATTGGTCCCAGCCAATAGATCGGATAACTTATAGCAAATTGCCTCCTATTGTCTTCTTAAGATGTTGCTTTAATGACAACTCACTGGCAAAGCACCTTCTGGATTTTGAAGATGTCACTTTAATGCCTCCCTGGGCCAAGTGTCCTTGCTGAGCTTGAGAAGCTATGATACCATCACTGGTGAATGTGGTACAGCTGCAAGTGTCCGGAAAGCAAAGGTCTGGAAGAGGAGGAGAGCTTTTCAGAAGCATGCCCTTCATTTTAAAGGGCAAGGCTGTGGCTTTGAGAAGCCGAACAATTTCTCTGAAGCACGATTTTGTTTGTGCTGCAGGGGTATTTATTGTTCTAAGATTTCCTGGCATTTGGGTGGTGTAGGTAGAACAGATTTACATAAAAAGGGGAAAAAAAAATCAAATCTTCAAAGGACCTTTAAAAGGACAATATCCCAACCCACTGTCTGTTTGGGGGATTTTATTTGGACACAGCTGTTGCTGAGCCTTTTGTGACCAGACATTTGTACGTGTTTTACTGCATGTTTGCACTGCTGCACGCAGGAGATAATATAACTGACAGGCTACTGGTGACGGATTCCTACAGCACAGAGGATGCAGGGAGGTCAGGAATGGGGCTACATCCTCTCCAGTATGATAGGACCACCTTTTCCTTTTTTTTTCCTGCAATGCCAGCAGCAAGATGTTCCCCATCCACAGCAAAGATGCACATGGGTGGGTGCTGAAGTCCTGACAGGCTGGGCCCAGAGACAACTCCCCTCCAAACTCCCCACAGATGCACCCCTGTGCTCTCTTATTTATTTCCTAGCACATTTACAAAAGCCAGAAGACTCATACAAAGCTGAGGTGGGGAAAGAGGACAAAATGAATAAAGAAAGAGGCCAAATTTAAGTAAGGCACTGAATAGGATTTAGAAAACATGACTTCTGCTCCAAGCTGTGTAATGAGGTGCTGCTCCCAAACCACAATGGCTTAATGTTCCTCAGTTTCCTTGCCTATACACTGAGCGAGGCAAAGAAGTCGGTTTCATCTGAAAGAGGCTTTAAAAGCCACTGACAGAGCTGCAGAAGGGCTATTACCTACATCACCCAGCAGAGCAGCATCCATTTTAAAGTCATCTTTCTGCCCTTCTTTCCTTGGTGGGTAAAGGTGAGGAGCTTTACATTGCTGGTACAGCAATGGGGACAGGAAGGAACTGCAGTTTGACTTTCCACCCCACTCTGTTCTCTTCTGTGGTCAGGGATGGATGTGTTCACAACTGACTTAGTATTTGAGGCATGTCCGTAGGAAGCAATGTCTAACTGTGGAAAACTACAAGAACTGGAGGACAGAAAAAGAAAAAAGAAAAGAAGAAGAAAAAACAGTCGGAAGCATATACACACAGGGAGAAACCCTTCTGCCAAATTTCTATGCCAGTTTCTGCAACCCTCAACCTATTCTTTTTAACACCAACTTGCCAAAATAAACTATAGTTTGCATATTCTGTGGTTGCTTTTTTGGCTGTAATTTTTCCTATGCTCACGTCTCAGCTCTAAATACACTTGCAGGAGGGGAAACAAATGTGTGCCCTTCCTGGTAGCAAATCCACTAACTGTCTCTGCACTTCATCAGGCTGTGAAAGGCAGACTTCACACCGTGAGAAACAGTCCAGGATAAATCAGCCCATTCACTCTCTTCATTCATCTTTTGAATGTCTTTTGCATGTGTTCAGATTGTATCATGGTGAAGATAATGCTGAAAGACTCTTCAATATTCGCCTTTAATTGTTGTCTGTTACAATGTTCAGCTTTCAGAGAGGGAACGTGATTGCTGAACAAAATTCAAATAAGCAAACACCAAATTGATGATAAAAGGATGTTTAAGGCTCAGATACTTGGACTGTTCTCAAGGAAACCTTCCATGAAGGCCTTGGCCCAAAGACCTCTGGAGTCTGAGTAGGCTTTGGACTAAATCCTAAATAGTTTCATGAGTACACACTGGTTTCAGACCTCATCTGCGTATCTCTGGAGACTTATGAATTTTCACAGAGTAGAGCAAAATCCTTACCCCCATTCAGGAATAGGCTGCTTGCCCTGGCTGCAGAAAGTCCTGCTGACAGTGAAAGCAGTTGCTTACATGGAGAAGGTACCATTAAGAGACTAGTTCATGCATTTTACCTGTCCTTTAATGCGTGGAAAAAGAGCCAGACACAATCACAGAGGAGAGTGCACATTATACCCTGTCAAGACACCCTACCAAATCTAAGCATTTATGACATGCTTCTGCAGGCGTAATTGAGCATTTGGATTGTGGATACCCGAACTGTAATTTTTCAAGGACATCAACTGATGAATGTGAGGATTTCCCTGTATTTGCATCTTTACTCTGAAGGTAAAACGTATGTTGTCTATGAGCTCTGCTGGCTCAAGTGATCGCAGTGGGTTCAACGGAAGGCCATACATTTGTTTATGATTTGCCTGGAGCTGGTAAAGAACTATTCCCTGATATAAAAGCAGCAGAACTGTGTCCTGGACCAACATGTCTTTAGGGTGCAGGAGAGGCCAGTCTTACAGCAATCTCCTTGTCCCAAGCGTCATGTCTGGTAGAGCAGCCCATGGGTTTGCCTGAGCCACTGTGAGGTGGGATCAGAGTCCTGCAACCTCTTTGCTGGTTTTCCTGCATTTAATGGCAGGATCTTGAAACCAGCTACTAGGAATAATGGAGACATCAGGGTTGGATTAGCTTCAGGACTTTCCTTGGAAGACTTTGCAGGCAGGAGGACCAGCTTATCAAATCAAGCGTCATATGAAGTATAATATTCTACCCTGGCACTGCTAAAAGACAACACTTGTGATAGCCCTTTCCCATTCTGCTAATTGAAATAGCAGCAGCAAGTACATATATGCCCACTAATGTAATCCTTTCTCCTGCTTACTAATGTAAGCAATGGAGAAAGTCTCACACAGCATATTGCCTTGCATACTTAATCTTCACTGCACCCTGGGCTATAGGGAGGTACAGATCTGCCTTGCTCCAAAGGAAGCAATGATGTCCCAAAGAAGCCAAGAGATACGGCCAAGGTAACCCAGGCTGTTAGAGACAGAGCAGACACTTGAACAAAAAGTTTAGGTTGGCCCTTTAACTTCTGGGCTGTCCTTTTCTGCTCGTAACAGAAGCAAGTGACAGAAGGAGCCCAGCAACATCCACCGGCTTAGTAACAATCATTACTATGCTAGGAGACTGGATGGATAATGCAGTCCCAAAGCATGGACGTGAACTAATGTCATCAGCATTGGTATAAATAGGGTGTCTGCATTTAATTAATAAATAATAGGCTGCAATGCTAATCTCCTTCTGCTAACTCTTTTCTAAAGGTGCAATCTATTAATCACATGTCACTGCCAGCCTGGTCACTTCTTTTTTTAGATTCAAGACAGAAAAAAAATAGCTAGAAATAAATGGATCCTAAATACAGCAGGGCAATTGAATGGCACAGCCAGCATTATGATCCACTGCTGATTTCAATCCTTAGCTACAAGTTTTTCCCCCTAAGGACGGATATAATACTTTAAAGAGAGACTGAAGGCTTGCGATGTTGTTAAAGGTCAGCATGTTACTAATGTCTGCAAAAAGGAGGATTTTTTCCCTGATTATTTGCCCATGGAAATTCTGTCACTCTACAATGTCTGTCGAAATGCAATAAGACCCATTTCTGTGGGCACCAGCTAAGGCAGGTGAGAAATTCCTTTTGAGATGGGGACAGCATAACTTTCTGAAAAGCACTGGAAATCTCTCACCTGTTTGGCACATGGTGAGACGAGGGAGCTAGAAACTCAAGGAGAAGAAACATTTGTGTTGATATGGAAATGTAGTAAGAGGGAAATGAGAGCCTACTCATCTGGGACCATATAGGAGTCATGCAAATTGCTTCCTCTGCATGTGAATATCCACTTTCTAGGAAGCTTCCCTCTCAGTGCTCTGAATGAACTCCATTGTGTCCATAGACACAATAAAGATTTTCACCTGTTCAAATGCTTCAGGATTATCACCATGCTGTGCCTTTCTAGGGTCTTTTAAGAAAAACCTGGAAAACTTTGCCCCAGGAAAACATTGCCCCTTGTGGTTTTGTGTGTGAGAGGTGGGGGAAGGCATGTGTATTTAGGTCAAAAAGCAAGTTTCCATCCAAATTATTTTGATTGGAAAATATATCCTACTATCTCTAGTTGTTACACATAATTGATCGCAAAAATGTATCCTTACTAATTGAACTGATTTTCAAAATGATTAAAAGCTTTTCAGAAAGTTCAACTCCACAATTCTAACCTGTTTGATATCAAAGTTGTGCTGAGGCCTCAAAAGAGTCATTCTCTGGCTAAATTTCTTTATTCTTCAGTCAAATGCAAGTCAGAAGTCTCAGCACAGAACATCTGGGTGAAATTTTACAGTCAGTTTATGCAAGAGGTTAAATGAGATCTAACGATTCCTTCTACATCTAAAACCTATTCATTTCCTTTTAATCTAGCCAGAAACACCAGAAGAATGGCTAGTGCTCCAGTGTTTTGGCCTTTCCTCTCAAAGTCCAAACTTCAATAAGAGAACATTACAGGCTCTAATAAAAACCACATTGCCCATAATACTAGGGAAGAGTGCTGGATCACACACAGAGATCAAGCAGGGACAGGGACAAATTCAGCTCATTGCAAACACTGCAAAATATACTTGCATCAGGATTTGAATTTCTGTTGTGAGACATGATGTTTGACCCCTGTTTTGTCCTGGGTGGCTCTGGTCCCTTTGAAGAGTTCCCTGTAAAGAGACAGTTGGTATTCAGGGACTGCTATATCCCAGTTTCCTCCTGCACCCTTGTTTCTCACACAGTACCCACGGACCTGCCTCTCCTATAGCGAGTGGCATGGTGGCAGCACGGGCTCCCTGGCAGTGCACTGTGTCCCTCAGGCATCTGCTGAACCTCAGTTTCTTTTCCACTCACAAACTTGTACACCAAAGACAGCTACTTGGCCTTAGCTGTGACCAAATACACCAGCCAGGACCACGTGGTGTGAGTGTGCAGGAAGAGGGTCCTTGTCAAGGAGGCCATGCTACTAGCTTAAGGTCTCGTGTGTGTTATTCAGGATGCCACTTGCTTTGTCTCAGAGGATAGGTCCCCAAAAGGAGCTTTGCTTGAAGGCCATCCTTAATGTTTCCTTTCCCCAGGTAGACCCTAACTCCACAGCCCCTGGCCTGATGTATTATTTTCACTCCCAGTTGTGCAACCCAGCGCAATGCTTTTTCTCGCATCTGGAAAGACACTATATGACAGGTCTGCATCCAGACGCTGTATCTGGTCTTCAGAGCGTAAGCTCTTAAGGAAAAGAGGGCCTCTGTCTGTTCTGTATTGTACAATGAACCTGGTGTCATGGTTCATAACTGGTCTCCCAGGCACTGTCGCAAGATATAGTAAATAATTAGATTTCTGATCTAGGGAGTGGAGAGACTGCTTTGGTTCAGTCCAATCTCTAAAGTCATTAAACTCATACTATCTTCATTCCCCCTTGCCTGAGGTTCTGGCCCATTCTCCCACACCTCTTCTTCATTAGCTATTCATAATAATAATAGTCATATTCATTTTGGAAAAAAAATAAAATCCAAGAAAGCAACTCATCCAATGTACCTTACATTGTGGCAACATAATTTCATGTTAATTGGATGGCTGCTTGGAAGTGTCAGTATTTTGTGGTTTATAACCAGTGCATCTGGCCATTCATCAGAGGCTCAAGAGATGGATAAAATAAAGATTTGGGGGAATTAATTACCATTCATATGGCAGTTCATGGGCAGGAAGTATTTTACTAGCTATGAGCTCCTGCATACTAGGTTTGATGCTACAGGAAACCATCCCTCCACTAAGGCCAGTCCTAATATATTTGAGTTACTTATCCCTTATTTTTAACACTCTTCTAGTCCAGTTCATTGGCCAAGCTCAATTTGCGTTCTGAAACCAACCTGCCCTGGCACAGGACATATCCTGCTGCAGTTCCCACAAGCATGAGCAGGCAGCGTCTCCTACAGGAGTGAGTCTGAGTTGACTCACTGTAAAAGTGTGAGGAATCAGCCACACAAAGTTGGCTCCAACTATTTGGAAGAACATCATTATTTGGGGAGATTTTCAAAGGGAATATTTAGACACCCAAGGCCCATTGACTTTATGTGAGATTTGAGCAGTGAAACACATTTGACACTTTTGAACATCTCTATTTATCTAACCAAGTTACTTCTGTGGAACTAATGATTAGAGAACCTGAGCACCTAATAATCTTTAATGTATGTATCCTTGCAGCACTGATGCTATTTTATAGGAGGGAACTGGAATCAGAGCAAGACGTTCGGCCAATTTTATGTGTATATTCAGACAGTCAAAGATAATATTAGTCACCATATAGAAATGGAGTGAGAATAATAGCCTGACCCTAAGTAACCTCTTCAAGGTCAAGGAGAAAATCTGTGGCAAGGCAAGAAGTTAAGCCTCAGTCTTCCAAGCTTCAGTCTATTGGCCTGTGTAGAGCTTTCTCTTCCACTGTGCAGGATCAGGCTGCAAGACTGCCCTTAAAATTGAAAAGAAAGGAAACAGTCCCTCACTAATTGAAGCCAACTGTTTATCCTCCCTGGGGGAAAATGTTTCAGTACAGTGCTGCCTTGAAAATTACCTCTCTACAAATGATATTACAAGGGGCCATATTCATTTTCCATCACAGATTCCAAAACAAGCTGGTTTTAAAGATAAAAATGTTTTTCTTAATTATGAAAACACATTTTAAAGACACTGATGTTACGCACTGCTTTTAATTTGAAGGTTTTTTTGGGGGGGGGGAGTTCACTTTCTGCCATGAGAATGGGAGTGGTTGGTAGCAAACCCAAATACAAAAATGAAAATGGAAATTGACTTTAAAGAGGAATTAAAATTGATCAGATGATTATCTCTGTTGCTCAGGTTGATTGCGATGCAACCCCTCCTATTCTTCCCCTGACATTATGAAGCAAACACATTAATGGAGAAAGGTGCCTTCCCTTTTTAGGACAAAACACCAGCATCTCCTACAATCCATAGATTTTATATAGCAATTTTTATTCATAGATCTTAACTAGGGTTTCAGAAAAGTCAAGTGTCATCATTCATATGATACAGATGGAAAACTGGCATGAAAAGGTGAAAGTTGTGATTCATCTTACCTCTCTTCAGGTGTCTAAAAGTGAGATATCTAAATCTGAGTTAATTGCCATAGGTTCATTCCAGATTTAGTGGATAGAGAGAGAGAGAAGGGAAACTTCCAAGCACCATTTATCCCATCTGTCTTAGGACGGGGTGAATCACAGTCTGGAAGCACCTCTCTCCCTCCACTGTCTATTGGAGGAGCCTAGATGACTAACTTGGACTATATGCCTAATATTTAGGTGCTAAAGCTAGGTAAAGTGAATTATGCCTGAAATAGCGTTTTAAGGACAGTGACATAGAAGCCCTATTTAAAATTTCTTCTGTCCCTAAGTCCAAGGCTCCTAAGAGGCCCAGTTTCTGGGTAAAAGCACTAGATACAGTTTACCCAGAGAGCTAAATTATTTACATATGGATTTTCTACCTCCTCAACTGATTTCACGTACATACTGCAAAATATATATATAGTAATTGGAAAATGGTGTGTATGCCACGGAGAAAAGTTTTCTTGACCTCCAGTATCTCCGGAGTCTTGAAACTTCTTGCAAGCTGTGTTACTATAATCTGGGATCTTAGCAGGCAAGGGGCAAAACCCTTCTCACTGAAATTCCCACTCAGAGAAGAAAGAGTTCAGTGTGCATCGAAACTGCAGGGTTGAGCCAGTCTTATTTTAAATTGCTCAGTTGTAACCTCTGTGTGCCGACAGCTGAGGCTACTGACTATAGTCCAGACATTTCCAAGCTCCTACATCACATTAAAACTCACTTTCCAGAAAGACCCTGGATTAGTCTAGAGTCAAAGGTCTTTGCAAGCATGCAATAAACAAGTGACAGTCATGAATAAACAGGCACACAGCATTATGTGCTGAACACTGGACTCAGTTTATACCCTGGCAATACTTTAGGCAGCAGTATAACTATATGAACTGTACCACATATAGAAACAACAAACTTATTTATCAGGGTTTTAAAAGTGTTTAGGTACTTGCTTGACATCAATTACGGTTGGGGTAAGATGAATAAACAAATACACATTAATTACATATGTATGCCAGATGCATGCAACTGTAAGTTGCCAGAAAGACTGAAATTCAGACTTAAGAGTAATGATGGCAGGCAGGGGAATAACTTTGGATATCTTATAGCATTTTTTCTTGCTAACTCTAAAACATGCCTCTTTTTATCCCGATTCTAAGTAAGTGACCTGTGACCAGTGGATCTTCTGCCAGATGCCTCAGTTTCCCGTGTACTAATTCTTCTCTTTGTCATTCTTCCTTGCATCACATTTTGCACCAGACCTCTTCTAAAAGACCTCTGCCTTTGTGGTACAGCAATCAGCAACAACAGCATTTTCACATGGGGAGAGATACTGGATGTTACACATTACAGGCCTTGCCCAGAGATTCCTTGTGCATTTTCATTAAAGTATCACTTAGTAAAATACAGAAAAAGAACCCACACAACAGGAGTAAGGACAACACCAAGCCCCTCATACCTAACTCATTGCTAACTGTATAGGGGATGTTGGTGCATCACTGCTCCAGGAGCTGGGCTTGGACTCAGTGTGAGAACATTTTGATCCTTTGTGAATGTCAGACTAAACACATAAGGAAGAAGCTTGGAAAATCTCAACAAGCAAATGAAATCTGTAAGGTGTAAGCATCAGTCACCCTTACTTTATCCAACATCAGGCAGAAAAATGGCCTATATGTTCCCTTTCTCCCAAATGCTCCTCTGAAAGAGCAGCAAAACATGCCTTCCATTTTTTAAAGAAATGCCCATGTAACCATAACTACAAGTTCGTCAATAGAAAAATGCATAATAAATGGCTTGTTATTTCGACTCTTTTGTGAGACAGTTCATTAGAAACTTCATTTGTCTACATGGATTGCACTTATTCAGCTATATTCTAATAAAATGCACATTGCTTCCAATAAAGGGAATGCATTTGCTATTGATGTGCTATAAACTACTACACAGAGAGGTGTTATTATATCCCTGTGTAATAACAAGCCAATTATAATGATCAGCAAAACCTTTACAATAAAGTCAATGCACGAGGAGTGATTATCATAATGCATTCTAACTGTTCAGTGCCATAAATGCTTTGCAATTAATTGTGGAGCGTATCTATAAATGTATTATTAATGCTGTATAAAAACCCATTGACAAGCAACCTTTACATTAAAAAAAAGATACTAGGATTGTAATGTGTCCCTGAGTTCACCTAGGAGGTTGAGCTGTATTTACAAAGGTGGAATTTTTTATGGGATTACATTTTTTATTTCCTCCACTCTCCTCCTCCCACCACTTCTTCCATTTTTGCCCTGTTATTGAAAAAAACTCCAAATATCACTCTGCAATGTGAGGGCCCTTGATCATCTACCATATTTGATTTTTGGTCCTGTACACATTGTTTTGGACACAGCTACCGGCTTTCACTGGTGTCTTAAACCTATGACACTGACAGCCTGACATGCATGAATGCCAAAGGCACTAGCCACAAGAAATGAGGAAATAAAGGCATATCATAACCTAAGCAGGCAATGCAAGAAGAGTGAGAAGGAGAATAGAATCGAAGTTACAGAATTGATCAAAAGTCGTGTGGTAACAGAGAACAAAACCAATAGCAAAACCTCAAGGCGATGAGCTCCCCAGCCTCTCCCCAGGCTCTGCGCTGGACTCTCCTTCTTGTCAGTAAAGTATTAATTTACAGATGCTTTATGAAAAATGTGCAATATGTTTTGGTTTTTTTCCTTTTATTCCCTTAATGCTTGATTTTAAAAGGTTGTCCTTAGGACATATGCTAGAACACAATGTCCTGTGGATCTTTTCCAGTTCCTATTGATGGTTACACTTCCATCGATTTCAATCACTATGGAAAGGGCAGACGTGAACAAAAGTTTGATGTCCCTTATATTCTTTCAGCTGGTGAGTGTGGAATGGAGCACATCAGCCTTCAGCAGAGTCATCGAATATAAAACACTATACATGAGAATCTGCTGGAGCCTTTTTTCTCCCCCAGAATTAAGTTTTACCAGACAGTGGAGAGCACGAATGGGGTCATCCAGGGCCACATTGAATTAACTGATCCATTTGCATTCCGGTACATTCTGCCTGCTTGAAAATACAGCCTTGTGAGGACAAGAGGGTGTCAGCTGTCAGTAGGGTCATGCAATCCTGAATTTCCAAATAAACCAGGACATTTTCATTTCCCATTGACTGTAATCAGTCCTACAACAAGCCACAGCTAGAAAGAGAATATTTCCATGATGCTCTTTCAAAAATGCTCTTTCTCTGTCAGGTTTATCTTAGGACTAAAGGAAAAACACTACAGATTTTAACAGATATTCAGACCTGGAATAAAATCCAATGGACATGTTCGCTTTGAACCCAGTGGCTTTGAGCATCTCTGTAGAAGGCTCCATCACACACAATGGGACCTAAAGCTCGGCTCTGCCTTTCAAAGACAGTAGCTTCACCTGAACTGAGAGAAAGGAATAATGTCCAAATCTGGGTGAGTTTCTTGATTCTGCCCTGGACTTGATGCATCTCTGTTCACATGGGGAGAAAACCAGGACATATAGGCCAGAAGGGGCCAGAGCGATGCTCAAGACTGTGGGATATCTAAGGTGGCCTTCGTGGTCCTAGTCCCAGCTCCTTCGCCAGCCCTTGACTAGATAGACAGAGAGGCGAACACACTTCAAGGCACTGACATCTCTCCCTCCCAATACTACATTATCTCCGACGGCCATTCCTCAGGAGCCCACCCTGTCAATGACACCATGGTTTTCTGTTGGTCCTGACACTTCCCCAGCCTTTGAGGCAAGAAAGCTGCCTCCCAGTTTCATACCAAGATCTTTTGGTTAGGTTCTTGATTTTTCTTTTTTCCTTTGACTCATGAGCTTATCTCCTCTCCCAGTGGATTTTTTAACAGACTATTAGAATATTTTTAAACAGTCATTCCTTGTCTTTACCCTTCACACAGAGATACTGCAACTCAGCACCAATATGCTGTTTAATATTGGTTATGTAATTAATAGAGAAAAGATATTTAGATTTGAGTGTGAGAGTATGTTGGGGGTTTTTTTGTTTTGTTTTGTTTTAATTCCTCCTGCAAGAAAAGTCAAAAACAGCTGATTAATCACATTTGGGGCAAATCTCAGGACGAGGAGACGTATGAGACTTAGGAGGAGGATTTGGCATGGAGCTGCAAATCTGCTTTCAAACTGCAAGGGAAGATAAAGAGGGAGAGAGATGTTGTTTAAACTGTTGTGGTCACTGAGGGAAAGAAAAGGGAATATGAGGCCCCAGATGTGGTAAATGTCCAGAGGTCCTGAGTCCGGACCTCATAAAATGTGAAGAAAGGAGCTGTTACTGTCCAACTAACAGTCTTAGCCTTATAAGTGCAATGATTGCAGCAAAGGCTGGCACACGTGTGTTGTGTGTCCTTTGGAAGTCCCTGTCTGTCCCTTGCTCTACCCGAGCTATAAAAGATTAGGGTGAGTCATACTGGGCTCATGGCGGTGTTGAAAGGGTTAATGGGGATGCGTTCATGGAGAAGTAAGCTCGGACCTTTTCCCTCAACTGTGAGAAGGGAGAACACTATTTGTGTCCCTGGGGTGTTTGCCAGTGCCACCTGCCCGTTCCTGCTGAATGGGTGTGGGGACCATAAAAGAAAAAGAGATGATTAGTTGAAGAAAAAGCTGTGGCAGGCCACATGAAGGTAGGGTGTATGGATTACCACCTGGAAACAGGACATTGCCTCAGCCTGCTCTCCAGCTTCTGGGTTGGGAAGTCTTTTAAAGAAGCCCACCAAAGGTGCAAGGTAGGGAACTGCTGGTAAAGTGGCTTCCACAGAGCTTGATGTGCCAGGCAACAGAGATAAGGAAGAGATGAGAATTACAAAGTTACAACTCTGATGCATGCATAGTCCCAGACTTCAGGATTTCTTGCACACAGGCATAGCCTAACCTCCAGCAGTTCAGAAGAGGAGATGCTGAGCTCTGTTAAGATCCATCTCCTTACCCATCCTTAACTTTTCTCAGACCTTTCCAGTCCGAAGGTCTGAGCAACTACTCAGCAAAGCACTTCCAAGGAAGAAGGAAATCATTCCACGTGGCACTGTTATACAGCGTGAAGCCAAACTAAGCTGAAGGCAACCAGTCTTCCTTGATTGAGGCACCTGAACAGGCCTGGATCTGGCTAGTACCTGGATGGGAAGCTTCCCGACAGGTTTGGGCCATCTGCATAAGCCACAGAATTCTGATCAGTTAAATGGAAACCAGCTAAATGCCAAATAGTTACTGGGACCTTGGGCTGTGTTTGTCACAGATAAACCCTGCCAGCTGCAGCAGAGAGCTAGTGAGAGTTAGAAATGGCCTGGATGAAATAAGAAATGGATCCAGGCTTTTGTCCCAAAGGAAAATAACACTTAGAAACTGTGGAGAGGCCATTCTGGCCCCAGCATCATTGCTGAGCTGATGGAAGAGAATAAAAAGAAACAGATCATAGTGCATGTGCAAGGCACCACGGTTTTGCTGTTTACTGTAAATGAGTGCTTGGACATTTTGCTCTGAAGCTGGAATAAACCATAACCAAGCAGATAATTTCAGAGCCTGCACATTGAGTAACGGGTAGAGAAACAATGCAAGTCAGTTGAAATATGAAGTCCAAGCCTTCCAGCTGCTGCTATCACTTCCCCCAAACAGCAGACAAAAAAAAGACACACTGCACATGCCTCCCTCAAATACACACAAAAAAATTTGCTTGAAAGCACAAACACAGACAGAAGCTTTAGTAGATTTGTGAAGTCTTGCATGCAGAAGACACTCCAATGTGATGAACCACAATCTCTCAACACTCTCTCTGCAGGACATTGCACCCTTTCAACTCTAAACCACTTTGGTCTTCGCCTTTTTATTTTCTTTAGGCCAGGAACCTTCTGTATCTCTTCCATAAAATGCAGGAGAACCCCAAAACCACTGTGAAGTGTTTCTTGGTAGAGACATTAACACTGGGCCCGGGTAGCACACTGTGCATCTTTGCATGCTTTCTTTTACGGACCTTCCTCTGTCCTTTGAGAGGAATGTAGGAGCAATGGAGCATCTAAGCATCAGTAACGGAGCGCAACTAGAGTAGCAGAAGAGTCCTTTCCTTTTAAAAAATGTTACTCTCTGTACAACCTAGTGGGACCTCGGGGCTGCATTTTTCATAGGTTAACCCTGCCAGCTGCAGTGAGAGTTGTCTAGTGAGAGCTAGAGATATTGTGGATAAAATAAGAAATGGCTCCAAACTTTTGCCCCAAACCACAAAACAGACTTGAAATCTTTCCCTAAGTTTGCAAAACTTTAAGTCATTGATATCTACAGACTATTTTTAGAGCTGAATATGAGACAAGGAACGAAGAAAAATCATCAATAACAGGAAGAAAATACTAGAAAATTCCATTAGTTTAATTGGGATTTGTCATGTTCAGAATTTAACATGGAGTTACAGCTTACATCCCTAAAAACATACTGGACTACCTAATCTATGGCGAAGTAGTTTCTGTGTAGTCAAGCTAAAATTTAGACAACACAAAGGCCAATGAGAGTTTTTAATACACCCTTAATACAGCTAGAGTTACACTCTGATTTTTCAGAATGAAATACAGAATTGTTGCCTTTTTATCGCATTCTATCAATTTCATCACTGCTAAAGTCTCTATAAAAAGTCAAAGGACTCTGACCTTCTGATCAGGTATTTGAAGCTTCATGAAGCATTTTGTAGAAGGAATACCCCTACATAACATTTTGTAGTTTGACTATATACATACGCGCAAGCAGGCAGGAACGCAAAATGCAGAATTTTCCCATTAATTTAGACCGTTTCCCTAGAGAAATGTACTGAGGATACATTAATTTCTAGTTCCTGTGAGATCAGACAAATGTAAATAATGCCAGTTTTTATTGAAAAGGATTGCACGCTTTGTCTTACTCCTAGTCCAATATGGGGATTAACAAACAAAATAATAAAACCAGCAAAACTAATAAGGGTCACTCAGCATTTCCATTTTGTTGGGTTGAGTGTAATTTGTGCCAAACCACGTTTTGAATTCTTGCCCAAACCTAGATGGTCTGATAGTCTAAATTCTCACTCACACATACTAAATACTAACACACCCACTTTCAGTTCAGCTGAGAATCAAGACACAGGAAGGGTTAAAGACCAACAAAATCCAGACTTCAGAGCAACAGGAAAAAATGCTAAGCAGAATCTGGTTGGGGGAAGAATAAATTTTGGACTCCCATCAGCTTTGGGTTGTGGAAGAACTTGCTGGAACAGTCAAAGATATGTGTTTTAGCAAAATGCAGGTATTTGCCCCTATATAAAACACAATCTCACTTCCTCAAGAATACCGCTTACCATTTCGGGTAAAAACCTCCTTGCAAACTAGTTTCAAAGAGCACTGCATTCTTTCTTTAATACCTTGACCTGGCACTAAAATTCCCCATAAGCCAGAAGATAGAGGTGTATTCAGAGTGTGGGCTTTGGGCAGACCAAAGACTTGTGCTGTGCAAAAGAGCTGCTTCATCTTCCAAGCCCCCCTCTTCCCTCACGTCCCATCCTGATACATGGATGGGGTATAATAAGCTACAACTTAAGTTTCTTTGTTGTTGAAGTTGACCTTTATCTTGCAGCCCTAATGAAGTCTTTTGATGTGCTCCTAAGATACACGGCCTCCTTTTTAGCATTCCGTTTGCTGTGCCTGCTTTAACCAGTGGGCTTGCGAAGAACGTAAGTTTTCATACAATGCCTCCCTTGGGTGCCAATTGTTCTTTTCTCCCACAGTTGCCCTTGAGTCATGCCGTCCCGAAACATCACTAGTCCCGAAGCAGCTTGTCAGTGGGGAATTAGGACAACGCGTCTTTCACGCCAATGATGAGTGCACCCACTTGGCCCCTGCATTATGATCACGACCGATAGGAGCAATATGGGAGCAGAGTGTATGAGAAAAGATGAGGTTTGTGTGTGTTGGGGAGATAATTAGCTAAACTACAATGGGGAGGGAACCACTTGTGTGATGGATAATGTGAAATCAAACCACCACTGGAGCCCTTTGCAGTTCAAACCACACCTCCTGAAAGCAGCTGGTTTTAGCAAAAGAGTTTGAAAACCCTTCCCAGAAAGCCAGGCATGTGTTCTCTATTAGTGATTTGCATTAAAAAAAAAAAAAAAAAAAAAAAAGAGCCCCTGGGGGCTACCAACCCTGTAGGCGCACTAAGCAATTTGGCCAGCCTAATTATTATTTTTTGGTATGTCTAATTAAATAGACAAAAGGCCCTCCCTTCACTCTCGCTGTCGGCACGAGCTCCACTGGAATGTGCATAATGTCCCCTCATTTGTCCAAGCAGCTGAGCCTTTCCCTTTTCCCCTAGGAGATCGGCGTTGACAACTGCCCATGGCTTACCCAGTCCTACTCAGACACGGAGCCAGATAGTCAGACAGGAAGGGAAAGGGGGTAAATTGACCTGGTTCTGGTTAAAAACCACCGGACGATGCTCTATGATGTGACATGCCTTTGTTGCAGGTTAGAAAGGTACTGTGGCCCTTGATAGCAGAATTTGCCATCGCAGAGCCCATCCAATACTTTCTGCCCAGTGTTGGCCAAATTCCCTCGAATTTACTTTACAGGGACTCTAAAAGTGCAATATTTATCCTCGAGCTCTCTGGCGTTTTTCCAGCGCTCAGCTCTTCTCCTGCTCTGCAATTACACGGCACCACAGCCTTTCCTTACAGAGCCTCTGTCAACCTGCCGATTTCACCACTCCGTAACACCAGCCCTTTAACTACAAGCTACATACAAAGTCTTCCAATGACTTGAGTCACTGGAGAGTTTCAGCCTCACACTGACGCAGTCAAAGCCTCTGGAATCCAAAGCTTTCAACTGAAAAAAGAACATAATTTCAGTGCCTTTTGTCTGCGAGGCATTTTACTCCTTTTAAGTAGTTGTTGCTGGAGATTTCCACTAATGCCAGCACAAAGATAGTCATCCCAAAAATGAGTAAGAGTTTATGTCTATGGTGGAAATTAAAGAGTTTTCACACATCTAAGAGCCACATCATTACAAAATGACAAAATCTACTCCCACATTTATATGATACATAAGCACAAGTGTTTTTACTGCATATATGGGCAAAAGTTTCTCTATTTTTTCCCAAAGAGTTAGGGATAAAGAGGAAGGAAGCACCAAGTCATTATATATATATATATATATAAAAAAATGTGCACATACAAGAAAAAAAAAAGCAAAATGGTAATTTATCCAGCATAACAGACCATCTCACACTTTCTCAGTGAGCTCTGTGTTTGATCTGACAAACAGGCCCCTATTAGAAGAGTAAGGTGAAGTATCACCACATCAGTTCTGGTAGAAAACCTTTTACAGGAAGCACCTTATCACTGGTGATCTATTGAACAGTCACTTAGCAAAGCCTTCCAAATCCACTGTGCAGGATGGAAAAGCAAAAGACCAGCTCCTGATTTCAGCTACACCTGTGCAAATCCTGAATAACTCCCTAGGACTGAAAGAAGTCTTCAGTTCGCACAGCAGGTTTATCTAGATAAGCTGATACAGGTGCAGCAAACTCTGCTACCTCAGAATTTGCTTTTTCCAAAAGTAGAGTTGCTTCAGTCCAAGCAGAAACAACATGGTCAGAGAAACCATAAAATATCTTCTTTATCCTAACCAAATTAAACACCTCTGCAGCTCAGCACAACATAGGTCTGAAAAACCTACATTGTCGTCACTGCTGTTAAACTTTGTTAAGTCAGCGCCTGATGCTTCACTTCTTAACGAGGCAGTTATTTGTTTCCCAGGCAATTGCTGGCACCTGCCTGCCTTTTAAAATCAAATAATAATTGAATATGAGGAAAGCGAGACGAAGTAAAGGAGATTTAATAAAGAGAATCTTTGCTGCAGAGGGAATTTCTTTGGCAGTGATTACGTTACTAATTGATCAGCACATTGCCTGAGAGAAGCCAGAGACAACAATTATACTTAGCACTGTGGCTGAAAGCAATGCAGTCAACTACCTCCTCGGCTTTCGCTGTCCGCTGGTTTCACCTGGATCGGTCTGTTCATCTGTAAGAAAGAGCAAAGAGAGATGCATAATTAATGGTGGCATCATACCTTCATATACAGAGGCTTGCTTTGTTTTTTAGCCATGCATCATAGTCAGCACCAGAACTTACTCCATGAGGGGGGGAAAAAAGCAATTAGTAAGCAAAGAAGTAACCACAGAGTACAGGCTGCTTCTTGGTCTGAGGTAAATCAGAGTCACCCCATTCACCTGACAGGAGCTCTGTTGAATCACATTGGGAGAGGGATCTGACTCATTTCACACAGGTCATGAAATTTTAAACATAACTTTTTAAATTTCTAATAGTTTCCTCTGGAAACACTACTGTGTCAGAGTAGAAATGCTTTGTCAGAGCATCAGGATCAGTGAAACTTTAATTGCAAAGATTTCTTGAGATTGGCATAATGAAAAGAAAATGGAAAAGTGAATTCCACCTCCACTGTTAAATCAGTAGGATAGTCATCTGTAACATAGCAGACTCCATTTCATATTTGTGGAATGATATTTGGATCTGGTTTGTCCACGTGCTGCAGGAGTGCTGGCTACTGAGATTTTTTTTTGGGGGGAGAGGGTAGGATGAGAGTCAAAACATCTCCCTCTGTTGCTTTTTCAAATGTCTTTTTCCTTTCTTACATCAGAACATAAGCAAGTATAAAAACCTTGCCATTGTGCTGTGAGTAGCATTTCTGTTCTCCAACTTAGCCCTCTCAACAAAAGCATTGGGGACCATCATCATCCCCAGAGCTACTCAATCTCAGGAGAGAGCACAACAGATGTCCACAATCATCTTCACTGGTAGTGCCTAACATGATGTGGGTGTCTGATGGACAGGGGTGAGGGTATACCCCTCCTCTAGTTAATAGCTGGAGATGCAGATTGGATCAGAACCAGCTGAGATTTTCATCTGAAGGCCCTTCCTTGCCTCTTCCTCCATGTTACTTAAAGTAATCCATACACTATGCAGATGGACTATTCAAAATATCTTTCTGTGTGTGACTGCCCCTGAGTGGAATGAAATTATCCTTTAGATTTGGCAGCCAAAGAAAGTGCAAGTTCAAACAGGCAACACAAGGAACAGGAAGTCATAAGGCAATGGAATCTCCCAACATATTGCTTCCTAATAAAGTCAGACCACAAATTTGCTGATGAGTGTCACAGGGTGCCTGCAAGTGATACCGTCCCTCCCTTATTTGTGGCTAATCACAGTTGGGCAGCAAGGCTGTAAGTTTTCTTTTTTGTTTTCTTCCTAATTCCCCTTTATTTTGAAAGTAGTTCATAACCATTTAGATTTATTCTAATTGCTCTGCACACATATTTAGTAATAAAAAGTTTTCAAGCTGGCTGACAAGTAGGTTAAGATGATGGAGAGCCTAGCAGATCCTGCTGCATTGTTGTCTCAAGAGGAAAATGTACTTAGCCATAAACTGACTACAGTTAGACTCACACTCGCGAAGAGAAGGATCAATGGCTCCAGACGCTACTGAGCAATTTCTGCTCTCCTGTATGCCTGTATCATCCAACAAACTCCAGACAGTTGAAGTGCTAAAACCAACAAGGAATCTGGTACTGGATAAACCTTGTATCAGCCCCTGCTTCTGCAACTGTAAAGACCTGTTGCTCACACATATAATACAAGATATTAGCAGGGCCAGAGGTGATGTATTTAGCAGCAGCAGCAGGATGAACATCCTGCCATAGGGTTCCTGTAACCACATGTGAGCAGCTAGCTGTTAGAAACATTTAAAGATCTGACATCACACAGATAAGGAGGGTAATCTACGTCATATAACTCCAAATGTGTAAAATGTGTAATTTTAAGCCACTCTTAAGTTTGGTGTCTGAGATGAAAAGGATGAATGATCTTCTGCAGTGCCTGTTCCTCTCCACTGATCATGAATGTAGTCTATGCAGTTAGAGTTAGGTGAGATGAACCCCATCTTGATTCTCATGCACAGGATAATGAAGCCAAACTACCCAGTTACTGTGCTTTAACTTCCCCCAGCTTCTTAATCACTGCGACTGGTTTGCATTTGCAGCAGGTTAGTGTTGACATCATCCATGTGCCAAGGTCTGACTTGAGAGCTGTTAACTTTTGACAGCTGCACTCATGCTATATATTATGGCTTCCAAATGTGGACACAATGGCTAGTCTAACTCCAGTGGTCAGAAGAGGGTGGTCAGAGGTCCCTGGTGCTCCCTCCAAGACAGCCAGAATCTGCATCCCAAGCAGTCAGGAAGAGAAATAGTCACAGTAGCCAGGAATTTATAGGAGGTGTGCTGCATACAGCCCTGAGACGCAATGTCTGGAGTCCAAAATGGACACAGCCTTGCAATGCAGAACACTCCATAAATCTACCAACGTAGGTACTGATCTGAAGCCTGCTAAAGGCCATGAAAATCCCCACTGAACTCGAGGAAGCTTTAGAAAAACTAGACAGAGCTCTTCCTATTTGTTGTTGAGTTGGATGTGGTCAGTTTGCAAAAGGCAGAGGAGATCATCAGACTCTTTAGCAAAAATGAGAGGAGACTAATATTTGTTTGGTTTTGTTTTTTTGTTTTTTTTTTAAAGTTTGGGGCATGAGAAAAAGAAGACAATCCCCAAGAAAGGAGAAAAAAAGAGGGAGGGAATGAGCATCCAACAGAGGAAGAAAAAAACTGAGGAAATTAATAACTAAAAAGCTAGTGTAATTTAATGTACACTATGATTTATACACTTGACAATTTCTTTATAGACCAAAGAGAAAGTGCTGCCTGCACGGAGCCCATAATACAAATTGAGATCATCTTGACATGAAAGACACCAATTATAGGGAGAAACATTGAGAGGAAAATAATTAAGTTTCCTCTCTCTGTCTATGGAAATTTTCTTTTTTTTTTAAAAATACACACACTCTGGGAGCAAGGAGCTGGCATGGGGAGCAGAAAAGGGCTAAGTGGGGAATAAAATGGCAGACAGATGTACCTTCCACAGCCTTGGAAAAAGACTTCTTGGGGAGAAGGGAATTCAGAGGTTCAAGCTCTCTGCTTATTCTTCAGCTGGGAATTATCATGGGTTTAATGCAAAGAAACCAATGTTTATACTCCAAACTGCAGTTATCTCAATAGTAATTGGTGGAATATTGATACGGACATCTTTAATATCCGTCGTGTCTTGGTGGACCCTGAGAGTGTGATAGGAGAAAGAAGATCTGCCTGTCAGCAAATCTGATTCATACCATGGGTATCCACATGGGATCATAGGAACTACAGATGTGGCTTGAAGTTTTATTGATCCTTATCACTAGAAGTCGTCAAAAGAGATCTGGCAACATGGGAAAAGACCTAGGTAGGCTGATCCAACATGTGAACTGACAGACGGGCTAGATGAACCCTTTTAGGCTCTCCACTAGGATGTGCTACACTTCTGTCCATTGCAATGGTCCTTCTTTCCTCTGGCCATGGATCCTCTTTGTGCTCTCCTTTGAAATATGATCATGGTTCCTTAGTCTATATTATCCCTGTTGGGCTGCCGCGGTGAAAGAAGTATACTGTTTTGCCATTAGTTAACCCAGAAAGAGTTTATCTCCTCTTTAGCCTCCTTCCTGTCCTTTAGGACCTGACTACAAATTTTTATTCTCTACATGAGCTATGAAAACTCCTGACATGATGGTACCAGAATGCCTAATAGTCATAAAACCATCATAAATCAGGACAATATGTTTGTCCTCATTCATGATTCAGAGTCCAATTTGGCCACAAATTTACTTTGAAGTGCCTCATTCAACAGCAATGCCGTAACAGAGGTGTGCTGAAGACCACTGAGGCACAAAGGGATTCAGGCAAGAGCCAAAAAATTTAATTTTGGTTTCTGGTTACATATGACAGACCCAATTTTCAAAGGGGTGGCAGGTGGATGGCAAACCAGAGTTTTATTCACAACTGTATTCCCAGTGTGGCCTCAGGCAAAGCCTGTGTCTCAGATTCCCTGTCTGTATTGAGAACTATGGGCACCGCATGCCACTACAGCTGTGAATCGGACCCATTTTCAGGAAGAGAGGTTGCATGTCCTTTTTCCACAAATGCCGTAAGTGCCTGAGTTGATGGAGGAGTTAGAACCTCAGGAGCATCACACTTCTTATTTTCCTTTGATCCTTTGCACCTTCATCTCTGCTTAGTACCACCTTTACTATCACCTTTGCACACCTTAGACAAGATGATTGTATTTGTTACACTTCATACCCTTCCTTTTGGCTTTTCCTTCCTTTTGCCTAAACCCAACCCATTCAAAGAATGCCAGATGTCATCCTCTCACACCAACTTGCCACTTGCCCCACCTACCCCCACCCCAATCCTCCCTGCAAGTAGAAACACGACATCATTTTTCATGTCCAATTACAGCCACCGTGGTGCCACTGTTAAAAGACAGCGCAGGTACTCCTGTCAAAAAGGGTTTGAGTTACAAGAAGCGATGAATTACAGCAAGCCCTTTTTCAATTCTCCACAGAAATGAAATGTCAGAGCTTGCTGCTGTATTTTTCTCAGCACCATCAGCTACAGGCCACTGCAGGAATTAGACAGGGGACAGACGCTTTTCTGCATCATGATTTTTCTTTTCCTAAGGTTGTCGTTTTCTCTGCCACCAACCTTTTTCTGCTCCCTCTGGCTTTGATATTAATTTAGAGCAGGTAGAAGGATCACCTGGGAAAGAAGAGTAGGAAGCAGAGACAGCTGATTTCTCACTGTCTCCATCTTTCTTCCTCTCACTGTTCCTACTACCCTTCTCACTCACTTTTTCATTAATATACCTGGTGTTTCTAGCCAGGACTAAGGGTCTACCAGGCTTGAGAATGGACAAATGCAGAGATAAAAAGAAGAAGAAAGGGAAGACAATAAAGAAAGGATGAAGAAACCCTGAATAGCTTCAAATGTGATCTGAGACAGGAAGGAAAAGTGAGAAGAGGAGGAGACTACTGAAGATCACTGAAATGTCAGTAATGGTTAGGAAGATCATGTCTAAGGCAGAAGAGAGCCATGTTGGAGATAATCTGCTGGTTGTGCTTAAGGAAGAAGTCATTTCAGGAGACAAAAAGTGATTCTAGAGCTTGTGTGATCTTTAAGACCATGGAAGATGACCCAGTCATCATCTATCTAATAATAGTCTTTCCACCCCTCCTCAGAGGGCTTAAGAAAATTGAATACTCCCTGAGAACAGACTGAGGGGTTTGATTAAGGCTTTGTATCAAAAACTGTGAGGAAAGGCATTCTATTGTCCATGTTTCTTGAAGTTCCCAAAGAACCAGTCTGGTACAGTGTAGAAAGTTGAGGTGTTAAACCTCTGACAAGGCCTGTTTCCAGCTCTACAGTGGCCTTCTGGATGAATTTGGTCATATCGTTACATCTGTCTCTTTCTCAGCTTTCTCATCTGCCTCTTTCTCAGCTTTCTCTTCTGTACAGTGAAGATAAAGTTACCTTAATGTATCATGAAGGTGGTTGATGAAAAAAAATATATCTAAATGTTGGTGTTAAACAAACAAAAAACCAAACAAACAAACGTCCAGTCATTTCTATGCCTGAATTATGTGGACAGATATAATGGCAAATAAAGTCTTCTTGCTCAGACATGTTCTGTTGTGTTTGGTATTGTTCAGGCATCAGGCCTCTAAATCAATGATGAAACACTGCTGTGACCTAATCACAAAGGATAGGGTGTTGATGTGAGCTAGCAGGTCTAGCAAATGTTTATTGGGCACTACTGCATCTCTGTAGATGCTGGCTAGCCTCATGGAAGAAAATCCCATCCCATAACAACTTGGTTCCTAAAGATGCCATGTAGTTCTTGGTGAACATGACATAGCTCAGATGTTGACTGGAAGTATGAATAGTTTAATAACTGCCCTGAAAATTCCAGAATATATGGTTACTCCTTATTTCTTCAGTGGGAAAGGTTTTTCTGTTCAAAATCTCCCCCCAAAACGCTAAGAGGAATTTCATTTTACCAATTCTGCCAACTTTTGTGGGGTCTGCCATGTACACAATAGTAGTTCCTCTGAAGCCAGCACAGCTATTTATGTGAGTAAAGGTACTGGCAGGAATGTGTTTGCAGGAGTGGGTCATAATTTTTAAAGCATTGAGCAAAATCTGCCTTGATTGAAGGCCCTAAGGAAATGCAAAGTATATTAGTGTCAAAGTTGGAAAGGCCAAGAAAATCACCTACAATTGAATTGCGTGTGTGTAATTGCAAAGTTCACGTAAATCACTGTGTACCTGATTCTGAGTGACATAATTGAATTACAGTGATATAAACTAGATAGCCATAAGAGTGAATCCAAAGCAATCTCCTCTCTGAAGAAAAAAACAAAGTCAGGGCCCAGGTCCTCAGCTCAGGGAAATTTATGTGAATGTTACAGAATCAGGAAAGCTGCTTCAACATAGGTTAGCTACACAACCAGCCTTCTGTATTTGTATATTGCAGCTGTAAGGCATGGAGCAAAAACCTGCCCCCATGGGAATGGAGGTAAGTGCTGTGGTTGCATGAATGGCTGTGTGATTACACATTAAGCATACTTTTGTGTGGGCAGTGCAAATTGATACAGTGTTGGATTAATAAAAGAGTAGGGAGAGGAAATGTTTCAGAAAGTTTGGTGAAAAAAATCACATTGGCTTTCCCTGTGGGAAGCACTCACTAGTAATGCATTCCATCTGAAATGACTCTACCCCAAACCTTATCTGTGTAGTGGACTCTTAATTCCACCCTACCACCCTCTTCCCTGCCTGACGAGATGTGTGTCATAGACGTGTACACAAATAGATGAGAAGACCTGAAATGGGAATGTATGAGATATGAAAAAAAAATCTTGAAGGGTCTGACCTTTACAAATCAGTCAATGCTCTGGTGCCTACCCCTGAGAATGATTGCTACCGGCCATCCCTGCACTCTGAGAGTATTTTCTATATATCATATAAAACACATTATAATCCATCCATCTAACTATCGATTCATCTTTCCAGTTGTCTCGTGTATATAGATGAACCTAGAGGGGGCTTAAGTTCAGTTCAGGCTCACGTGCAGAAGCCTATGGCTTCAAATCCAAAACTTTCTCCACACAGAACGGTTTGGGCTTGAGTTTGAAGAAACTGCTGATCTTGTTAATAGCAAAATAAAATCTTTCCAATACAACAAATCCTTTGATTTGTACTTGGGGAAGCTGAGTGTGTACTGCTCAACCTCATGGTGCCTCTGGTTTTAAACGAAGTGGGGAAAGGTAAAAGGGGAACTCAGTCCTTAGCAGGTTTGAGGACAGTAAGAGGAACAAAGCACAGGATGCTTGGAACAACAAAGCCTTATTTTCCAAAACAAGAGAGACAGCACTGCTTTTTCTTTGAGTATTTATATCTTATAAGTACTGTTTCATATGCAAATCTGCATGTGAAAGAGGCAGCGGGAGATCCCCTTAAAGCTTTGGGCAGTCACACAGTAAAAACGAAGTTCGATAGGTCTGCTTCACCTGCTAGACTGTGTGCCACCACACACAGAGTGTGCCCTACGGTATTGGTGCCTGGATCATCCAGATGGGTATTTATTTGCACGCATGGATCTTGCTTGGCTTGTGCACTTGACCTTTCTTTCCTGGGAAAGAAGGGGGCCTAGTGGATGCTGACTTCAGCTTGGGAAATGTGTCTGTAGTCCCAGACCTCTTGCATATGTGAGAAGTCCCTGGACATGTAGTGAGTATACTCAAGCATGTAGAGAGTCCCAAGATTGGCCCGCGGGTGATGCTAAGCTCTATGAAAGGGTCTATTTGTCTGTGTATCCTGACAGCAGAGGTGTAAGTTTTGAAGGGACACCCTGCTCATTAAATCTAGTTCCCTGCTGTTACCATGAGCAGCCACAATGTGAAATTCTCTTCATGAACATCAAATTCTACTATAAAACTAAGTAAGTCTTTTGCTGTCCTTTCCTCCCTTTTCCCTAATATCAGTAGGGATAAGCTTTTCCACAATCTCACCTCTCTTCTAATTTCCCACTTGAGTTTATTTCAAGATAATTTACAGCCAATTTTAAAATGTGCCCAAACCACCTTTTATCTAAAATCATTCTTTTCTATCCCTGCCATTTTCTATTAGCCAACTCTGCATGCATTTAGTAGAAAGCAACCACTTCTCTTTTAGCCTAGATATTGTGATCCCAAACTCTTTCAGGGTAGAGAAACAGCATAATCCACACATATGAAGGTAGTCCATATAGATACAACCAAGATAGCCTTAAACTATCCAGCATGGCTAACGAATAACTGTATCTAGGTGGCAACATAGAACTTAAATGGGTGATGCAAATATGTGCCAGGGTCCTAGATCAGTTTTGCAATGTGTACTCAGCTTGAGTGTTTGTGGCTGTAGGTTTATCTGTGCCTGCACTGCCTGGTTGAAAGCTTGCTCTCAGACCTTGTATCTGAGATGTCTCACGGATGCTCTCTGTGTTGGTTTGCTCTGAGGTTGCCCAGCCCTGCCCGCAGCTGGTACTCACCCAGGCAGAGGCACAGTTTGGAGTATGCTCAGGAGCTGCCTTGGTGAGGAAGTGCAGATAAGGGGAAAGGTAGGGTGTTCGCTGCACATGGGGCATGTCATGGCTTTGTGCGTGTTGGGTTCACTGCGTAGAGGCCAGAGGCCTCTTCAGCATGGATGTGAGCAGGGCAGGCAAGCAGGCCAGAGAGACAGATGTATTACTCAAGGCATTATAGACATAACCCCTGCCTCCTCACTTAGAGATGAACATCTGTTCTCATCTTTTCCTTATCCTGAGCCCATGACCTCTGGCTGTTGGCACTTCCCTGCTGTGCTTTTCATTCTCTAGGCTTTATGTCTGCTTCTGAAGCAAGACCCAAATGCCGCCTTTGCCACTAATGGTTGCTTGGCTTGACTCTGCAGACTTTAGGCAAGGCCAACCTCCCATTGACTTCAGTGCTTTGAGTGCAAAAAGAGCTTGGCCACCGTCCATCCAAGAAGATTAGACCTTCTGTGCTTGTGGCTTTGTATGCCTAGCCACAAAGATAAGAACCACAGCCAGCCCTTTTGCCCATGGAGAAATGCTTTCCATAGCACTGCTATTTAACAAACAACTGAGTAAGCAGTGTAAATTAACTAGCTGCTTTCACCCACTGCCAGAATCATGAAATAAAGGCTCTCTCACTGATATAAATGTGTAGGTAGCCTCAGGGCCTGAATTAAAGCATAGCCTCCCCAGGAACTAGAAGAGGCTATCACAGGGTTAAGGTTGCAAGCAGGGTTTTCCTTGGTACTGGACTAGATCCACTCTGAGCCAGAAAGTGATTTTCCCTCAACACTGGTCCTGCTTTCAAGGGTGTTCACTCTCTTCCTCCTACCCTAATTTCCCTTCTCCCAAGGCTTAAGATCAACTGTGGGGCAAGCTTGCTGCAGTATAACAGATAGCAGTCCATTACCTCAGTCCTGCACCCCAGGAGGACCAGACCTAAACTTATTCCAGGTAGGACACTGTGGCATTTCTGAAGCATAGGGGCTTCCTTCTCAAGGTATAGCCCTATCATTTTACATGTGGTATGGTTGTACTCTCCTTTCAGTTCTATTAATGAACAAACATAGACTAATTATTTTAAGATAACCTGAAATAAGCCTCGTTTGAACAGAAAAAATCCAGCAGCCATTCCACCTTCTCCACTGCTTTGTCTAAACTGATTTGAAATCACACCTCAAATTAGGTGTGTGAAAACCCTCCCTAAAGGTAAACCCCTTAGCTGTGCATTGGATCACGGCTGCAGATCCTGAAGGAGCTGGCAAAAGGAAAATAACAAAAAATCATAGAATCATAGAATCATTCAGGTTGGAAAAGACCTTTAAGATCATCGAGTCCAGCTGTTAACCTAGCACTACCAAGTCCACCACTAAACCATGTCCCTTAGTGCCACATCTACACATTTTTTAAATACCTCCAGGAATGGTGACTCAACCACTTCCCTGGGCAGCCTGTTCCAATGCTTGACAACCCTTTCGGTGAAGAAATTTTTCCTAATATCCAATCTAAACCTCCCCTGGGGCAACTTAAGGCCATTTCCTCTTGTTCTATCGCTTGCTACTTGGGAGAAGATACTGACCCCCACCTCACTACAACCTCCTTTCAGGTAGTTACAGAGAGCGATAAGGTCTCCCCTCACCCTCCTTTTCTCCAGGCTAAGCAACCCCAGTTCCCTCAGCTGCTCCTCAGAAGACTTGTGCTTTAGACCCTTCACCAGCTTCGTTGTCCTTCTCTGGACACGCTCCAGCACCTCAATGAAAAATTAATTTTAAAAAACCCCAAACAAACAAGGGAAGACTCAAGGAAAGAATAACATTATCTTAATCTTGACAGTGCCCCTTTAAAGAAAATCTTCTGTGAAAGGACTTAGAGCATTAACTTTTTCTTCAGTCCTTTTTCACAACTAAGAAAGACATATTGGGGGGGGGGGGGGATTTTAAGCCCATCCAGCCACCCAAGTTAGTTCTTTGTTCCTAACAGCAAATGAATAAGCACAGCAGGAACCTCACAGATACTAGTATAGCCTTCAAAAAGAGAAGAAAACAAAAACCCTTAGCTTCCCAAACATTTCCCGAATTGGGAAAAGCATGGAAGTCTTAAAAAACCAAAACAAAACCCCACATTCTTTCCAGATTCCAGATCCTCAAAGTCAATGCAATTCCCTGTGCTTGTTTCAGCCTGTACAGAATCAGGCCCTCCAATGCAAAAGGAGCTACCGCTCACCCTCATCTATGTGTAACTGGTATCATCTAGTCCTATGTTTTGACAATTATTTATAACATAATTACCAGACTGATGAGTATCACTGATTAATTATGTCATCCTTCAAAGTCGATCTGGGTACTTACAATAAACAAACACCCTGGTTGGGTAACAAAGATGATTTTCTGTGTCTGTTCCAGACAGCAAAGGCTAGCAATCTCATTCTACCACGTAGGGATGTGGTCAGAGACTCCCAGGGATTCGTTTCTGATCTGTCTGTCATTCATGTGGAGCTGCTTCTTTTCTGGTCCCTGACCGCACCCTGGTTTCCCCCCTCCAGAATGATAAATATTTCCTCTCCGCTGAGAGCTATCCAACAAGAGCGATGTCTGATACTAATGCATCGCTGATGCTTTCCTCCTCTAATTATGCCTAAACATTGCCTTTCTTTCTTTTCTGCCCTGAACGATCACTTTTTTTCTTTTTTTTTGCATCAACATGTACCAAAGCATTAAACAAGACATTCCATTAATTTCTTCATCATCATAACTTAAGCCTGGGACATACCCTTTAAATATTCATTCAGCTATGAAAACTGGGCATTAAAATTTTAATAATGTCAAGCTCATTTGAACTGAGCTCCTGGGGGAATATTACGATACAATTAGAATAAATATGATGATTGATTTGGTGTAAAGGTTCACCTGTCCACATCTGTTAGTGGCCAGAAGCAGCATGCCACCTCTGACATCTGGAGCCGATAGCTCCAAGTTATTTACTCCCTTCCTCCTCACCCCCATTTGCTTTTCACTTGCTTGCAAGCTTGACCCCCTCACTTGCTTGCATAGCGTGTTCAGCTTGGATAAAGTTGGAACAGGCAAACCAGAGAGGCCTCATCAAGAAGAGACAACTCGTCCAACTGCATTTTCCTCCCTCCATCCCCTTCTCATGCTGTGGCATTTGATTAAAGACGGAGCGTTGATCAGAGCCACTAGAAGTTCAGCTATAAACTTTCCGGCGGTATTAGCCATTAACCTTTTTACAGTATGTGTCTGAACTCCCAGGGTCTGATTCTTCTGTGTGGATCAGTAGCAAGCCTAAGCAGCATTGACATGTTTGAACCAGAGCAGAGGAGAATAAGGCTTACTGCTTTCTAGCAGTGTCCTTCCAAAATCACTACAGAGAAATATTCTTAAGATGTGACGCTGAGAGTAAAAAAACACAGAGAGGGAAACCAAGCAAGAAATCACACTACTTAAGGAACCTTCTGTTTCAAACGCAGGTTGTTCTCAAATACACAGAGAGATAATTAAAAGATTTTGGTCCACTGGGTGCTGAGCATATTTGAAAATTTGGGCCAGATTGTACTTTCTCTCTCGGCAGTGTGAATTGGGTGCTACATGGTGTAAATATGAAATGAGATAAATTGGAGCCATGACCACTGAGAACAATCATGGGGTTTTTTTTTAGATCATCTACTTTAAATAAACTACCCATTGATTATTTAATTAGGGTATAATGCAAACCTCTCTGTATTTAAAGGTAACTCTGATCTAGCCCTGCTTACAAGCACTGCCAGCATTTCTAGCTTTTGGGGCTTTACCACCAGTCTCCTGACATACAGTGCTTTCCTTAAATCCTCAACTTCTGGACCCGGGCAACTTTTTAACAAGAATTTTAATTAAAGAATAGAAGAGAATTCTTAATGCTCAAAATATATCTCAAAGAAAATGAATATATGAAAATAAAATCTCCCTTATTTACATTATCATATCACACATGATTGCTCGAGTTAATTTATGAATGATGCATCTTTACAGTAGGCAATGCTAATTATTAGAAGCATTATTTGCTTTTCACTGTTTTAAGCTGTTTCTTTCCTCTCTGTACTTTGCTTAAAGCAGATACTGATCCTAAATCTGTCACTTTCTTTTTTCAAATTCAAATCAAGTCCAGTTCCTGTTCCTATTCATCATCTCTACTTCTCCATTGTTTACTTTTCAAAATCTAGTAAAAATATACGAAGCTGTCCCAAAAAACTTTTTTTGCTGAAAACTAAAGGAAAAAAAAATTCTTTTATTAAATTTTAGAGAACAAAATTGTACATACATAAATCTTTAGACAAAATCCTTACATTTAGGATCGGCTGTTATTGTCAGCAGCTCATTGTTGCTTCTATATGATGGACCTGGCACTTTGTTTACTTTACTTAGCAAGGAAACATAATACCTCACGGTAACAGTCATTGAGATCAACAGGTCTGTTTTTAGTGTTGGATACTGCTCTCCAAGAACTTTGCCATTTACTTTGTTACCAAGATACTTCTAACTATCATTTTTGTGCCCTATATATGACTTTTCCCATCTGAACCCTTTTATCTTTGCAGTCTCTGCATGAAAGACCATAGGTACCCAGGCCTACTTAGATGAGCTCCTGTGACCATCCTCGTTATTTGCTGTCACATCACATAACTGAGGTGACACAGGTGAACTTGTGGGTGTTTCTACCCTGACAGTGAAAAGTAAAATTTCTTGGATTAACACAGTTGTGGGAAATGATGGTCATGAATTGGCGCTGAGTTTTGAAACCATGCCTGTTTGATTCCCGAAAGCACCCAGAAGCACAAGACAACCACAGCAACCACTAAAGGCAGTTACCAAAGGTGCTTATGTGTAACGGGTGTAACCTACTCCTGTGAGATTTCAATATCCCTTTGGGGTCTCCCTCCCTGTCCCCTCCCGTCCCCCCAGAAAAGGAAAAGATGTTTTAAAATAAACTCAGCCCATTACACACTACAATATGGAGACAGGAAAGGGAGATAATGGTCACTTGATGTTGATTTTCTCAGAAGGAAAGGAGCAATTTGGAAAGTCTGAAGTCCACTTACTGTGAACGTACAGTGTGGAAAGATACGGCCTTGAACTCTTTTTAGAAGTCTATTACCTATCATCTTCTTCCCCACTTAGTTTCCTCCATGGAAAAAGGGGTTAGACAGTAATCTTTACCTTCAGGGCCCATTGTGAGGATTAATTAGATATTATTCCTACAAAATTGTAAATTTCTAAAATGCTATATAAGCGCTCAGTGTTATTATAATGTGCTATACTCTGCATAACGTATACCATTGCAATATTACCCGTTGGTTGTTCAAGACTACAGAACTGCTGCTTCTAATTGAGTTAATGGCTTCATAGGTTGGTAATTTAATAAAACAGACTGCTTAAACCAGCAAGGTTTTGATTAAATGGGGTGTGTGCAAAGGGGAATTTATATTTGTTAGAAGCTCCATAAATCCAAGGTATCAAGGCACAGATAATGGTGGTATAATAGTCAATTATACAGCGAAGAAGGAAGGACAGAGCTGGAAGCCATTTTGGACATTGGTGTCATGTACCGCTGTAGTCAGGTATTTTGGGCTGCTCTCAGGAGTATGCCCAAGTAAGCGATGGTGTGCACATACAGATGAGGCACTGCACTTCTCCCACTGCTCCCAGTGATTTTTTAGAGACAAGGAGGCTATATCCTAGGTTATCATGCCCCTCACCTGACCTTAGAGAGAACTCAATTGTTTCTTTGCAGCTGGACTTACCCCCTAATTTAGCTCTAGTACTGGAAGGAAAATTGGAAATTTTGGGAGAGACCCTATTTGCTTAATGAAAAGGCTTAGCTTGTACTTAAACTAGAGATATCTCACGAAATGCCTTCCTGAAGTAAGCGCCTGGCCTTGTCCGTGCAGAGAAACGGGCTGCTTGAAGACCTCCAGAGGGAGCTCTTGGCTGCCTAAATTTAGACAACTCAATTATGCAGACCCAATTTCCTAGATGGAGAAATTAAGGATTTACTCCGGGAAGCCTGCTTCATTAGGTACTTAAAATGTACTCGAAAGTTAGTTACTTCAGTACACAGACTGGATCGCACCTTTGACTCCAGCAACTGCCTGTCTGCAGTGATTTTGGACTGTGGGAGCGGCTCCAGGCGCTTTCACTGCCTGCTGGAGTCAGTAGGAAAAATCTGCCCTGAACTTGGAAAAGCAAAGGAATGAATCCCTCCATTTTGACACTTTTCTGTGCTATAAATGCCAGTTCATAGCTGCTTCCTTACCATGGGTCAGCACCACTGAGAGTTAAAAGTTTTGTTCTTACATCCTCTCTCAAGAGCTCCAAGTCAGGCAAATCTGAAACCAAAGAGATCCTTTCTTTCATCCATCTGACCCTGCAAAACAAAGCAAGCCAGGCACAGCTAGCCTGGCTATTTTGTATATAAAGAACAGCACCCACAAAGCTAATGAGAAGCTTTTACGGCTGTTTGTTGACACTGATAGATAATCAGGAACACGTCCAAGCTGCAAAGTTTAATCTGTCAAAAGCTGGACAGAAACTTTCCATAACAGGGGCCAGCCACAAAATTCAGATCCTGACACAAACACAGCCAGCTTAGGAGGGCATATGGCAGTTGTACTAGTGTCTGGGATTATATCTCGTTCAGATATCTGGCTGAATTAAACAGTTACTCGCTCACATCTTCATCTGACCCAGCCAAACTCACCAGCCCAGACACCAGTACTTTTACAGGGTTGCATTCAGACACAGGAAGGTATTAGGGTTTCATTGGAGATGGGGATGCCTGACCCTGCAGATCCAACCAGACGATGGGGACCTGAGGCCAGGCATGAGCCCTGAGCAGGCTTTCGGGCAGGGTGACCAACATTTTGTGGCTCCAAAGGAGCTGATGTCAGTGCTTCCACTTTGGAGGTAAAGAGCTGGCTCATCAGAAATGAAAAATAATAGGAGAGTGGGAAGTCTGACATCAAAACTGGATGTTTTTCCTTCTCCCTAAATGTTGTGCTCCTGTTCGATGACAGGTTATTGGTCCTGGTATTCATTAGTCTCTAGCCTACCTTACTGCAGGGGTCAGGCTGCTTGATGAAAATTGTCCTCCTCAGCCTTAAAATCTGTGAACTTTGCTGAAGTTCAGAAAAGGTTTGTGCCGTCATGGAGCTTTGAGTAAAGACTCAGGACAATTTGCTTGTGGTTCCAGGTATTGTGCTCATTTCTCACAAGAATCTTATTAGACCATCATCAGAAATGTTGTTTTGATAAACATTAATTTCATGCTGGGCCAAAATGCCCCTCTCCCCCCTGTGACAAGTTCCATTGAGCCAGTGCTGGACAAAAGCAATTCAAAATTCAGCTCCTTCACGTGAGATGGTGTGTGCGCGTGTGTGTGTGCTTTAACTAAATCATTTATGGTCAATAATGCCAGGTTATTATAGGTCAATAACTTTCAATTATTCACTAGCCTTGCTGTGCTCCCACTGTCAGGCAGCACACCGGCATGTCGGCTCTTGAGAAGCAAAAAGCTCATGATGGGAGCTTTGGAAAAGCAAGCACGAACACAGCTTGAACAGCGAAAAAGAAAACAGAGGAGGGAGAGAGTGTGAAAAGTTCTAGTTGCTCTCAAGAGTATCTTGGGGAACGTGTATGTGACATATTCTCTCTTTCTCACACATGCATGCACACTCAGCCCCAAAATTCATTATTCCTGTGCTCCCAGCTGGTCAGATGTGAGGCAGTCCAGATCCCAGGGCTGCGTGACCACAGAGCTGGTCCTGAGAGAACATTATCTCTCATTAAGGTCTACAAGCTTGGGCTTAATGCCACAGTAGCCTGCGGGTTGTCTAAGCTTTGTGTGTGGACAGTTAATGCTCACAGCTGCCTGCTCTGTACTGGATACCCAAGAGAGGAAGAATACCAGGTTTTTTTTGAAGTCAGGATGCAAATATCAATAAAGAAACAAAAATGAAGAAATCAAAAATTGCAGGACAACATGAAAATTATATTTGCCCACATCACTAGTGCACTGGCCCTAATGCTCTGTCCTGTGTCTCATGAGAAAAGTGGTCAGGAGCCTCGAGCAGCAGGCATGTGTAAATAATAGTCTGTCCCTGTGGAGACTGCAGGAGGCAAAAGCCAGCCCCGCGATTTGGCAGTGACTCGTTTTGCTCCTGTAGAGGGTGTGAGAGTGCTGCTCCCAACCAAACGTTTTGAGATGACAAGACAGGACGCAGGAGTTATGAGATGGACTCATCTCTTACAAAGGGCAACCAGTGGAAAATGAGCTTCTGTGCGGAAAGTGGAAGCAGAGAGTAAGTCAAAGCCTGGGACAAGAGACAAGGAAGAATAATTCTGCTTTTTTTGTTGAAAACCAGGTATCTAAGCTATCTGCCTAGAAGCCTTTTGGCTCTTTGCTGAGCAGTGTGTTGACCCTGCTTCCATCTAGCACTGAGAAGGTGCCTCCTCTATGAAACAGCTCGGCACTGATCACACTCTGTATGTGGAGAGGGACTTGCCTTGGGGGAAAATTGTCTCCTTTTCCTGACGTCTCAGGTAGTGGTCACTGCTAGAGATAACATCCCTGACAGCCTTGGTTTTGTTGACTCCCACGTTTGCACAGCTGCCTTGGGCAATGAGGAGTTAACAGGAGCTCTGAAGAGCCGGTCCGTTTTGAATGTGAATAATGGGAATACTCTCCTTCAATCGTGTATTCAGCACAGGGATGTACAGAGGTATAAAGTTAATCACTAGCTGGGCCACCCCTATTTCCAGAAAAAGAACTTTAATACCTCCTTTATCCAATGAAGTACCATTGTTATACCTGCATATTATGAAGGGTTTATTAAACCGGTGATAATCTATTCAAGATAAAGTGATCTGTATGGCCAACTGAGCACAGATCAGACAGAATGATGGGAGGTTATTGTTAAAATATGCAAATTCACATCCTATTGAAATGCAAACCCTCCAGATAAGATTTTTTAATAAATCTGGTCTTTTTTCACTGCATGAAGGTAACCTAATGTTTATTGACTTCAAGACCATATAATGGAACGTAATATCTATTAGTCAGATCCTTGCCTCTCTTTCGATTACTGGAGGTACATGTTCTGGCTCCCGAAGAATTTTTGTTTTATGGTTTGGTACAAAAGAAAAGAGATTAAAAACCCTGAAATTAATTAACTTCCTTCTACCCAACACCCCCCTTCCCTCTCAACTGCTGTCATTAGTTACCCAAGTAAAAGGAAGCAGTACCCATCAGCTGAGAAACTGTCCACTATTTTCAGTGTTAGGAAAAACAGTCAAAAGGAGAAATGCTGCTAATGCAGAACACCTCTGTACAGCATACAACAGAAATTAAGACTTTTAGATGCCTTCCTTGGGTTTACTATTACCATGCCAGAGAAAGTTGAATAAAGTTTTATTTCACCCTTCTGTAAAATAAGACTATGAAATAGCTTGACCTGACTTCTTTGTGTGTGTGTTTCTGGGTGTAAGACTTGTTTAATGCATATATTCAGTGTGCTTTTATGAATTGTGGGGGACAGGCAGTTACAGAACCAGTCACAGTTTCAGATACCAAAACAGCAGCTGAAATAAAGGCTTTTATTTTAGTGAAATGCCAGCACTGCGATAGCAAAAGTTGAGAACCCCTTTTTGCTTAAAGGTCGCTTCTCCTCAAACCCTGTAAAATCTACATGCTGATGTAGATTGATCCAAGATTTGGTGTGTCTGGTGGAGGGGAAGGTTTGTTTCTCATTCCAAAGTGAAGGTCAGCAGAGTGAAAGTATCCTGAAATACAGCTTCCTAGCTCCTTGGAAAAGCCCTGCCCATCTCCAAGAGGCTTTTTCATATTGCTGACAGGATCTCCAAACTGTTCTGTAGTCAAATTGGGATTGTGATCATGTCTAAAATGGTCTCACCCACTCAACATTCACCCCAGCTCCTTCTTGGTGCTCACAGAGTGGAAGCAGTGAGACAGAGGGAGATGCTGGGCAGGGGCTGGTGTCACTGCAGGGGATGGGGCAGGCAGCTCAGCTATGGGCACGTACAGGACAGATTCAATATGCAACCGAAGATGTGCAAGCTGGGACATATAAACTGCTGCCTACGGTTGATTATCTGAAGCAGCTACACCTTTTCTGACCTGTGCTGTTCTGCACAGTCAGGGCTGCACAACAGCCCAGGGTTAGACTTTTTAAGTATGGTCAAAACCCTTTATAAATCTGGTCCTCTCTCTCACAGCAGACCTCTGGCTTCCGTCGCAGCTGAAGAATAACCCAAGCTAAACCCTTCTGGACAGTTCGCCTATTAGGCTGAGGGAGATGTGCATAAAATGTGCTGCCTGCCTCCGTGTCTGCAGTGGGAACAGCACTTTGCCATCCTCAGTCTGCACCGCTGCCAAAACACAGACTCTCTGCCCAGGCACCCTTCTCATCAGTCACTTCACTGGGTATACCACCAGTTACAAATTAGCACTTAATCAAGATAAATCCCATAGGAAGGATATGGATAATATGCAATGCATTAAGCCTGCAAATTAAGATGGTCTGATTTAGCCCTGGCTTTAAAACTCCCAAGCTTGCATTAGGACTAATGATGAATGGATGTACGTCCCTGGTTGGACAGGAGCTCTGTCAGGGCAAGGCTGCCCAGCAGTGACAAAGCGAGTGCAGAGCAAGTGCTCTGCTCAATGTTCATTAGGCCTTCCACACTCTCCCTGCTTGGGAATGTGCTTTCCCTTGCCGTGGATGGTTGTAATAGTGACACTTCTCCAGGATCTATTGACTTAATGGTCCCGGAGTTCATTAATAAAACCTAACTGAGGGCAGTGGCTGCTGGCATCATTTGCCCACTGATCAGTGTGGGGAAACTGAGGCACACGAGGCCATATTTGGAAAGGCTGACCTGCACTGTGCCCAGGGCTTTTCATTCACTGGCTCTAAACAGGACCCTATAAGTCACCTTGCTTAGGCACTCTCAATAACACTTGGGAGTCTCTTGTTCTTTGACTAACTAGCTGCAGGGATGCAGGTGACATTTCAGCTCTCTCAGTGTGGCCCAAGGTAGTTACAGCTCAGTGGCCTGAATTCTCCTAGCAGATTAGTCGAGGAGCAGAGAAAGGAAACTCTTTCCTCCTCCATCCCCTGGGCTGCACTATGGACGATGCAGCAGGATGGTCCTCAGTGCTCTTTGCTCCAGCTACAAATACAGCTATTTCTAATGAGCGCCCTGCTCCGTGGTGCAGCATGCTTTGCAAATATACAGTTGGAGATTGTTTCTGTCCCTGTGTAACTGAGCAGTCACAGAGCTCTGGTTAGCCTCCCTTCTTGCCTTCAGCTCCTGCCAGACCTGAAAAAAGCCTGTTATCAGGCCTCCCATCTACTATATATAACCCAGAAAGTAAACTTTGCGTGAGATCAGGGAGGAAGAAAACCCCTTAGCAGCTTGTTCACCCATCAAGGTCAGGGTCCACATGGGCTGGAGTGCACCAAGGTACAAACCCTGCAAAATTCCAGGGAGCTGCTGTTTTAAGGGATGTCCTGGTTTCAGCTGGGATAGAGCTAATCGTCTTCCTAGTAGCTGGTATAGTGCTATGTTTTTGAGTTTGGTATGAGAAGAATGTTGGTAAGTGATGTTTTCAGTTGTTGCTAAGTAGTTCTCTGTGATGGAGACTTCAAGAGAAATCAGTTTAAGATTCACACCTGGGAAGCATCAGGAACTGGCTACAGTCTGTCAAGGGTTAAGGGCCTTTGTTCTGGCTGCAGAAGTAATTTAGGGAAGGAAAATTCTTTAAAATAATAAGCATGGCAAAATCTGTGGGTTTAGAGGTACTTTTCTTCAGATTTGCACTAGTGTGCAAGCTTGTCACAATAGGGTACCTTTCCTGGAAGTCATACTGCACTTATTACTGGGAACGACTACTTTCTACAGTGCGTCTCTACTTTATGGCTTTTTAAGATATGGATGCTGTCATCATATTCCCCAGAGATGTGTTCTGGTTCATGGAGAGGCTGTTTTATATAATCTCCTGTGAAAGATTGAAACAACAGCAGCAGGAACAACAATAATGCAACAAACTACCTCCTGAGAAAAACAACGAGGTGGTGGCACAGGCAACAGAATCTCATCACCCACTGCAAAGTGGCAGACCTAAGTCAATTCATGTGGCCGCACTTCTCATTCTACAGGAAGGTTGGATCACATTCATCCTCAAAAGGACCAGTGCTGTCACCCCATCCTGGGAAGAACTAATATATATTACTTTATCAAATGAAATCAGAGTTTTTTATAAGTTCTGGGTTGCTTGGGACAGGACACAGAAGTTGTGACTGCACTTCTGTGTCGTAAAAACAAGGCTCCAGCATGGGTTGATGCCCTCTGAGTGTTGTGATCCACCTTACATATCTCCTGGTGCTCAAGGCTGCTGCTCAGTTGTCCTCACCTTTTCCCAATCCAACCCACAGGAACAAAGAATTGGCTTTGCTCAGAGACCAAACACAGTTAAGTGTACAGTAGCAAGCACACTACTGATGTACGCTAGAGCCTAAACAGTAATGAGCATGTGAGTGTATGCAAACAAAGGAAAGCCTGCCTCCACCAAAGCATGACAACTCCCCACTGCTCTCCTCCCCTCCAGAATCACCAGTCTGTTCTGTACTGCGAATCCTCCCTGATGTGCCTCCGTCTAACAGCTCAGATTAGGTACCAGCAAGTGGAGCTCTCTGCCAGCTAGTGCAGCTCCTGATGATATCCTTTCTTTCCTGGCCAGTAAATGTCAAATCTCACAGTTTATGACTCTTCTTCCTTACACCTCCCTCTGCTCCTTGCAGAGCAAACCCCAGTCAAAGCAGAGGTGATGGCAGGAGAGAAACTAGGGGAAAAGACCCAATATTCACTCATAAAACATTACTAGTGATGGCAAGGGATTACTCAGGGGTACCTCACCCTCTGATCCAGGGTGTCAGCATCCCCCAGTCTAAGCAGAAAGTGAGGGAAGCTGTGTCCAGCCAGAGGTGTACAACAGTTTACCAGGAATTGCCAAAGCCAGAGGTTATCTTATTTGCACTGTGACGTTTTCATTGCCAGACAGCACTTTAAGCCACATATCAATAACAAGAAGGTGGGTGTGCAGCTTATGCAAGAGGGGAAAGGTGTCTTTTTTTTCCTTTCCCTTTCTTTCATTTACTTCCTCTCTAAGATAAGAGGCCAGTAACTGCCGATCCCCAGGAAAGAAAGGGCTTTGTGATGAGTGAGCAGGATTAAGGTGGCTTCTTGTTAATTTTGATAGTGCTGGAGATACATATTAAACTGAAAGAACAGGATATGGCTGTGCCCTGTGGGGGGGTGGTGGTGGTGGTGTGCATTTGTCTTTGTGTGTGTGTTTTCCTCCAGCTCCCAGGCTGGAGAGAAAGAGGCCAAGCAGGAGAGGTCTGTGTGTGCTTCCACTTGATCGTGACATGCTTCTGGCTTGACTTCAAACCCAGATTAACACCATGGATACGAAAGTTTGACCATGAACATGTGAGTTAAACGCTTAAGGAAAACTTTTCAAGGCAGACAAACAAACTGAAATGCAAAACTGCTGATGGAGAATAAGGAAAGTGATGTCAAAACTGGAAGTGATGAAGAGTAAAAACCAAAGACCGGTGGTATAAAGGAGCTGAAAGCGAGAGGTTGAAAAAGTCTCATTAAAAATAAGTATAACAAGTGCTGTCATGGATGATTATAAGGGTTTGAACCTGTCACCTACAGCAACAAGAGCACTGGCTTTTCTCACTTGACCTGAGGAGATAATGCTGTTAGCTGAGGTTAGAGAGGGCAGGTGATGAGTCGCTGTTCAAATAAAAAGCAAAGATGTCCTTTCACTCCAGATAATTACACCAAAAACATAAGCAAACAAGGCCTAAAGTTCTGGAATTGCCTGGCAAAGTCCCTAAAATCCCTGAAGAAATGCTGCTGGACCTCATCTCGACAGCATCCACCCATCCTTATGAAATGCCATTATCTTGGGGATATTCTGTTCCCTGGTGTCCGCTTAAAAAATACCAGTCTAGACACGACCAAACTACACCCACAGCCACATCCCAAAATGTCCTGTGGTACTTTACAGTACACTGAATTCATACAGAAATTCCTGTGTGACATTGCTGAAATACAGCCATTTCTAGGAGGTAACACAGATGCTGTTTAACCACGCACCACTCAACTATGCAAGACAGTAAAAGCAATGGGAGAAGGTAAATTCCCTCTTCAAAGGACTGGAGCAAATTGCTTATAATTTTTTCTTTACCTATTTTGTGTACTTCCTATGAACATTCAAACACTTGTGTTGTATAGCAATGAATATTCAAAAAAACCCCAATTTCCAAGACATATATATAAATATTGAAGAAAGCTGAGTGCTCCATTTTCACACACATATGTGTCTGCTTATTCAATCAGGAATATGAAACCACATCATATAATTTTGCTGATCAATCCCAACTCACCAACACAGCCTGAAGAGTGAATATTCATAGATAACAATCCAAATATGCAAAAAGGGAGAGAAAATGCATCTTATAGTTAAGAATAATTACAAAGAGTGAATTAACAATTGGTCCTTAATATAAATTCTTTGAGATGAGGAAATACATTGACCAGTTATGAATGTATTTAGCCTAGAAATTAGGAAAAGGATTATCTCCCATCAACAGTGTGAAGTCCTAGACCAGTAGCCCAGCAGGAAAAGTGAGGAGTAAGGTACAAGAACAAGTTCAAGATTGACCTCGATGGGTTCATGCAGTGGCAAGGAATCAAACTTGCTGATCCAGGAATGTTTTTCACTATCATGTGTTTTCCCCTTTTTATTTTACTTTTGATTTTACACCACTGCTATCAAAGCAAGGGTGCCTCCTGCAATACTGTTATCAGCTCTGAAGCTTGGCTTAGAAATTGCTCAGATTTTGAATTTTTCTTCATTTGAAAGTAAATGTTGTTCAACCTTTTCTACAAACACTGGTAGATAGAAACTTGTTACATTTAATTATTATTAAGGTGAATCAGCACCAATTCACATGCCTCCAAAGGCAAGAGATTTAGGAAACAGATTAGCAAATGTTGTTGTTGTTGTTTTTTAATGATAAAAATATTGTGAGAACTGGCAGAACGGCTCAGGAGTTTCAGTTTTCAAAACCAGTTTCCAAAAACCTGGACAAAGATGTTTTGATTATCTCTTCATCTGTTCATGATACTTAGTTTTCTCATTTGAAAGTCAAATAAGCCAATGTCATTTGAAATGAGAGACACTGCCTGATGCATGTGAATGGGAGTCAAGGATTTCTGCGCAGAGTGGTTCAGAAAACTGCCAATTTGTGTGTGTGCAAAAGTAGTCACCACCCTCTTGACAAAGCCACTGAGTTTGAATCAGGGACCTCTGGAGCGGTGGGCTCCAGCTCCACAGCTTGTCTTGAAAAGCTGGCAGATGCCAGCTGGAGGCTTTAAAAACTCATATCTTCTCCGAGCCAGAAAGGACGGGGCTCATAACACACGAGTTTCTGATGCTTTTAATTTCTCGCACACATTTTGGGAAGGGACAGGGAGGAGGCTGAGGAGAAGAAGGATTCAACAAAAAACTAAAATGCGTAAATTATTTTTTTCCAGTTTCTGGCAAACATTTAGATTATTATTAACCATAAAGAATGATAACATTTGAAAATGCAAAGCCATTATTCTTTCAGTTGAAAGCTGATTTTCTTTCCTGAACTCCCCTCCCCTGGTATTTCATCAACTCCCAGACAACTTCAACTTAAATGAAACAGCAACAACAAAGGCATGCATTTCATAGTGTTTATTTGGCTGAAAAGCCAGTTTTCATACCCATACACACACAAATTCAATCAACACTTTTGCCAGTGTTGCTCCTGTGTTTATATCTCAGTCCCAGTATTGTCTTTTATACCTAAGTTTCCCTACAATGAACATCTTAATCACCTTCCCCCTTCACAGGTATTCAATTAATCATTTTTAACTGCTTTAAAGATGAAGAACAGAGAGGCAATCTCGAACCCTGAATATTTACATCTACTAACTTTGGGGTCTGGATCTCAGCTTTGAAGTGTGGGGATAACATCAAATGGTCTAAGCAACATTTAAAATCCAGGGGTAGAGATTTGTGGTGGAGAAATAACCTAATGATCAGTACAGTACAAAAAAATATAGATAGATTGAGAAATAATTCTTAGTCTAAGGTTTCATAACACCTTAAAAAAAAAAAGGAAAAAAAAAAGAGGAGACATTAGAAAGGAAAAAAAGAAGTACCACTGAGATGTGCAACAGAACTGCCTCCAAGCAGAAGGCTGTTCTAAGACTTCTCTGTAGGCATGATTATTCCTGGCTGGGAGAAAAGCCCCATTAAAAAGCATTTCTGCTCCCTCCCCTGGTCATGGGACACCATCCTGAAGAGAAATCATTGACAAGCTTGTCTTTTTCTAAAAGGGTTAGACAAACAAATTGTCTTTCTCGCCAGAGCTCCTCTCCTCGCTTCTGCCCTTTTGTTTTTCTCTTTTCTTGTTATAGTTACGAGTGAACGTTTTGGCACATTAATTAAAAATAGTAATAGTTGCAACAGAAGAAAGAAGAGGAGGGGTAAGGTGGGGGAAGCTGAACAGGGACGGTAACTGCAGCCCTAATTAATAGAATTACTCTCAGTTGAAAGCCAGTCTGATGAGGACTCTTGTCCTTGAATAAATACTCTGTGTGTCTGCGTATGTATGTATATGTGCATATATATAGATAAATGTACACGTAAACACAGCTACTCTGTTGCTTAGCAGCCAGTAGTGTCCTTTCATGAGAAAACAAAATATATGTGACAAACCGTCTCAAAAACACGAAGTACCATGAGCATATTTCTTTTCTCGTAGCTATTCAGACAAGGTGGAGAGTGGCCCTGAAATTAATGTCTCATCCAACGGACAAAGGCAGAACTAAGCTAATTGGATTCCCATCTGTTCCAAACATAATCTCAACATCACACAATAATAATAAATAATATGGTAATCATGGCTAACAATTAATCTTTTAGTTTAGATTTTTTACAGGGTGCTGAATGGATCCTAATTTCACGCAATTATAGATTGCTGTCTGGACATATCCTCTGGACAAAAAAGAAAAAAAAAAAGTCATAGTCTGACCACGAACAATCATGTCAGATCTTTGTGTATATTTCAGGAGAGCAGAGGCTGTCTAATCTAAATGCCTCCTACAGCAAAATACAAACTGGAACTTAACAGAATCTAATTTTGATCTAAACCCAAAACAAATGTGAACCGAGCTGTCAAATGACTGTTTAAAGTGACACATGTGTTTCTTGTTTAAAAAATTTTGGGGATGAGGAAGCACTGAGTAAACCTTTTCCATTCCACCTGGGGAGAGGAGCAGGACGCCTGTCCCCTGGGGCTCACAGCACGCCCCTTGCCACTGTCTTCTCCCTTCAGCATGTCCTCATCATCCCTAGTCCCTGCTTAGATATTTTAACTGCAAACTGGTTGCCCCAAATATAGTCTCCTGATTCTGCACCAGTGCAACGGTAGCTTCAACTCAGGATTTTAGAGCAGTGTAGGTAATAAAGAGGGATTAAAAACGGGGCAAATTAGCCTTGTAATGAGCCAGTGAGAGATTAGAGAACCCACATCCCCTGATGTCCAGATGCATGCCACTGCCCAACCAAGAAGCCCTTCTGCTGGGTCCTCTGTGCAGACTTTGCAATAGGAAAGCTTCCACAGACCCCCAAAACCCAGCTGTGATGTAAGGGGGACTAGGTCTGCCAAAAGGAATCTCCCCTGAGCCATTGCAAATCTCTGTGGAAGAGCTGGGTGTGGAACCAAGATTTTCCATGAATTTGTGAACTTCCCCACATATCTATGTATACACTTTTAACACCTACAGCAGCTGGTGCCAATGAGATGCCTAAGTCTGCTTTGCCACCTGAAAATCACCCCTTGTCTTTTTTTGACCTCTTTCCTTAGCAGCTTTGTTTGATGCTCCCTAGTTTTAATTCATGCCGAAGTCAACATAGCTATGGAAGAGGGGGGCTAAGCCATGAATTTGATGTGAGCTCTTAAACATCTGTTACATCCCAAATCCAAAATAGCCACCCTTTAGTGGTGAGAGAAATGCTCTCTATATGGCTATAGCTGTAAACAGATGGAGAGATATAAGGTGATGTGTGGAGCTGGAACAACCAGTTAGTAAAGTTTATAAAGTACTTTGGGGGTCCATCTGGACGGATGGTACTTTATAAGTGTAAGGCCGTTACTAGTGCCTCCTAACAGCACCCAGCTATCACTCAGCACTTTTGGGATGGACAGTTAAAGAAAACACATAAAATATATTCCTCGGTAGATATTTCACCCAGACTCTTTTACTTGCAATAGCAGAGATCTGAGCTTTCATTTGTACAGACCATTCCCATTTGCAGTCACAGGGAAAACTCCGCAATAGCTCAACTCATGAAGTTGCTGGATTTGTTATGTTTGAAGAATGAGGCTTCACAGCACAGCCCTGGAAATAAATGAGTGGTTTGGGAATTTGCTAGTGGCAGGTCTCTTGCTGCAGTAGCGGACAGGATAACTAAAGGGATAGTGATGGGAGAGGCATAGGGGTTTTTGTTGTTGGATATTTTTTGTTTTCCTCTCCTCAGGGGCACTGCCCAGAATTAAATTCAAGTTGGTAATGATTGAAAAAATAGATCGCCTTTCTGGTGACAAGGGGATGCCATGTGCAAATATTGGACATCAGCAGAAATGCACATTTTCCCTGTGGTCTCCCTGATGGTCCTTGGGAGTATGGCTGGGGAAGAAACTGGAAGATACTGCTCCTGGATATGACGTGGAGATGAACAGAAAGATTCCGAGGATCTCACTGAGACTCCTCCACAAGGCTGGGACAATCTGATTCCTCATAGCACTTCTCTGGCTAAAGAAATGTGGGAGAGAGGTGGGTGGCTGCACTCTGGAGGAAGTCTCTCCTCTTGGGTCTTAATCACCATTTAGTGTGAAATCAGGCTGTATTTTCAGAGAAATGTAGGGTTTGAGCTCTGTTTTTTTCATGAAACAAATGTGGTGCCTATGGAGAATCTTTTTTTTTTTTTTTTCCCCTTCAAATCCTGAATACCCCAAAGATTTCAGTCTGGAGATGCTGCCAGAGGAAGTGTTTTCATTTCCTATGCTGCCATCATTCTCTGCTGTGAGATGGCTTCCCCAGCTGCACCAAACCTCTCAGGATACTTTATAGGCAAAAAGTTCCCATGATGAGCTATCTTTTTCCACTAAGACTAGAGACTATTATATGTACCATACCCATGCAGTCTAATTTAGGATTACAGTTTATGGAACATGTAAGCATGAGTTACCCAAATTGCTATTCACAGCATGGTGGCCTTTTCAAAGATAAATATTTATTTATGCATTCACTTACTATTTGTCCATGGAATCAAAATATTCCATGGACAATTTTAAGGACCTCATATAATTGTTTTTGATAACTTTCTTCTTAGGAGGAAAGGGAGCATAAATGGAATTGTTTACATTTTTACTACAGACCTAATTTCTCTCTATTTTTGTCGCTACTGATGTGGTATTTAAACCCTTGTTAAGAGATAATGTTGGAATAAGCTGTTTCTTTACTTGAACTTAATTTCCAGTTGCAGATTGGAAGACTGATGACAGAAGTGGCTGCTAGTTATTAAACCATCTTTTTGGGCTTGGGGATCAGTCCGGTCAAATCTTCATTTCATTTTCAAAACTTTGACATTATCATTAACTGTGAGGATCATGGTCAACCAAGATGAAGATGGTAACTTCTCAGGGAGGTCTGCTGTAAGAGACCACCATGAACTTGTCTTTTGAATTCTAAAAACCTGTCCCTCTGCCTTTCATCAGCCCTGACTTAGGGATGGAAAGGGGAAAAGCAGACCTATTCTGATAATAGTGAGCTACACAGTCCTGTTGTACTAATTCTGACATTTTTGAAGGGCTCTACATTTGACAACTAGGAGACTGCATTACAAGCAAGTAGATGGGTGAGCAGACAGATTTTAAGTGTTATTAGTTGCATGCTACCAAAGACATACATAGTCAAAGTAATAAAGCACGAAGGAAGTAACACACATGATGGCCTAATGCTCACAGGTGTAGAGCCACAGTAGGAACCACCATCATGTAAGCATTTTCAAAGCATCAATAACAATAGCAGTATTTAGGTGCTGAGTAAAGTTACTAGTCAGTGCAGCATAAAGGAGTTTCCACTACCAGGAAAGTTACATTCATCCCACAAGAACTGCAGGAGGAAGAGTGACAGACTATGTACAGGATATATACCGTATGAATAATTGCCTCCAAAGAGGACTAGGGCAAAGAGATGGAAGAGGATGTCAAGGTCAAATTATTATTATTTTTTTGACTACAGCAGCCAGAAGGCTCTCAAATGGTTGATTTGAACAGCTCTAATAGAACAATGTCATTAAAACCCAACAGTCAGCGCTCAGGGAACAACATTGCTGAGTTGCTACCGATGTCTTGGCAGGTGAATATGAAGGTTCACGCCGTTAATGACTAGCATTTGTAATGATTGCTTTATTTCATTTCAGCAAATACTCCATTTCCAAAGGAGCCCCAGGATAAGGATGGGGAATTGAATTAACATGCATTTTGGGCTCATACGAGCCAGCAGCCTTTAGCTTGGTCACAGGAAGATCAAACAGAGACCCCTTTCTACATTGTCACCAGCCAGCTCTCAACATTGCTATTTCAATGACTTTCACACCTGTGTCTATTAGTCTTATTAATACTCAACATTTGCATTGTGAAATGGATTCTGGTCCCCACTTGTAAAGGGGCAATTGCCTGTACACCATCAATGTCACAACCTAGGTCCCAGATTCAGCAGAAGGCTTCAGCATGTTCTTAATTTCAGACACAGGCATACAACCTATTCAACTCAGCAGGACTGTAGTGTGCATTGAATCTGCAGCATGGGGCAAGGAGGCAGCAGATGGGAAATTGGCACAGCAGGGACTGACACAGCATGGTTAGCTACATGTTTTTTTGGTTATTTATACCTGTAGGGATGAGTGGGGAGGGAAGGAGGGAGAAAGGGGGAAGCAGGCATGGAAACGGCAGGAGGAGGAAAGGAATGAAATCAACACATTACACGTCAAGGCAGAAAGACTGAGAAAAGTTCCCTGAAGAGACACATTCCCCAGTCAGGTTTTGGTCTTTTTTTTGCCTTTTTTTTTTTTTTTTTTTTTAGAGGGGTGTCATTCAAGTGGCACAGTGGGATGCTGAGGCTGTTTGCTAATAAGCATGCAGAAGTTTAGTCACTGGAGGAAGACACCAACAAATAGGAAGGATGGAGTGAACGTCTTATGCGCGTGACAGTGTTCTGTCTGACTGTTCTTAGCAAAGCTAAGTAAAATGTGTGGAATAAGCCCTGTTTCCCAACAAATATCTGCTAGTGGCAAGTGAGATACTCAAACTAGTATGTGAATGTCACCCAGAGAGCTGAGTGCATCCTACTGTGCATGGAACAGTTAGTGCCACACTCACCACCACTGGTGCTACCTGATTAAAGTGTATTTGTTAGCAAACAGAATAGGAGCTGCAATCATCTGCTTTATGATTCCGCTCTGATCCCCCTGTGCACAGCTTTCCTAGGTCTAGGAGACAAATAAAACCTTCAGTGTCCTGTCTTTCCAAGACTAGCTGCTTACTTCAAGTCACTTGGGAATAGATGCTGACTTCGTGCCACGTAAAGGTGTGGTCCCTAGTCAATCCAGTGTAAAAGCTGAACGTTGATATCATCATTGATAGTTCACTTGGTTTCAGAATCAAAAGGAACTTCTCTCTCCCATGGAAAGCAAGGGTTAGCAGTGCAGAAGTTAACTAGGACAGATAGGGAGGACTTCTCTCTCAGGGTTAAGAATGCAAGGAATATCCCACTGTGCTAGCCTGTAACCCTCTGGCTCCTGGCAGATGCTGAGCACTGTCTTCTGAAGGGCCTTTCTGGTGGGGCTGACCAATGCTGGAGGTAAGAGAGTGGACTGCCTCTGCGTTATGCTTGTGCCCCAAGAACACTCTCCCACCAAGGTAGTGCCTTCTCCATGCCAAGGCCTGTATGTCAAATGCGAGAGACAAAAACATTGATGCAAAGAGTCTGTAACCTACATAGGCAATAGGTGGGAGAAGAGGAAGAAGCATGGGGAATACAACAGACCCCTTCACTGTCATATCACTCATAGGGGTGAAGAAAGGAACTGAACCAAGGACAGCAATTCCCAATTTAACACTCTTCCTGCTAGATCAGGGTGGGCCTCTTTGAGAGACCCATGCCAGGAGCTTGTTTGTAAGGTACTTCACCACTGACCCCGAAAGCCCTTGGGACCGTGCTGGATACACTTTGGAGAGCTCTGCTGATGCCTAATCTCTGCGTGAAACTAGCTCTGATAATGAGTAACTCTGGTGGCCAAAAATGCTGCAGCGATTTTGAAGCAGACTACAAGCTAATCCCTAGGATCATGATTAACATGTTTATTTTGCTCAGTTAAACAGATTCTAATGTCCAGGGCTGGGTGTAAGCATGGCTGAGAACACAGTCACTAAGCTGCCAGCTTTGGGTTGCCTTTGGTGATCTAGAGGGCCACACCTGACTCTGTAATAACCCTGAGCTTCTAGAGAGTAGGGAAGTGGGTTTCTTTCCTTTTATTTATTTGTTTGTTTGTTTATCTGATTTTCCAGACCTAAAAGCTGCTCTGGTCTGCCATTGAGCAATCTTCCTAAACATAATACCATCATTCTTTTTAATTAATCACTTATTATCCTAGATATAGGCAATATATTTTGCCTTTTGTTGTGCATCTAAACAAATCTTCACAGACTGGAGAAAAACTTACTTCTCAGTAAGCAGTAGAAGAAAGGGAATTGAGAAAAATGGAGAAAATAGACCTCCTCTACTTGTCCAAATGCTGCCAGGTTCTGTAGTCAAGGTTTCCCATAAGATGGAAAATGAAAGGAGCTTGGTCTCTTGGACATTTGTTTGCTTTTTGCTCTCAGGAGAACAATTAAGTCACATGACTTTGAAATTATAAATAGCTCACTTAATAGCCACTAATAAGAGAGCATTCTTGTGATCCACACCAGACCTTTCCTGACTGAGAGCCAGGATGTTTGCTTTTATATGACTTGATTTATGTGTCAGCTTTCATGATTAGTGGGGGATCCTTTACACCCTCCTTTCTCCACCAAGCATGTGATGGAAGAAGATGGGATAAAGCATGAATCAGCTTTCAGGGAAACCGCACAGTAGAGTGATATGAGGAAAACCAGACCTCAGCTAGAGATCATGAAGTGCAGAAGAGGAAATTTTCTCTTGTGCTTTCTGCAAAACACCATCCTGCTACTGACATAGTGCAGATGATACCTCAGAAACTTTCTGTGCCCTTTGGATACCTTCCCACAACCAACCATTAGGGTGTGCTGCACACCAGCAGTCACTGACTGCATCAGAGGAAATCTGAGTTTAAATCAAATTGTACGTGCAATGCCAGGTCCTTTCTTCTCATTTTCAGAGATCTGGGCAAGCCAGTATCTCTGCTTTCTCATGGCATCTGGTAGTCACTGACGTCCTCCGTGATCCCTGATGCTATGCTCTGAATTGTCCTCTCTTGTGCTGTACCTTCCATGCTGTCCATTTCCCGTTCTCGTCTGAGGTTTATGTGTTTATCCAGCCCCATCACAACAATAGCTGAGTGACTCAAGGGTTACAGGCTCAAGGAATGACATAGACAGAACTAATCCTGCCTTGGGGCCTGAAGATAGATTAGACAACCTCTGGGTGGCTCCGTGTTTTACCATTTCATGCCTTATCCTCCCAAGCAGAAATTAAGGAATATGTTCCCAATAAACAGAAAAGTCAAGTGAAAATTAACTTTTAAGGGGATCTGAATAAGTCAGAAATTTGGTCAACATCCAGAATGCTGTCTGTGAAAATAAGAGAGAAAAGAGCTTTGGAAATACAGAAAATGGATGGAATTTTTCCTTGTTTCAACATGGCATGTTTTTGGTTTGGTTTTTTTTTTTCCAGACTGAAAGGAGAGGACAGGACTAAGCCCCAAAGAGCATTTCACTGAAATTCAGGGAAACCTGGCAGTACTTTTGCCTCTGTTTTTCCCTTGATATGTTTTTTTCTTTAAAAAAAAAAAAAAATCTTTTTCTTTGTCTTTCATTTCCTCTGTTTCCCCAGACCATCATCTCTCTTTAGACAATAAGATTTCTGGAGCAGGGAGCACACTGCGTGTTCACACCATCCTCAGCATTTTTGAACCCGGGAGTCACTGAAATATCTATTTAGGAATAAGACCCCACGTTGGTGTAAACACAGAAATTGCACAAGAAGGCAGATCCAATGAGATGCATGGCTTCAATCTCTGCTCTACACAGACTTTTTGTGTGATCACAGACAGAAACTGGGCTTTAGTCTAAAAGGGCAGAGTACCATGGTGCTTCAGCATAGCCAGGGATGTCCACAGTGTCCTCCTGTTATCCTGTATGCTGAGTATGATCCGGGGCAAGCTAAATGCCTTTCCAGGCAGAGAAACTCTTGCATGGACCAAAAGACTGGTCCGTAGCAGTGGTCCACTTCCCTGGATACAGCTGGCTCAAGCCTGTACACTGAAATTTTGAGCCCAAACTCAAATGGTTCGAGTGCCCCTGCTCAGCAAGGGCAACAGTCCTGTAGCAGGCAATGTCACTAAGGGGCTGCATGCACTCGAACCGGAGTGCTGACCCCATGGTAATAAGTCAGTTAAATGAATATCTGGGTAGATAGGTTTTCATTAATCAAGTATATGGCTTGGAGAACAAACGGTCATTGAAAACATCTAGACAAGGCTGGAAGAGTGCAGCTGTTAGCATTGCATACTACATTATCACCACATATTTAGATTGTTATTAAGTGAACTTTAAGTAAGGCATTCTCCATTTGTCATTTTCCCCCTGGTGAATTCAGCTACCAACATTGATTTCCTTTTTTTTTTTTTTTTAATCTGAAAACTTGGCTATTAACTTTTCAAAACTTATTAATCTGTTTTCACTCCATTGGTAGCAGCTTCCCCCCACCTTCTACTTAGCTTGTTAAAACTCAGAGTTGATTAAATATGACACAACAGTAAAATATTACATAAGCCACGAGAAAATTTTTATTTCATTATCAGCACAAAGTGAGTCATCTTGAATATGACACTGGCTTTGGCTCCATTTTCTCTCACTTTTTTGCTCTGGTTTTATATTTAATCACAGCTTTTTTCTCCCTCTCTTTGCGCATATGATTTTGTTTTTCAAATCCACAGCAGAACGATCCAACTTTGTTCTTATGCTATTAATTAACACCACGCTCTAGTTTCCAACATACTTAAATGATGAATAAGGTTAAATTCCAGACAACGTTCTGTACATTGCCATCAATTAACAATTTTTGAGGCAGCACTTCATTAATAAACATTGATCAGCAGAGCCCTTGCGTGGAGTGCATTGGAGCTGAGAATTTGTACCAGAGCTTCTTTAATATGTGTGCTGGAGTGTGTGGTGTGGGTGAGCGTGTGCACGAGCGTGTATGTGTGCATGTGTGAAAAAAATCAATGCAATATCCTAGGAAACTCATCAGCACATCATCTCCTTAAAGGTTAATTAAGAATTTGAGGAAGAACAGAGGGGCTGAAGCAGAGGTGATGGACATCCATGTCTCTCCAGATCATTAAGTACTAATTAGGTTTGGAAAGTCTATTGAGCTTCCTTGGTCTCATCAAGCCATGTGATGGTCCCTGGATACCTCAGTGTGAAATGCCATCAGCACTATATCTCCATTTATGAACAGGATGCACTTCAGTCTCAGGTGTGCCTGCTGTCTCTCACTATGTGTGTGTATGCCTCTTTCAGTATGTGTCTGATTAAGCTATTTTATATACTGCATAAAAACTGCGTGGAGAATACAGACTGTTTCAGAATCATGTGTAATACAGCATTTTTGCTGGAAGGCTAACAAGGCCAAAAAAAGGGTAAAAAAAAAAAAAAAAAAAAGCAAGAAAAGTTCCTGTAAGGTATAAATGCAGAACGCAGAACGAGCATGGGAAAAACTTACAAGTCCATATGAACACTCTTGCTGTGCTAGAAGTTCACTTAGGGAGGACTTCCAAACTGGCTTCCCCTTACTTATGTTTCCTCAGCTCAAGATGGAGGTGGGGCAAGATGGGAGCACCACAGCAAAAGTTATTAGAGGAAGACCCCACCATGCAACTTCAAAGAGACCATAATATGTATTTTGTTAATTACCTCTTTTAAAACTCTTAGCAAGAAGTGCTGCACAGCTAAATCCCAGAAGAAGTGGTGACAGTTTTTTAGAAATGGCTTCTATGGAAGGTGAGATGCTGCTTTTAACTTAATTTCCTGGCTTTTCAGTATTTCCCAGTCTACAGGTCTTACAGTGACAGACTTTTCTCAGGATGTTTCCTTTAAACTGAATTCGAAATACAAATTTAGATGCTCAGCTATGGACAAGAATCTAACAAGCAATCCAATCTGTGCCTGAAAGAAACCTTTCAGGTGCCCAGGGACTGAGTCAGCTCTCAGTGCTAATGTGCAAAGTAATTCAAACCAGATGCCAGTGACCAGATAGGTTCTTCTGGCAACCAGCCTTGATGGTGCTATTAGAAAAAAAGCACAACTGGCTCTGTTATGAGGGTTTCCTGAACTTGGTAACTCAATAATATTTGTTAATTCTAGCTTTTAGGCAGTCTTAAGCTAGAGGGATGACATAAAGCTGCTGAAAGGTAGAGGAAGAATGGGCCTGGTAGCCCTTCAGCATTGTCAGTCCAAAGAGGTCCTTATTCAGGAATATGCAAGAGGTGTCTTCTTTATATACAAAGAGCTAACCCACTCCCAGTAACACACCTATTCCCTTTCTCAGGATGGAGAGAAGAATAATGTACCTTAAGATGTTAGCACTCATTTAACAAAATGATATGGGAAAGTGTTGTTCTCTGAGCTGGCATTTTCAGGAAACACCCAGTATAAGGGAGGATGTTGACACTGGGGATAGTTGCCATTGCCTTTTTGAGCCCCACTGAACTTTGACTTTGATTGCACTCGATGGAATGGAAGTTAATGGTTCACTGGCTCAAACTGTTGCCCTGCTGATACTGTGCTATTAACATTTTGGTTATTAAGAGCAACGTCACAGGGGTGAAGGGAGCAGTCTGGGAACCGCTAGGATGTGGGTTCCTTAGGATGCTTCTGGAATTAAAATCAACTGCCTCCCTCTCCCACCACTACTGCCACCCAATTTGCAGCAGGAGATGGCTGAATTGAAAAGCTACTGATAATGTTGCAGCCTGCACGTCTGCTCCAGAATATCAAGGACCCCTTGATAAACCCACTGCAATGCCTGGAGCACTTCATCTGCAGGCAACTTGCTCTCTGCAATATGGAGAGGATTGCCACTAATCCTGGCGCATTACTGTTCACTTGACAGAAGTCGCCTGAAACAACTTGCGTCTGTTCTTGTCCTGATTTGCTGTCGGTATTTATTAAGAGCACTGTGTTTAAAATGGCACACAATGTAGCCCGCAGATAACATCTTAAGCTTCCTGTCTATACCAACAAAAAAACAAACACCCCCTCCCGAGAAAATCTCCTCCAAACATTGTCACTCCCCACTTTGCTCAGCCATGTCGCCGCTGCTGCTTCCTCCCCGAGAGGTTCCTGCGAGAGCAGTAGTGGTAGCAAGAGGCACCTTATCTCTGGTTTCACTGATAGCCATTCCTGAGCTGCTGTAAAATGATTTTAAAAACTGAAGTGATATAAAATGAAATATTAACCACTCAAATCAGCTCTATTTTTATGACTTCAGTAGAGAAACATGTTAGACTGACAGCATCTGTGGTCTTCTCTTGACCAATAAGACCTTCATGTTTCTCCCCTTTCTGGCATAACTGAATATTAACTTCCAAAGACGTAAAGATGTAACAGTTTCTCTGAACATTCAGTCTTAACCATTGTGCTTAGAAGTAAACAAGACTCACTGTTGAAGGCTGAATGTGGTGATGGTTATATGATGTGGGCATTTATTTATCAAGAATGTGGTTTGACCAATGGCACTGACTTGTCAAATTAACTGGATCTACATAGTTTGACTTTTTACAAACTATAGACCATAAAACATCCCCACCAATTCCTGCCCTGATTCTGATTTGTGTCTGGACAAGTTTTTAGAAGTATAGTAAGTCCTCTGAAGAAAAAAACCAATGACTGCTAGTAAATGGCTCTGCAACATGTATTTTCCAGTTTCCAGCAACGACCCTACTGTATTTCCAGCTGGGCTGATTATAGCCATTTCTCTTAGCTTTTGATATCTCTTGGTTTCAATATCATCATAGACCAAGAAACATTATCATGAGTAGCAGAAGACAGTTCTCAAGCACACCAGCAAAGACAATCTGCTTTTCCACATCTCCTGCACAAAACCTGTGGTTCTTCTGCCAATTCAGTGATCATACAGAAAAATAAGTCTGGAAGGAGATAGATAATCAGGTTTTTTTTTTAAATAAGGAAGATATTAGAGAACGTAAATGATATCCCTTTGCGCTTCCCTTACTGGCCCTTGAAGATTTTCTCTTTCTAAATTGATATTTCATTGTTAGTGGAGGAAATTTTCAGACCTATCAGGTCCTTAAAGACCTATTTCTTCTACTTTTGGATGGATAGTACGCTTAGGAATTTAGCAGCAAACAAGATTTTTCTTGTTCTTTTTTTGCTCCCAGCACATTGGTCTCATGAAAAATTTCATCACATATGCGTGTGAAGGATGTGTGTGCATGTGTGAGAGCATGCATATGTATCAGTCTAGCATATTTTAAGTCATTTTATATACATATGTATATATATATACATATTTGTAGAGAGGACATGTATGTGTGAAGAGGGAATACTGTCGTATCTGGTCTGGGTGTTTCTGTACTTTAGGCAGTATGCAGATAGAGAGTGGTGTGAGTTAAAGAAGAAGGTTTATGTTGTGGTAACAGTCCTAGACAGCAAAAGGAGTTAATGTCAAGTGTAACTCTTCTGACCTCAGTAATGTACTGGAAGACAAACCAGAAGAATGTCTTTCCTTCTGTCTTTAAAATAAAGGACGGGTTTGCAAAGCAAGGCCCTGTACATCAACCTGGTCCACACAGCATCTTAACATTTGTCTGGGACAAGCGACTTTAGGTATGGAAGACAGTAACAGCGCTTTCAAATGAGGGACAGATGGCTGTCCAACACTGACACCACAAATGTCTAAGACTTTTAATTTGGTTTCATTCAGTGGACCTTTTGCTCTCCAGTCCCTTGCTACCACTGTCAAACTTTTCCAGAAGCAAGAAGGAGTGCGGGGACAATGTGATAGAATTACAAAAGGTGGTAGAGCCATTTGTTAGTCCATCAGGTAAATTAGTTCATCAGATAACACCCTGCTTCACAAACTAGATCTCTGGGAAACGGGTGTTTGTAGTGTGTGTGTATGTACATATGTGTGGGGTAGTGGTGGAAAGTTGTGGATACAGGGGAGGGGACATAGAAGAGGACTAGTTAGTGAGCTTTAGGGTGGGAGGTGAGGAAAATGACAGCCAGATCCTGACAGGGTGTAACAGGGTGTCCAAAAGAGTAAGACACAATGCCTGCCATAAACCAGCCTCATTTGAAAACCTCGTCTTAGAAAGGGACACCAGTTCTCTGGCACCATAGAGCCTCATCTGTCAATGTCCTTGTAGGTACCAGGGGGATGAGATGGAGAATAGAGTAAAAGCTCCCTTAATCTTTTATTTCTTTATCCATTCCTGCAAAGAGTGTAGTGCTTGGAAGCTTTAAGCATTTGAAGTTACAGATAGTTACAGATGTCTCCTCCAGCACAAGGCAAAGTCCTTGGTAAGCCTAGCTCTGGCCCTGGAAGGGGGAGATGCACTGTATGACTCCTGTGCACTGCTCACCTTTCATTGCGATGGTCCTGAGAATGCAAACCTGCCTGCAGCTGAGTATTTTCGGAGCCCTCTGTGACAATACCTACACTTCAGCTTGCCTGATGAAAATTCAGGGACGAGGTGATCCTAAGCAACATTTCTTCTTGTCTGGTTCTGGGTACGAAGTGTTGGTAGGCACCATGTAACCCTCGTGGAGTTACTCAGAGCTGGAAAGGAACAGGGAGATTCTGCCTTTTCTGGCCAGCCACGGCACTTACAGAAAAAACTTTCTGTGAGCTCTGAAGACAATGAAGCTTGGGTTCCTAAGGGTTTGTACCATGAGCCCCGACCTCTTTTGGATTTTCTAGTGTCTAGTGAGGGGTGTGCTCTAGCGTGTCCCCTCTTTCTGTATAAGCGTGGTGCTCAGAACTGCACAGTACAGAGTATGCCTCTGTGGCAGCCCTCAACAGCATCTTCTTTGGGAAACAGGGTAGCTGGGCTAAGAGGAAGAAAGAGCTTGCTTTATGTATCTGCTCACTTCTTGAGGGATATCGGCATTGTGAGATACGATTCTCCAGCCCAGGACTACCCGGGTCAAAATCTGTCATGTCACAGGTTCATAATCTGCATGGGCTATAGATCTAAATCACTGTATGCATCCACTCTCCCCGCGGAGTGGGAGAGGAAGAGGGGAGGAATCATAAATTGATACCTGGAAATTTTTATTATTTTTAAGGAGGAATGCACAAAAAGTATTTTCTCCAATTTTAGACACACAGCTTTCTCCAGAAATCAGGAGATATCAAAAGAATTTCAAAAGCATCTTACTAAAGAGAGGTTTGTTTGGAAAGATATTTTCCATTAAAAAAAGAATATTGCGAATGCTTACTTTTGATCACCTTTTGGACATAGCTTACATTGAATTGCAAGTCCTGGGTAACAAGTACTTCGCCTTTGATGGAATGATATGAATAAATGAGTGGTTTTCTTTGCATTCCCTAAGAATAACTGTATTTCCTCATCCTGGCTGCTGGGGATGCTAACGTGTCCTGCTTCTCCAGAGGTAGGCAATGCTGCAGGGGTATATTTTCACCCATACAATCAAAGTGCAAAACATCCTTCAAGCATTGTTCAGGGAAATTGCATATAGCATTTTGACAAGGCATGTTCTTTACACTACAGATGAACTAACTCAACTTTACATCAGCAGTTTGTTCATGATCTCTGCATTTTTTATTTTATTTATTGGATGAAAGGAGTCATGATTTGGTCAAATCTGAAAGTTCAGATGCTTTTTAGTTTTCTGCATTAGAAACAAACCTCCCAAGCCTTATCACTGTTGCCTGTCTTTAGCTGAGGTGAATAGCCTGATTCAAATTTTTGTAAATATACTTCAGCTGGTCTCTGAGAGGTACTCCGCACTGCAGAGGAATGAGTCACATTGTTGCTTTCACTTTTACACTGGGGATACTGCTCCTGCCAGGATCTTGCCATTTACTTGGAGAACTAGTCAGCACTCCTTTCATATTCCAGATTGCCATCCTTCCCTTCCCTTTCCCCCTTCCTCCACCCTCTGGGAGCTGCAGGACAGCGTCTTTCTATTGTCCTATGAAGATAGACCTCGGGTAAATGATGTTGCCTGATCCCTGGAGAAGGAAGGAAAACAAAACCCCAGCAAAACAAAACCTGTTCCCATCACACCCCAAACCCTGAATATGGTCCCTTTTGCGCCAGCTGCACCGTCATACTACTGCGTTCTATCTTGCCGTGATTTTTTTGGTGGAAAGCTGCCTATGCAATCCGTGAGCACTGTTGGAACAGCCCAATTTTACAAGCATAAAGTATTATGATTGCATTGATTTCCATCATAAATCATATTTTCCATCCTCTGTCTCTCTTTCCTTGCACTGACTGAATTAAGCCTTGGTGTTTTCTTTAGCTGCTGCCAGAGCTGAGGCTTGAGATGATATTAGGGTAATGATGATAAATTTTACCCTCAAGCCAAACCATTTCCACATTACAGATAATGTTTTTTTCCAAATAAGTTCTGTTATTGGAATCCAGGACCCACCACATCTGCAGGCTCAGAGGCTGCCTCAACATAGTCTCTTTGCTGTAATGGGTTTATAGATTTGAAAATTTGCTCTAAACAAATAAATAAGAGAAGTGAGGAAAGAATGAATGAAGGAATGGGCAGGGAGAATCAACCAGAAGAAGGAGAAAAAGAAGGAAAGGGGGAAAAATGGAAAAAGGAAGAAGAAAAAAAATAGGGGAAAAGCAAATAAGGAGAAAAATGAGATAATGCACACAGAAAAGTACTAGCAAGCCCGCTGCTAGCTCTGTGTGTGTCTCTGGGAAGGAGCAAAGGTGGCCCTACAGAGAAGCACAAGTGCCGCAAAAGCATGCAGATCCACAGCTATGTGTTTCAGATTTCAGCCCTGCCTTCTAAGACGACCATTCCCTGGCATCTCATCTCAGAAAGGTCTTGGACGGACTAATGTAACATTCCTGCAAAGTCTCAGCTGTCCCCACAATGGACTAGGACGAAACTGAGCTAAGCTTGACTCAATATTAGTATCTGTACTACGGCCTCAGTCTCAGGTGGTGTCTTACTGGCCTAAGGTTATTCTCATTTTTCTGAAGCTACTGCAAAGCAGGTCATCTTGAAGCTGTTGTCTGAGGGGAATTCAGTCTGTGTAATCAGGCCTGAAGGACAGTGTCCCATGCTCAGCAGAGTATAGATTCTGGGCATGGTGACCTTCAGCAGAGCGGCTGAGGGAGGCCAAATCCATTACTTGTTCTTCAGCCACTATAAAGGGAGGCGGTTCAACATGTCACTGTGGCACCGTACAGGGGTAACCCTGTATAACCCTGTATCCCCCACTGGTGCTCCACCCCTGATTTGGAGCACAGCTCAATAAATCCTATGCTCCCTGTGTGGCTTGTAAGCACCTAAGTACCCCCCTGCTCTGCTCCTCACATTCACTAGACCATTCCTACTTGAGTGGTTTTTTGCTTGTTACTCTATTGAATGAGTGAGGTCCCCCATGGGGGACAGCAGGCAGAGATGTCTGCTTCGGCAGCAGGCAGCCCTTGGAAATCAGGCTGGCTCAGAGCAACACAGGAGTTCTGAGGAACTCTGGTTGGGGAAATCACTTACACACACAAAAAAGCTCACCTTGATTCCTACTCTATTTTTCTCGTGGTTTGTCCTGCCAGGTAAGACTTTCTGAGGAAGCTGCTTGGCATCTGCCACCATTTCTGCATGCAGGGGAAGAACAGTGTCAGATCCTTGGTTCATCCTGAGCGGTAAAATTGCATCTTATTAGCTTACACTGTGATAGTGGGATTCATCTGAATGAAAGGAGGTATCTGCGACACAGACGTCTCCATCAGAAAGAGCCACCCAAGACTCCCTTTGGAGTCAATGGATATGAACAAGCAGTTCTAGCTTGTGATTTGTCTCATCTTATGGTGGACATCTAAGTCAGATGAATCCCCCACTAGCTCTAAAGGGAGTGTGGCATGACTTGCTTAGATATAGCAGCCTGCATCTGAGATCAGGTGAGTTGCATGCAGCTGTACCTTACTTCTTACTGGTCCAGCTGCTTACAAATAGACAACGGATTTGCCCTGTATTTGTGTGGCTTACATAAGCAACCCCAGTGTGATTCAAGCTGGCAAATAGTACTACTGTACAATGAAATAGGTATACTGCACAGAAGAAGCAAAGAGGTGTCTATCATAGGAAAATTAATTTAATCACAGTGCTGGAATATGAAATGAAGGTGGAGAAAAAGTGAATCCCACGTGGTTTGCTAAAGATATTCCTTGTTGTGCTCTAAAAGGAGGCATGATCTCACAGACAAAGGCTGACTTAGCATGACAAGCCTCTGGGCTAAATTCTCCTGAAAAGGACAGAGCAGAGCTGATGGTTTTAAGCTCCAGAGAAGTGTGGAGTCACAGGTCCCTGCAGACTGCCTCTCAGTCCTTGACAAGTTGATGGGTCTTCAAACTTTACCCCGATAGCTCTTCACTCTGAACCCACACAAGCATTTCAAAACAATCTAATGAGCTAAGGGGAAATGTTAGGCTCACAGGATTTTTGTCTGGGCATTCTGGGACTGCACAGACATTTGAGTAGTCTGGACTTTACTCTCAGTAGAACAGGAGCAAAGCTGGTGATGTTGGCTCTAAGACAAAGCCTCTCCCAAGGTGTCTGGTATCCAATGCCACAGCTCCAGCAGTAGACTAAATAGGTCTGGGCATGGGCTTAGGCACTGCACTGAGAGCACCCAACCAGTTTTATTGTTAGCATGATCCTTGGCATGATTTCAGTTGATGCCAACTAGTGCTCTCCCACACAATGCTTTGATAGGGGGGAATAACTCAGATTGGAAATGGTTCCAGATGAAGTCTGGATGAGTGGATGAGGCTTCTTTGTTTTGGGAAGAAGAGAGTTTAGCCGCATGGATGAGCTTTGTTTTGTGCCGCTTGCCCTTGGATCTAGAGAACAGGTCCTGGCCTGTTTGATTTAGCTGTGTAGCTGTTGCTTTACTAATTCTGTCCAGTCAAGCCAGTTACCTCCTGCCAACTTTTTTCTTCATGTCCCAGGTTCCAGAAAAGCAGAGGAATATCTGATACCCTGATTCACATTTCTTCTTCTGGAGCTCAGAGTTATTGTTCTTCTCAGCCCTAAGCCAGAAGCCCTCACTGCAACAAGCCTGGGCAATGCTGAATTACAACCTGATGCAGATGGTAGGGGCCAGCTCTGATTCTGGCCAACATATTTACAGCAGGGAGAAGGGAAAAAAAATGGACCTGCAGATAGGTAGGCAGGTGGCAGGCAGTTTATTTCATTGGCAGTGCTGGAGTACCTACTTCACAGGATGCTAAATGCAGTAAGTGGGGAGGAGAACAAATTTAAGAGGGAAGAAGGAGGGGGTGAAACAGTCAGTGCTCTTCAGAGTATGAAGGGAACATCCTGCACTTCCAGAGCAGTCTCAAAAAAGGAAAACACCCTCAGGATGCTGCCTTTGCAGGGTCCATGTCTTTATTATTCATATCAGCCCCTAAAGAGGTGCTCTCTCTGAGAACATGAGTCATCCGGGAAAGCCAGCAGCCCTACCATGTCCCTTCTGCAAGTCCGGGTTGGCACAGACAGCGGGTCCTGGGCTAAGCGTACCAGATGATATGTCCTTAAAATTGGGCTAAACCATTTTACTTGCTCACCTGGATGAATCAAATTGGGATCAGTCTGACTTAATCAGACTGTCTGGCAATCCTACCAGCATCTTACAATAAAAACCTACCTGATACCCTGCTGCTGCAGCCAGACCCATCAGAAATCTGTGCTGTCCTCCATCATTCCTCAAGGCTAACTGCTTCCTCGTAGTGCTGACTAACCAAATTAGACCTCCACTTTGAATCTATATTCCTAGTACCAAGTCCAAAATTCTCTGAGAATGCAGGAAGGTGCCAACACATAGGGCAGGGCTAAGTGATACACTTTCCTCTATCCCTTACTATCTCACAGTTTAAAAAAAATCAGCAAAGGCTTTATGTGTGTCCTTTCACCTGTGGAGTGCCTCCTTTTTCACCCTGCTCATTGCAGGAAAGGAGGAACCACAACAGAAATGTGGAATTTAAGTGCAGTAATGCGCAGCTTACAATGCAAGACTCCTTTCAATGAATGGATTGACTGCACGGGAGATCAGCAAGGTGGACTGGGTGACAGCTGTAGCTGTACAAACTGAAGCAGCCATAAAGGCAAGCAGCACTTAGGCTTCAGGACACAAAACTATGCACCTACAAATACCAGGAACGACCACCCTATGGTGGTCAAGAAGAGCCTGGAGCCAAGTGTCTAGAAGCTTCATGTGCCAAGAAAGGCTTCTCCTGCACAGTTCTCCCTCCTCTGCCTCCACAAATTGATCAGAAATAAAGGCACCATTTTTGCATTGCCTGATAACTCTGCAGTAGCAAAGGCAGGAGTTTGATTGCCATTCCTAGGACCTCACGGACAAGGTACCTAAGAGGACAAAGTCACTCCCATATTTACTAACAAGCAGTATTGCAGCTGGCAGGCACACCACAGGGAGAAGGATTAGATAAAGCACAGAGAACAACCCCATCTTCCACCTTGTAAAGGAGCATTTATAACCCAGTGCAATGGAGCATTTAGAGTTACTGTGGCTGTACCAGACAGCTTCAGTGTGCTGGGCTGTGATGCTAGGCCTGGTTTTGAATGAAAAGAAATACTAAACTAGATTCGGACTATTTAATGGATGGTATTTTATTTTATTCCAGTTGAACAGTGTTTTGGTTTATCTTGCGTTTAATTTGAAGGATTGAGCAGTTTCCCAATAAATCCTATAGTAAGATCTACATGAGAAATACACTTAAAAAACCCCCAACCCAACAACAACAACAACAAAACCCTTTCTTCTGCTGCTGCTGATAACAAGGCCTATTACTTCCCAGCCTGTGTTTGGTTTCAACACCGTATAATCTCTCAGCTGCAAACAAGAGACCAAGACAGCTCTGACTAGAGCTACCCTATAAATGATTTTGTCCTTCATGTTTGTTCTCACTGGAGAGGTGCCAAACTCCCTGCCACATGTTTAGGTACAGGTGGCAAATAGTCTTTTTGGCTGGTTCATAGGTAATTCACAGATAGCTTGCTAGGGAAAGGCAGGTTTGCCCCCAATGAGAAAACAGAACTGTTTTAAAAAAAACACCCCTGTGTCCTGAAGTTAATGCTTCTGTATGAGGCTCATCACATTTTTTCCCCATTTAGACACAGTGGATGACGTCTCCCACCTCGTGGTCTTTTTTACAGCAAATCACCTAACCTGGGCAATAAAACGTTGCATGAGGTTATATTGACACGTAGCACACGGGAAAATACACCTATCCTTTGCCGTTGCCTCTCACAAGCGCTTGCTAACATTTCTCTCTTGACCTGCCCCAAAGCTGACAAAGGCTGACAGCAGCCTGGAGCTCCTTGGCTGCCCCAAATGAATGAGAATATCTCTCTTTAAACTAATGGGTATGGACTGGCCTTGATTAAATTTAGGCTAGAAATGAAGAGGAGACAGAGATGTGGAAAAGCCTTCCAAAACAGAACAAAGAATGGGAGTGATCTGAACAAATACAGATGCCTATAACTGAGCCAGGCCCCTTCTACTCAATGGAGAGAATTAAGCATCACTTATGAATCATCTCACCCTAACGAAGCATCCAAAATAGACCAGATGAATCACAGTCCAGAAACACCTATTTTTCTCCCCTTGCTGTAAAAGCCCAAGGTAACTATCTGAGACAGAGACATTTACACTGTAGGCGGTTAAAGTTAGGTGAGATGAATTAAAAAAATATATAAATAAAACAATTATCAACAGCAAAACCCTAACTGTTTTTAGGTGCAACAGGACACCTGTATGAAGGTTATCTGACACAAACGGGTATGACTGATATGAGAAGATGCACGGAGTCCACTGCAGGTCAAATGGGACGATTCTTGCAACAATCAGTTAATAAAAAATTACTTTGATAAAAACTGCTCACAACCACTGCCATAAAAATCCAGATATTTTCCTTTGAAACTAATGCAGCACTTCCTGGTTTATGTCATGATGGGGAAGAACTGCGTCTTCCCTGTTAATTTGAACTTAAAGCCTAAAGACTACAGTGTTTCTCTTCTCTCTTTAATTAATCTATTTTCATCCAATATTCCTGTAATTAACAGAGATGAATCAAAGGGTTGGTTTAAATAAGGGAAAAGCAGAGACTTATTCAGGAAGGTTCTCTTGATACTCTTTTCCTTGAATTTGTCTCAGATGCCACCTTTCAAGACTCCTTTCCCCTTGAATAAAGCCAACTTTCTACATGGTTATTTCTGCTATCATTGCGGCCTTAAATCTCATAAAAACCCCATTGTTTATGTCAGGTTTCACTTGCCAAAACTAATGGGAAACGGTGGTAGGTGATGGAGAGGAAAGACGGAGAAGCTTTTGTGTTCTGTGTACCTCTCTTTAACAAAAGCACAGCGACTGTTTTTACAAAAACCCGTGTGTGCCTTTGGCACAGGGTGGATCCATGGTGCAGACAGTGATGGATCCCAGCAGTGCATCCCAGCACACGCACAAGTTAACTGAGCCATAAAGGGAGCCAGCACACGTGGTCCCAAAGGTATTGGTACCTTCTCCAACCCAGGATGAAGTCCCGCCTTCCTGTTTTTGCTAGGAGTCAACAGGATTAAATCACACTTCTGACAGTAGTGGAGTTTTTTTAGGGTAAGGAAGCATCTCAGATCTGGCAAGTGTATTCCCCTCTTGGTGTCCTTGTGTTGAGTCTGACAACAGACTCTGGTTCTTGCTTTTAGTTTGGAAGTGAGGGGTGAATTTTTGAAACAGCATGAAAAATATAATTCTGGGGTACCTTTACCTTGATTCACAAAACACACCACAATCACACGTAGAGGGCCCCTGGCACAAACCTCCCTATATCTGAGTGCTTCTGTTCAGCATTTGGCCTCATCAGTCAGCTGAACAGATCCTGAAGCCAATGACTGGAGTGATTTCTTGCCATCTTCATTTCCTTACTCGTATTTTTTTCCTCACTTCACTGCATACCTAGCACTAACAAAGAAATCTGTGTGTGCTGTCTGGCTTGTCCAGCGTTTCAGATCTCCTGCAGGTCCCCCCCAACTCTTTCATCTTTCACAACGGTGGCCAGCACGCTCTGAGCACGGTTCCTCTCCAACTGCCGTCTGTTTTGAAACTCCCACGATAGCACCAGTCCTGCCACATACGAGAAAAAATCAAACACCATCGCTTCCATTTCTTCTTCTTTGGAAAAGGGATCTCTCTACACTCCCATCTCACTAAAGAGTTGAATTATCTGAGCTTGATCTTCTGCTAAATAATAATAATTTTTTTTTAACGTATCACCTGGTACTAGAAGTGGTGTGAAAAATGTTTTGGAGAAGTGTGCTGAGCTTAGCTGAATGCAGGTGGTTTCAGACCATTACTTGGGTCCCTTCACAATTTAAATTATTGTAGGGGGAGAAACCCACCACCCATAGCCATCCTTGCCCCTGATACATGGGTAGATGCTCATAACTTTCTCCTTTTCCTTTTCCCTTTCCCTCTTTCCCTCTACATCTCCGTCTTTACAGAGTAATCACCTCATTTGGGGAGGAATGTAACAACCGACTTCATGAGTCAAAAAGCCACAAGATGGCATTATAGAGCAATTAAACGGAAAATCTGTGCTGGAATCTGTTTTTCTCCTCGCCGGTGGAGGAGGAATTACGAGCAGCCGAACGGTGCTCACTGTAAGAGGGGACAGGTGTTTCGGAGCAGCATCCAACACAGCCACTGTCCCTTCTGTTGACGGTCTCACCTGGTTAACTCTTATTAACATTTCCAAGATTTCAGATGAAAGCCCTTCAGGAAGCAGAGAAGAGCACATACCTCTTCATCTAGCCTTTGTTAGTGTTATTTTCCTCTGAATGCATTGCTTTTATTTTTATTTTTTTTTCTTTTCTTCCCTTATTCACAGGTGTATGTGGTTGTGCTTGTGTTGGTTTTGAGGGGGTGTGTGGTACATCAGTCCCTTGAGGTTGTGGGTATGATATAAACCGCCGGTTTGACCACAGCGTGTGCTGCAGATATAAGTATGTGCAGGCATGTTGTGGATTAGTGTGGGGCTTGATGGACTAAAGGGAAAGATAAGCAAGGGATGTGTAGGGTGTGGAGACATGTGCATGCTGTGCAAATAGCATGCACACACACAGGTTACATGAAGATCTCAAGGTTACACGGCTGAAGTACACGTGTGCATGGTGCGGTGGTATGTCTGTACTGTGGCTGTCTGTCTGTGAAACAGCAAACGCTTTCAATGGAAAGTTGTCTCGGGAAAGGGTTGTCGGTGCAGCGTGTATTATTTTTGTTGTGCTGTGGGAAGCTGCGTAGCTATCAAAGTGCATTGCGTGTGCGTGGGCATCCCTCATGGCTTGCGGGCTTCATGGCACGAAGCAGGAGCGTGTCTGTGTTGTGGCGGGGTGTGAATTATTCAGGCAAACAGCCCCTGCTTGCGTGGCCAGCCTGGACACAGCCGTGCTGCCTTGGCTCTGCGCTGCAGCAGGCAGCGTGTGTGCATCAGCGCTCCCATGTTTCATGTTTCTGTGGAGCGTGTGATTTACATGTGCATGAAGGTTGCGGGGGGGGGTGGCACATACAGCTGGTTTTGGACAGTCACAGTCCACTGCAGCAGAGAGAGTGGGGAGGGGGAGCAAGTAACATTCAGCCTGATCCTGTAGCACTTGTCATCACTGAGGGGGAAAAATAAGGGTGAAAAAAAATCCAACCTCTGTTGCTGACTTTCCCCACATCTCGGCAGAGAATGCAGCACCTGCAGAAACAACTGAGGTGCTCACCAATACCTGAGACAGACTAGCTTATTTTTGTAAATAATATAAAGTCCCCTTTATTTCACATCGTGCATTGTTACGGGCCAGGCCAAGGAATGCATTAGGGCTGATTCCTCAGAGCATCCTGCAAATGAGACAGAGCTCAGGCTGAACACGCTTCAGAAATCAGCGATTTGAAATAACAGCTGGGATCACCAGACCTCTCCAGCGTCTCCTTTCTCTTCCTTATGGTCAGTGAGGGCAGGTACTTTTCTTGGTGGCTGCTAGTGAACAAAGAGATGCAAAGGTACAAATGTTGCTGGTTTATATGCAACGCTGTTTCAAGGAGTGTGTGAAGAAACTACTTCCCATTTTTATTAGAAGTCATCTTAGTATTGTTATTTTTATTACTCCTACCACTATGTTTATATTTTTTACTATTATTAAATTATTTCTTAGTCAAATTGGCTAAGGGAATCTTTGATTTTTTTTTCCTTTCCTTTTTTTTTTAATCCTGGCTATAAAAGAGCTAATAAGTTGCCGCATTGGGGCTCCAAGGAATTGATGTGAGATTATTCCCTCTTGGATTACTTTCTCAGTGCTTTGTCCAGCTTCATTTTAATATTAGTCATCCTTGTTTCATATTTGCATTGTGCTCCAGTCAGGGATCATTTCAGCACTGCATTTCCTTAAACATAAAGCTCCCGAAAGCTTAAAGGCAGAAAAGAGCGCAGGGGTGAGGCTGTCTGTGTACTGAGGTGCTATTTTTCATGGCAGCCTGTGCCACAGTGTTGCTCCTTTGCTTGCTTTCTCATGCCTGAACCTCTCTGTTTCAGAGTGCAGCTGTGCACTGGGGCTCAGCCCGTGAAACAGCTCCCTGCTGCCACCGGGCAAGGCCAGTTCCCATCCCCGCCAACCTCCCCGTGGCTACGTGGTCCTGCCACCCTCACCTAAATCAGTTCTGGTGCTTGTAAGACACAGAGATGGTTCAATCTGTTAGTCCTATAAAGAGCTATTCCCCTCTTTTTCCTTTTTTTTTTTTTTTAACTCCAGTTGCCCTGTTAATTTCTGTCAATTCAGTGAGCTGATTTTGCCCAGATAAGCAGCAGAGATAATGCCATGCAGGGACATAGCATGTGTCTCTATAGAGGTCCCAGCCTCTGCCACCTTTTAACGGTACTAAGCTGTTCTGCTCAAGCAGTAACACAGAGTTTTGCCCTTACAGGAAAGCTGTAAACACTTTGGGGTGAGGTTATCCTTAGTCCATACAGAAAAACAGCATAATCTGCCCATCTGCCGCGTGTGCGAGCATGCCCTGCTCTCTCGCCCTCCCTTCAGCCTCCCTCGAACCTCCTGCCCAGCCCCAACCAGACGCAGCGAAGTGGCACCAGCTTCCAAGAGATCGGTTCGTGAAACGGGTCATGAGAATAGGTGGCTGAGGTTGAGCAGAGGGAGCGTGCCAATGCCCCCGTTAAGGGAAAGGCACTGAGATCCCATGCCATAGGCATGAGGGCACTAGGGCACTAGGGAGACAACACAGGATGGGCAAGAGAAAAGAAACACTCAAGCACAGGGAAAACATACTGCAGGACACCAGAAGACCAACTGCAATACAAAAAGCCATAGGGAACTACTGCAGAGGGAGTGTATTGTTTAGTCTGTGACACCCCCCCCCAAATGCAGGAGAATCCAGGTCCTTACGTGGAATCCCAGGTCCTGTGCTACTACTGCTATTGCTACAGTATTGCTACTGCTGCTGCAAAACATAGATGTGAAGTAGAGAAACAGAGCAAAAGGGAGATGTCTGGGGAGCTGAGATCCCAGTAAAATGATTCCTTGGCATAACTAAAAGAGGAAGGCATTTCTAACACTAAGAGCCCAATATCACGGTTATTCATGTGATACGAAGAGACAGCTCTGCTCAACGCCTTAGAGAAGAAATCCCCTCCCAGGAACACTGTGAGGTCCTGATTTAGCACAGACTTAAAAATGCTTTTGAGTCTCACTATCTCGAGTGACGCTTACTTCTATGTGTACACCACGGCTTTCAGAAACTGCACCAGGGCACATAACAGCTTACACCCGAAGAGAAAGCAGACGTAGGCACAACACAATTACTGAGGCTGCGGATCCAGGCTGCCTGAGAGCCTTCTCTTTAGTGGCTACCCCTTTGCTACACACAGCGTGGGGAGACCTTTCTGGTAGGGTATCATCTGCTTCAGGCTGAAACAGCTTAGCCATCACAAGGATGAGATGATCACCCTTGTATGGGAGATTTCTGCTGAGTCCCTTTCTTGGCTCGAAGGGACTCAAAACTCTACCTCTGGGAAAAGTTCCTTTCCACCAGGCTATAAGCTACACTGTAGGAGAGGGGAGAGAGTCGCACCCTCTACCTCCTAACACTGTCAAATTGGTGAGAAAAGACAGAAAGAATATATGGAGCAGAAGAAAGGGGAGCGACACGGGTATATCTCCACAGCTCAAAGATTAGAGAGCACACCTTTGAGTGGGAAAGTTAAAGCATTTGTCTTTTATCCAATGCTGATTTCAAGTAAAATACATTCCGAGGTTTATTTTTTTAAAAAAAGAGTGGAAGAGGCACTGGTCTATTCTTCAAGAACATACACTATGTATATGGTTACAAAATAAGAAAGAAATGTTTTATGTAATTATTATAGAAGAGAGTATGATTAGACAGGCAGAAAAAGACAGAAAGAGGCAGACGGGCAGAAATATAAAAGAAAAAGCCAGAGAGCTAGCTAGCTGTTAGGAAAGTTGAGTATTATGAGAAATTATTGTGTAAAGTAGTAGTCGTGTAGAACAATAGATGAGGAAGAAAGAACCCTTAGCCTGTCATGGGGAAGGAAAAGTAGCACAAGTTCAGGACGCAGCGAAGCATCCAAAGGATGGTTGAGTGGGTTAATAATGTCACAGCGACATAATCAAATTAGTAATGCTATCTTGGCGATGTGGTCTAGTCTATCAAGGCATTTACCTGGTTACATTGTTCAAAACAATACCGCTCGAGAGGCAGAGGAGTCCAGATGTCCTCCCCATCCTGCGCCCTGCGCAGGCACACGCCATTCCCTCTTACGTAAACCCTCACTGCGGGGAGAGGGGAGTTAATGGGGCAGAAATCGCCGCCCGGCTCTCTCCTCCCTGCCTCGGAGCCCTGTGCCCTGGATGCCAGCTCCCAGCAGCCTCGCTGGGGCAGAGGTTTCGGGGCGAGCGGCCTCGCTGGCACAGCAGCATGATGCCTTCCTTCCCTGAGACAGCTCTGCGAAACAGCGCTGGCTGCGGGGAAGTGGCATCAGCCTCCAGGCATGGGTAAAGCCAAGGCAAGAGGAATGAGCGTCCCTGAAGTCCTTCCTAGAGGAAAAAAGATCTACTTGGGGATGGATTAGAAGTTTTATTATGTATCTCCTCCCCCCTGATTTGTACCAAGCAGCACAGCCTCGCTAGGGCTGCAACCCCCCTTTTCTTTCCCCGTCATCCTCTGTGATTCTCTGACTGCCTACTACTGTAGGGCTTCCAGCCTGAAAGCAAGGTAACCTGATGGGAAGAGACCTGAGCTAAGATGAATCTAGCTAGTCAGGGGAATAAAAGAGGAATAACGGGATAGGTACTGGTCTTAAACGGTGTGTCAGACTTGGGACACCCAAAAGATGAAGCAGAAGAAAATGCATAGGGATGGATAGGAGGCATACTGTCCTGGTTTCGGCTGGGATAGAGTTAATTTTCTTCCTAGTAGCTGGTATAGTGTTATGTTTTGGATTTAGTATGAGAATAATGTTGATAACACACCGATGTTTTTAGTTGTTGCAAAGTAAGTAGTGCTTATCCTAAGTCACGGACTTCTCAGCTTCTCATGCCCAGCCAGCAAGAAGCCTGGAGGGGCACAAGAAGTTGGGAGGGGACACAGCCAGGGCAGCTGACCCAAACTGGCCAAAGCGGTATTCCATGCCATGTGATGTCATGCCCAGTATATAAACTGGGGGGGAGTTGGCCAGGGGGGAGGAAAGGGGCGGTGGGGGCAGATCACTGTTCGGGAACTAACTGGGCATCAGCTGGTGAGTGGTGAGCAATTGCATTATGCATCACTTGTTTTGTATATTCCAGTTCTATTATTATTATTATTATTATTATTTTCTTCCTTTTTGTCCTATTAAACTGTTTTTATCTCAACCCACGAGTTCTATTTTTTTTCGCTTCTCTCCCCCATCTCACTGGGTGGGGGGGAAGTGAGCGAGTGGCTGCTTGGTGCTTAGTTGCTGGCTGGGGTTAAACCACGACACATACATATAGAGGGAAGAACTTATTTCACAAGATGGGGTATGGCCAGGCTAGGAGTTTGTATAGGGAAAGGAGAAGGGAAGGGAGATCTTACAAGGACAGTGATATGTGAGAGGGGCATAGGAATATTTTTACAGTTTCAAAGAACTCATTTGGGCTGCTGCTTTGTAAGAACAAATTCCCGTGTGTCACTTTATCAGACTGAGATTAAAATGTTTTTATACTATATAGTTATCTTTCCTAGAGGTGCTTCATTTAAATATATACATCTAGTGTGTATGTGTAGTACATGCATACAGGAAAAAGAGAATCGATAGGTATAAGGGTCTTTTCTTCAAATTCCCACAACCTAGAAAGGACTGTAAAGACCACTGATACCTGTGTGAGAAAAGGCTTGTCCCCAGCCCCCTCCATCTGCTCTTCTCTTACAGGACAGCAGGAGGAAAAGCAGAGAAATGCAATTCTCCCTGTTCCACCTCAGTGAGGAATAAGCAGCACAAAGAGTCCCTGTCTCTGTCGGCAGGACTCAGAGACAGGCACGGGGCTCTCAGGGAAGGAAGTAGAAAATAAAATCAAATGAGGCTTAATCCGAAAAGCAAACGTTTGCAGGGACAAAGCCACCGCAGGGATTGTCATTTCACAAATTGTATTAATCTGGGCAAATAGTGCTTCAGAAACAGTAACCGTGGTGTTTATGCTCAGTTCCCCCTCCTGACCTTATCTTGCCTCCCTTGCTCCCCTCTATATGGGCCAAACCCTTATCACTTTGCACCAAAGGTCTCTTCCTCAACACCGCCATCATGCAAACCTGGAATTTGTGCATGAATCCGATAAGGAAAAGATATGACTGAAATGTGACTTTTTTCCTTTAGTTTAACAAGAAGTGGGAGAGATTAGTGGCTCAAGATGACAAAGCAACTGAGCACCCAGATCCCCAGGGAGAAGTTCCTGCACTTTCTAGGGGTCCTGTGTTTGTAAGTAGGATTGCGTTATCACACTCTATATGTAAGGTCCAAATGAATGTGCAAGGCTGAGCAGGTAGAGGGAGAGTTGGAAAACTAAACCATACGTAAGTGAAACAGGGTAAGCAGGAAAGAGCAAGGAAATAATTATAACCAGGCTTGCAACACTTCCTACGCTCCTTTTTGGTCCAGCCAACACATTGGCCACCTGTTTGCCTCAAAAGATGTTTTGCTATAGCTGTGGTGCTTCATTTCAGAAAGGAGATGAGAGGCCAGGTTTTTTTTCTGGAAGCTGATGGAATCTCACACCATTTGCCTATCTTAGTATTTCTCCTGATCACTTGGCATCTGGACACCTATAAATCCAAGAGTTTTCTATGTACAACTTTCGCCATGAGGAAAGGGATAGAATAGTGGAATTTCAGTTCTATGGGTGGAGCCAGCACAGAAACAATAAAAGCAACCTTTTTTCCTAATAAATACCGACTCAGAACAATGCTGGGAAAAGGGCTTTGTGGCTTGCTATGCTACAAAATCTACCAGACTTGCTCATGAGCTGGGGAGGTGGAGGCAATTTTTTTTTTTTCTTAGTTTCAAAGCCACTAAAACATCATGGGTTTGAACATTTTTGGTTCAATCTCTAAAGCTACTGAGTTCATGTTCTGATTAAGACAGTCAGTGAACAAAGGAGCAGAGAGTGTGTGGGGGAAGGAGGTAAAAGAGTAAAAACTAGCACGGTGAAAAATGAGGCAGAGTGAAAAAATATATTGAAACTGTGAAAAAAAAAGCGTTAGAAATGTGGAAAGAGCAAAAAGTTATAGAAGAAAAAAAGAATCTATCTACTGTATCTACCTAACAGCTCCCCCTAATCTTATCTGTCATGCTAATTACCAGATTTAGGTGTTTGTACGTTATGCAAAGACGAGGGGGTGTGTGAGCGCATGTGCGTGGCTTCTGACAATTCACACATACAACCCGCTGATTTCCCCCTTTAGCTAGAGGAAAGATTTTTTTTTTTTTTTCAATTGAATAACCGTCAGAATGAGCTGAATTACAGGAAAGACGAGGTTAGGCAGCTCATGTAGCTTTTGAGAAATCCAATAAAAAAATCCAAAGGATTCCCCAAACCCCAGAACTCCAGGAAATGTGCTAGTTCCTGTGTATTACATTGTTTCCTTCCTAACATATTAATGTCCAATACGCAGCAATATGCAATGGCATGCTCTGGTTTACCTTTTCTTGCTAAGTCTTTCATTCAGCCTGCGGTTCTGTACTGTCTTCTGCACCCCTCTAAAGCTGCACTGAGTTTTGCACCCACGTTTATCCCCCCTCTACCGCAAAACCCGCTAGCTTTGGCTAAACTGTGCTTTAGGATATAGATGGAGCTTAAGCAGGGGAAGGTGTGCAGAGAGAGGGCAGTTGATGTTGGCTTAGTAATGCGGTGAGGTATGCAGCAGCTCAAGTGACAACTACTCATTAGCAGCTAATCCAATCGCTCCTGCTAATCCAATCAGCCTGAGTAGCTGGAGTCCTCGCTTTGCAAGGGTGGTCATTTTGCTCTCTCTAATATCTATCCCAGGAAGTTAAGTGAGGACTAAAGGCAAGCCGAGCTGGCCCGGTGCACCCGGCAGGTTCAGCCCTGGTGCCGAGGGCATCACCTGCAAACTGGCCTTGGATCCGCTTGGCGAAAGAGCGACAAGCCAAAAGGCAAGGCACCCCTTACAGTCTCTTTGCAATACCACCACCAAGCTTCTCACTAGCTCACTCTGAGTGCCAGGGACTGGAGAGTAGCTGGGGTGAGGAGGAGGAGGAGGAGGAGGAAAGGGTTAACCCACCGTTATCCCCTCCCCGGGGCCCCCACTCCGGCAAATTGCAATCCAGCGCTGAAATTTTTCAGCAGCCGCATCGATATCGTTCCACTGTGCCTTCATTACCTCCTGATCTCTAAATAAGGGCCAGTTGGGCTCCGAAAACATTATGTGGTGCTGTTACGACCGATATAAACCACCAAAGTGGCATTTTGCAGATGAGAAGAACGAGCAAAAACCACGCAAAATCCTCTGCAGTTGGGTTTAAACGAGGGCTGTAACTTCTCACACATGTCCCACTCCCAGTCTACAGGAAGAGGCTGATTAATCCTGCATGTGTTAGGCTGGAATATTGCATTACTGGAAGCAAAGAAACCCCTTAATCATATTGCTGGTTATGCCAGAGGTCTGTTTTCTCTCAAGTGCATCACATTAAGATCCATCCCTGGGCTATAGCACTGTCCCAGACTATTTTTCAGGTTGCAGCACTACACACAGGCTTTTTCATTCTGGTTTTGTTTTAGTGGCTGCCTGGCTGGGCTGTGGTTAACCTTCAGATAACCATGAGCAGTGAGGAAGTTTTTGAGAGGAGAGGAAAATGGGATTTTATCACCTCCCATCTCCAAAAGAAAGACCGATTTGCAAAGAGCCTTGCTCCTAATCTGCCTTTGCTGCTTGCTCCAAAAGCAGGGGGGTGGAAGAACTAATGCCAGATGCAGAATGGGAAGTGATGCTCTGTCTCTCTCTTCTTCTACCCTCCTCTTCCACCCTGACCTGAAGAGAGGTAAGAATTTCACAGGGAGGACTGCTGTCTGCACCTTCAGCCTTTTTTGAGGGCACAGTTCAATCCTGATTAGGTATGTGCTAGCTGACCAGGCATCCTCCCAACCTCATTCCCTCCCAGTGTAGCAAGGCTGGCCATTAACAAGAGGAAAACAGACTCTCTGAGACCATACTCACTTGGGAGATCTGGAGCTTTGGGAGTCTGTAATTCCTCCCTAGGGCCATTATGGGAGTGGATAGGGAAAGAAAAAAAAACATCTTGTTGACAGAGTCCCTCCCTAGGAAGCCCAGGGGAGTGCGTGAGAAATGCAGACGTCTTCTGGGATGGCACACCATGCACCTGATCTCAGTTCCCTTTCTGAAAACACCCGCAGAGACACTTCCCTGTGCCAAGGAATAAAGGATTTCCTTCTGATACCACTGGAAAGTTCTCCTTCTGTGTCAAGCCCATAGCTGAGGTTCAAATTTGCACCCATGACTGATCTCCTGTAAAAGCAGGGATTCCCCCCACCCCAAAAAAAAAAAATCCCACCCTTGCCCAACTAAGACATTTTCAGAGATCCAACAACCAAATAAAAAAAACACTTCCCAGCATGGGAAATCCTGGCAGCAGCTTCAACCATTACAAACACATAGACAAGACTCGTGACAATGAACGATGTCCCACAAAGCATGAAACTAAGCAGAAATATCTTTGGGGATGGCTGATTATTGCACTCAACCCCAGGGAGGAGGAGGTGACAGAAGGAAAAGAGCCTCTGTTTGTACAAGCCACTTTGGACTTTCCCTTTGAACAGGGCACAGGGGCACTGAGTCTTACGGCCTTTTTAATAGGAGCATCTGCTCTTGTTCCCATCCCAGCTGGATGGCATCTATGCATGTTTGCTGTTAGCGAGATGTGCCATGTGTCACGAGGAGGAGCGTATCCTGGGCAGGGAGCACATGCACAGCTTAGAGGCCTTTACACCATGGCAGCAGGTCCATTTGTTTGGCCTGGGCGCTTGCTTGGGGGCAGCAGCTGCATTCTCCATCTACTGTGGAATTTCCAAATGGTAAAGCCCCCAAGGGTGGATGGCATTATCGGGGCAATGTGTGTGCAAGCAAGGGTGTGGAGGGAAGGGGCTTCATTGGCGACTTCCACTTTATCTTATTTTATTTAAATTTATTTTATTTTATTTTATTTCTTCCACTGACATCTGGAAATGAGAGTCGTCTCTCTCCTACAGACCCTCTGAACTCAGGCCATCTGTGGGACCATCTTTTCCTCCCCCTCAGTGATGACCTGCCCTGCAGGAGATTGATGGTGATGGAGAGGGGGTGTAGGAAATGTCACAGGGATGTCCACATGGTCAATAGCAAATTTGCCAAAATGGGATTTCTGTCTAGTTCAGAGGCTTGTTACACAGCTCTTAACACTTTGGTAGGTGTTCACAGGGATGGAAATGCCAAAGCAAACCTATTTATTTGCCCTGCGTTCTTATTCCATCTATGCCCTTTCCCTGCAGAAACGTCCACCAGCAATTTTTAAAAGGCTCACATTTGTAGGGTAAGTGGGGGCAGATGAAGAGGTTCGTCTCATCCTACCCCTTGTAAAGGACTTCAGGGGTCCCATGGAAACCTGCAGCAGCCTCTCCCCTCTGCCCGTCAGCAGCAAATTTAACTGCCCCATCTGCCACCCCAGCCCTCCAACAGAACATAAAATGGACCAGCCCTTACAGCTAAAGGACAGATCATACACAAACTACCATATGCGGCCGCTTTTACAGCGTTTAGTCCAAATGACTTGCATGCAAGAGCAGTCCTAGCATGGTCAATCTCCAGGTTTGAAGTAAGAGCTGTCAAAGGATGGGCAAGAGTTTCTGCTTTGTAAAGAAATCTTTGCCTGAGAAAGCTTACTATGAGGTTTGTAAGAGGAGCCTGCATCGATTCGAGCTGGGTGTTAATAATAAATCCGAAGAGCTACAGCACTGGCTCCCCGCCACCCACCTCGGCGAACCCGGCTGAACCTAGCAGACGCAAATACAAGTCAAACTCTGTAGTCTGGATACACAACAAGATACTGTTGTCCCATCTGTAGCAGCGTACATGCCAGTAGGTATCAGCCTAACACAAGGCAAGGAGATACATGGGGAAGCGGTTGCTTTTCTCCTTCCTTCCCACTTTTTTTTTCTGCTCTGAGCTGGGAAGGGAGCCTGGAAGTCGGTGCCATGTCCGTGGTGCTCCCAATAGACTGGCTTTGATATGGCAAACAGAAGAGGATGCTCAACATATGCTCTGTTTGTGCTACGACACAGGGACAGACGTTATGGGACCGATGCAAGCGCTACCTGCGATGCTGACACCCCAAATTGTTCACCGTGCCTTAAGACACTGATTAATTGGGCTCTCGCTGTTTAAACATCAGGAGTGCATTTTCCCCAGGAGCCCCCAGCACCCACACCGGGACGAACACCCCTGCAACGGCCGGTGGGAAATTCGCTGGACATGACCTGGTTAGTGTCTCTGAGGCCTAATTGGCATCCTCTGCAATCGGTCTGGCTTCAGCTGCCAGAAGAGAGTAAATCGTCTCCTCCTTTCACAGATGGGATGGGGGAAGGGGTGACCACTGCGTGTCTGTGTGTCGGTGTCAGGGGATGGCAACAAAGGATGTCAAGAACATGGTGCTGCCAAGGCACTTGCATATTTGGCTTCTAACCTGATGAGTGCAAGGCAGGTGGCAGAGTCTATGTCATGCCCTGTGGGGAGTGGGGAGGGAAGGGAAAGAAAGGAGGAAAAAATAAGACTGGTGCAGATGGGAAGTGCCAGCTCTTCTCACTGGAACAGAGCTGTTCAATTGGGAAATCCAGCCAGAGAAACTTCAAAGGACCGGGAGGGAAAGAGCAGAGCTGGTCAGTGTCAGCAAGCATCTCCTGATCCTTTCCTACAGCCTGCTTCGTTGCTATTTTAAAGATCTCATTTCAATAGGAAAATAAATTACTCCCCCCCCCCCCAATTTAAATAAAAAAAAAATGAGGAAAATCACAGAGATTTCAAATAAGTATGTGATATGGGAGTGTGTGAGAGGAAGAGAGAGAGGAAGGGAGAGACAGAGATTTAAAAAAAAAAATGCAAAAAACTTCTTGGAACAAAACACACACGAGGCAATGCCAAAAACTTGAGAAGGAGAGTGGTTACACACTAATTTAATTCTCTAATCCCCCTACTCCTGTCACTGTTTACTCACTGATAAATGTGCAGTAGCTTCAGCAAGACAGCCACATTTGCAGAAACTGACAGCCTGACTCAGAGACTATTTACCTAAAGACCATGAATATTAAAACAGGTTTCCAAAAGGGCCCCGTCTTGAAGGAGAAGATTAGCATGGGGCCTCTTGCTGACAGACTCTTCCCTCTCCACCCCTCCTTCCCCCACTCCGTGATGCATCTCTTGTGCAAACACTCGAGAAGTATCACCTAGCTGAAGAACTGAAATATTGGAGCGATGCCCTGGAGCTGTGCATTCAGCTTTAGCCTGACAGCGAAAACACCCATCCAGCCGAGACAGAAGTTGGGGTTAGTTTTTTTGGGTGTTTGGGGTTTTTTTTTTGCTTTTAAATAATTAATTAAAAATAAAAATAAAACCCAAATCTTTGGGTTTGTTTTTTTTTTTTTTTCCTCCTTCTGGAAGGTAAACTATGAGCACAGAGACCTTTAATAGAATTAAAAAGGCAATAAAATTATGTTCCAAAGTCCTGATCCTTAAATGAGTTTGGATCTGTCTCCCATGATGGTGCATGGAATTCACCAGAGTGCTGGAAAAAAAGTCAAGTAGGACTAGAAGGGGCAGAGCAAATGATGGCTGTAAAAGTCAGAGGGAAGGAATAGTTTCCATAGGATGGAGAAGAAGAAATGGTCTAGATACACCAGCTGAAATGAAACAACAGAGTGGAAATCAGATTGATGTATACAAAAACCGTGAATGAAATGCCAAAGGGATTTTTAAATGGACAGTTAAGAGTCATTTATTGTATTAAAAAAAAAAAAAGTAGTTAAACTATCTGGGAGCAAGTTTGAAAGCAAAGTAGGAAAGTTTATTTATGCAGCGTATGTTTTACTGGAGGAACTCTTTGCCACAGAATCTTGTGGGGACCAAAATTATAAATAGCTCTAAGAAAACCTTAAGAAATTTATGAAAACAGTGTAAAAAGTGCTTTTAAAGGCAATGATGCAGGAGCAAAGAATCACAGATTGCTAGACAAAGAGAGGCAGATTAGGCCTGTCCTATAGCCGTTTGGCAATGGAGATAGAAGCACAATTTATTCGATGGACTTTTGTTTCTCGCTCTCCTTATTACCCCTCCTCCCTACTGGGTAGGAGGAGCAATCCCTTCCCAGAGAGACAGCCTCCACACACACACAGAAACAAGAACATGCACGTATAGGTCATGTGGGCATTGAGCAGAACTCCCATCATACAGCCTGGGATACTAACACATAGCCTACTGCCTGACCCACCCTGGTCAAAGTAATAAGGCCCACGTCTCCTGCAATGGATGACAATGCTACAGTGTAATGCGTTTGTCCTGATACAGACAGTACTGCTTATCCTTGGAAATGGGTAAATATTGTGACTCTGAAGACAATGACATCCAGCCCCTCTCTTAGGTCAGTGAGCTATTTGGACAGAATTAAGAGTTCATGATTTTCCAGCCTCTCAAGCTACCCTAAGACGCCTTGATGTAGATGCTCATTTGGCATAAAATGGCACAGCTCTGTTGAAGTCAGTGGAGTTATTCTGTTGTTCGTTTTTGTCTCCAGCTGAGGATCAGGTGTTTTGAATGCAAGCCTTTGGGACCATTACTGCCAACTGCATGACGGACAAGGCTGACACAAGGATGAGCGTATTTGGCTTCGAGGTAAAAGGGCTAATAGTTGCCCTATTTGCACTCCCCCAGCATCCCTGGCCACCTTCCCAACTGCAGCTGGGCGGTCCATGCCTAGAAAACTACTGTCAGTAAGGCTGCCCCTCAGCTTTGCCTTTAGCAGAAAAAAGGATTTCAGTAGAGCAGTGCCAGAGGCCCCTTGGTCTGAAAGGCTTTGCAAACACTTCATGATTGAGCATGTGAAAGGATTAAATCACGAGACCACACGGCTCTTCTCTGGCCAATATCAGGCTTCTGCCTCAACACCAGTCCCAGAAGCAACCCCAGCTCCTTCAGTCTTCATGGTTCCCAGCTGCCATGAGGCTAAAAGTACATCTAGGCAGAGGAAGATGAAGTCTCCTTGTGAATACACTGATGGCTGCCGAAAGACACCTCTTGTCCAGAGGGGATGGGGTGAGGCAGGAGTCAAAGTGAATGGAAATGTCCCCTAACACAGATGGAAATCTTTGATGGACATTTCTTGCAGGATGGAATTGGTGTCTTGCAAAAAGTAGAGTTAATTGTAACCAGAGCTACCATAATGAACAGGCAAAGGTGAAACATTAGGAAAGTCTCCTAGAAGCAGAAATGCACCATCAGAGCGCGGATTAAGCGAGAGTTACTCCAGCCTTGGAATTTGGCCCCAGGACAGAGTGGCTTCTTCCAGCTTCTCTTTAAAGCATCTCCCTCTGCAAAAGCTCTTCCTACCACCCGAATGCTCTTCATTATTTTTGCCCACCATACGCTTTTAGTAGAAGCTGAGCAGCTCTGTCATGACACTGAGTATATACCTGCATGGACAAATCAAGCCTACTTCAAGTCCAATTTTAAATGCAAGCTTTAGTCCATGCTCAAAGTTTTAAAGAACAAATGCTATGAAGCTTAAAAGGTTAAGCAGTGTTTCTTGATGATGTCACAAGAAGTGTTTTGCTTTCTGGGACACCTTAGACAGGAAAGGTTTTGGACACCCTTTGGTTTGGTGATTGCCAGAACCTTGGAGTGGGTTGATGCAGGCAAGCGTCACTCCATGCTACATTTGTTTCTTAAATGCTTCTTCTAAGCGTTCCTTTTTAGATCATTGAACAGATGGGTCTTGGGTATGTCTCTCCCAAGGAGGCTAACCAGGTGTGGTTTTCTGTATTGATTGATAGATCATTGTGGACTTCATTATTTGGGAAGCTTTTATCTGTATGCTGTTTTCTTTCCATTAGCTATACGTATCTATGCAGAATTACAGCATCCCAGGTATACAGGCAATATCCCTCAGATTTAGGAGGGTCCTGCAGCTTTTATGAAGTAGAGCCATGCCCAGACTCCCAAAGGGTAGACAAACCCATTCTCAATCACTGCCCAGGTCCTGACCCATCTCACTTGTAAGGGGTGCTCTCCTGTTGCATGCAACTTTATGCTTGTACACTGAAGTGCCACAAACCCTTTTCTGCTCTGTGTGCCCGTGTGCTCTGGGGTAGACTGACCTACTGTGGACCCTGGGGTGTGTGTCTGTGTCTGTGTGATGTGTCTGTGATACAGAACCACTGCAAGGTGGTGTATCTCCTAGCCTGAGCCCTTGCTCGGAGAAGCTCCTGTGATAGGCATATTGCCCAGTAACAATGCTGTGCACAGGCTATTGCTCTTGTGATGTGCCTGAGCAGAACAATCACACATCCCTCTGTACATTTGTGTGCTCCTCAGGCAGTTCTGCACTCCTGACCCGTGATAAGACCCCATGTATAAAAATTAATGCACTGGGAATGGAGAAACTTCAGTGATCTGCAAAGACATCAAGGTATCTAACTTCTATTTAGGTATTTTATGCCTAATATAAGGGAGGAAGATTAGGGTCCTAAAGAAGAATTTAAACACATAAACATTTTCATGGGTGTAGGAGTCTGGCAAGGAACATACCTCCAAGACACTGAGGAAATAGTTTCTGCTTTAACACCCCCAACCACGCATTCGTCACCCAGTAGACATGCAGACAGTCCTCCTCTTCCCTCTCCCTTCCTCCAGCTACAGCAAAACCACACTACTCAAACTTTTCCACTATCAGTAAGAGAAGCTGCCATTTACACATTTACAGAGCAGTAGACACAACACCAGTTTAATGATATAAGGAGGGAAAGAAATAAGGAGCGATCTGTATATAATGTATACGCATATATTTTAAAGGCTCAGCAGGAGAGACTCTGCTGTCATGTTAGTTTATTGAGAAATAGCTAAATATTAAAGAGGGCCAGGGCTGATGGAATTGGATGGAAAGTTATATCTCCGAATCTATTTGTAATCACCTGTGTCTCTGCTTCTGTTCTCATAATACCTGCAGAGACATGACATACTGCTAGCTACCCCTGAAGCATCTTATAAAGAATGCAAGGGTTTCCCAGAGTCTGGTATTCAGGTGGTGTTGGACTGGAGCACGCGTCAGCCCCAATGAGGCAAGAGGGAAGAGATCAGTTCAGACCAGGTGCTTGCAGCGTTTGCCCGGAGAGGGAACGCGTGATGGCTGCTCTACGGGAGGGATCACAGTGTCAGCAGCCGTGGTCTGACTGAGCTGTGTGACTGTAAGAGACCTCGGAATCTCCAGCTCTTGTCTCATGATCCACACTTGCTCTTTGCAGCTCCTACACTGAGACAAACCCCAGTCTCCTGTGCCTTCCAAGCTCTCCATGTGTATGCACCACGTGCATTTCTTTATCTCTGCACACCTGCCCTTTCCTTATCCTTTCCGAGCAGCTCCGGAGGGGTGTGACTAAAACACATAGGCCTTACACACCACCTGTGGGAAGTAGTTTTCAGCAAATTTCCCCAAACTGCCTTAATCTTACAGGTAGGCAGAGGGAAAATGAACAACGTAAGTCATGCAGAATGCCCAATGGAAAAAATATGGGAACAGAATCCAGATTTCTTTTTTCTTAGATTTTTCCTCTACTCTCTAGGCATCACCATGTCCTATAATGCTGGTATCATTTTAAAAATCAGTCACAACTGTGGGGCTGAGAAAAGGTCTGAGAGGCTTTTTGAGATTTTTTTTTTTTTTTGTCTGATACATATGCTCTTGCCAAATTATTTTTGAGTAGCTACTGACTCTATTTTTTTTAAGAGCTATTCACAAAGGTGCATGGGAGAGACATTTCTTGCACTACAGCTGGATTGCAGCCATTCATCAGCAAGGCCAGACACTCAATACCCAGTTGTAGTGGATGGTTTTTATCAGACAAGGAGTTTAGCTGGAAGGATGGATCCTTGATTTTAGACCTTAGTTCAATTCGCAACTGAGCCACGTTGCTTGTCCTGTCTCTAATTCCCCACATCTGGCCACTGAATTAGTATGTTTGTATTTTCCTGTTTTTCCAAAGTTTTTGAGGCAGTAAGTCAAGTAATGATCGAGAGGCACTCTGCAGTCTGACACGGGGAGTACAAGCACCTAGGCAGGCAGATAAATTGTTTCTGTTCTCTGCCTGGAAGAGCATAACTTTTGCAGTTGTGTGTTTCCAGTAGGAGCATTCATAATTATGAATTCAGCAAGTCACTGCGCTGTGCATATTCCACAGCTGCTCATGGAGAAATCATTGTCTGTGAGTAATGCTTCTGGTTAACGTGTGTGCTGCAACAGGCATAAAAATTGAGCGCAAACTGGCCATGAACAGGCAGAACAAATTCAATTCGGGAGTCACAGGGTTATTGTGTCCTGCACAATGGTCTGTTGTCACAGAGCTCTGCATGGGATCCAGGGACAGACGTAGGAAGCTTTGACTCAATTTCCAAATTATTTTTAGTTTGGTTTCATAAAGAAATGGGGGATTTTGTGATTATTCTGTATCTTAATGTCTAATTACATCTGTCTCTCTCTTTTCCTCTCCCCTCAATAACTTTGAACCAATTGGCACAGGAGGTTTCATTTGCAGCTTGATAGATATGAGAGAAAGTAATCATGAGATGAAATGCTGTAGGGAAATAGGCTCTGTTATTTTTTCACTCTCCAAGGAATGCATGTTTTTTAAAAACTTTCCAGGGGAAGTGGAGGTGTTTTGGAATATTGTCCTCTCTCACCATTAAAAATGTAGTGAATAAATTGAGATCCTTATTTGAAGTAATTTCTAAGCTGAGACAGCTGCTGTTTGTGATTTACCTTGTTTACGTAGGACAGAGCGGAGGTCATCCAGCCCTTTGCTGATGGAAGTCCAAAGTATCGAGCAAGTGTTGTCTCCAGTACTTGGCCTTAACAGGTTACTCCTTTAATCTCCCATTGCTCAGACTGATGTTGAGGGGTCTGGAAGGCAACTGACTCTGAGCGCAGGCTTAGGAACCACTGGCCTAAACTCATCTGAAAATCACCAGTCAGGCAGTCATGTCTACTGCTCTAGTGCTAGTCAGTGAAAAAATCAGTCTGGCTCCAGAAATTTATTCTGTGATTTAGGGGCAATTTTTCAGCTATCCTCATAACTTCCTTAGGCTTCCCTATTTCTTGTCAATCCTTAAGGTTAATATAAATAACAGTAGCCTTCATGCTGTTCTGACTTTCATGGAGGAATAGATTCAGCCAAAGCCCAGTGTAAAGCATCTACACAGCCCATCTCCTCCCTGTCTCTGTATAGTCTTCACTGACAGATCAGGCCTGACCTTGCAGCAGAAAGACCCAGTGGGTAAAAAACCAGCATGGGACTGAGCTGCGGGCAACTCATTAGCCATTTTCAGCTGCAAGCTCATTAATTTCCATAGGTGCCTAACAAATTTCTGAGATCCGGACTTCTGTGCCTTGGCTTGCCATCTACCAGATAGGAGGAAAACCCACCGGTCTCTTTCACAGGAGGACAGATTTCAGTAATGAATTCCCATCCTGTAGTGCCCAGACACGACAGAAATGGCAGTGCTACTTAGCACTGGTAGCAGTGCACATGCATCCCTATAGATCCTCTCTTTGCTCCATAGGGCAAAATTCAGCAAGGACAGAGCAGGCTAGGCTCAATCCTTAGCTAGAGTAAATTGAGGTAGTCTAATGAACTACCATTTTGCAGCAGCCAGAATGCCACCTGCCTGGCTCTAGAGTAACACGATGAGCTGTATAAGCTGGGTGCTCCTCCACACTCCTAGGAAAACCAGTCAAGCAAGAATTCAGATTAAGAGGAGTGTGCACAAATGTTTTCTTAATAATAATTAATACATGATTAATAGGAACAAATTCTGAAAATAAATTATTATAAGATGTCTCTATAGCATGCCACCAGGATGATGGGGATAAATGATGCCGAGGCACCTGAAAGTTGAGAGCCCATTACTAAGCATTTATAAACGGGAATGCATAAAAATATTTATCCACGTCTTTCTGAAACATGCTCTAATGTGTCTTCGAGCAATTTATCAGCTAAAAAGTAATTTTCATTAATCACTTATTAATTATTAATAAAGTGTTTGTAAGTGTCACCTTAATTTAAAGTGCTTCTGACTCAAGGTGCACTTCCAGACTTTCGTTCTTGAAGAAGATCTTGACTCCCAGACCTGAGTCCTTCAGACTCAAGTGACCTTGGTACATCCTTCTTTGCCCAACCCACTCTAGGCCTCCACAACTGTTAGGCTTGCAAATGGGACTAAGTCATGTTTCTGGAAACCACAATTTGTCATTTCAGAAGGAAACTTGATCAGATCCTCTCTCCCCACTCACAAAGCTGGATGCCCAGACCTGGGAACGCAGCATTCAAATGTTTCAATTTATCATTACAGTGGAACCCTGAAGAGATCACATCTGCTAAGACCATAAATTGGACAAGATCCCACTTCAGAAGGAGCAGGCTCAGCTCGATATTCTCATTTTTGAACAAGGGACCAATTAGGCAGGCTTATTTACCTGCCATAAAATGAGATGTAGGCCAGTGGGAGAAGTCACTTAAGGACAACAACAACAAAAAGTCTTTCTGATCTCTCTGTTAGAAATGGCCAGCTTAAGAAACAGCAGCTCTTCATGTTCTCACTTCAGCCTGTATGTCCTCCTTCTGTTCCTCCTGTTTCTTCACTCCTCCTTTCAAGTCAGTCCCTGCCCCTCTCTGCCTTTTCCCCTTCATCTTACACATTTTATCTTCCTCTCTGTCCCTTTTCTCTTTTCACTCTTCTTTTACTTAATTTTTCCTCCTCTTCTTTTGTTCTTATTTTTTACACATGCACACATCCAGATAAGATTTAATTTTGAGCTTTACTGCTGAACAAGCAATCAAAAAGGTCTTACATCTCGGAACAGAACCTGGTCTACAAAATGAACAAATTGCTCCTACCGCCTTCCCTTCATAAGATTTTACAGTGAAGATCGTATCTTCCACTTGCCAAAACCCGGTTTCAGGCCCCAAGAGAGAGTAAGGGGGAAATCTTCAGGCTTAAAAAGTTATATTTTCTGCTTCTCCTCATAACCTCAATTCAGCTTCTTCACTAGATGGATAATGGTGTGAAAGAATCCAGAGTGGAAGCAGAGAGAAGCAGACACACATCTGTCAGGGATGGTCTGTGTACATTTATCCTGCCTCCGTGCTGGGGGATGGACAAGATGACCTTTTGAGGTCCCTTCCAGATGTACTCGTCCATGAGTCCGTGATTAATTGCCTTCATGATCTGTAGTTTATCTATCCAAAGAAATAAGCCTCAAAATCTCCTGCAAATACGTATCCTGTGGGCTGCCTAAGGATATTGCCCCTCCGTCCCTGGAATGCTGCACCCTAATTTAGACTCCACAGAGGGGATGTCTCCCTGCTGATCCCTGCAGAAATATAGCCCCTTTCACATCCTCTAATAGCAAAGGAATTAAAGAATAAAGCTGATTTATCTCAGTAGAGAAAAGAAAGGAAATCCAGCCCCTAAACAGGAAATAAAATTTCTATACTCAGTTTCCCCTGAAGACAGTGACAGGGAACTGAATCTTGGTGAGGGCTGCTGATGGCATATTCTGGTTTCCCAGTACTGCCTCCCCTCCAGTATAAGCAAGATTAATTCGTGGCTGCCTTCCTGGTGTAATGAGATGTGGTGTGGCACAGAGCACCACCATCCCTGCCGGCGGGGAGCCACAGGAGAGAAGCCTGTGACCCGTCCTCCCTTCAGTCAGAAGGTGTCCTTTCCTTCACACTGAAGCAATGTTCATCCGTGTAAGGATGAACATGGAAAAGGGCAGACACATTTTGCCAAAGTGGGCCAAAAGGAGGAGAAGGGAAAATAGTGAAAAGGAAAGGAAAGATGACAATGAAGGAGGGGGTTGGATGGAAATCTAGCATGAATATCTTATGAAAGACAGATATGGAGGATGGGAACCTCTTACCTATCCGAGGAGATACAGTTGTGAACATCTCCACCTGAACATCTCCACCTGAACTACTAGACATCTCCAGCTGATTTATTCCAGGTATTTATTTAACAGTGAGATACATTTAACCCTGAAGTCATCTTTTTCTCTTCACAGGCTATTGTGGACCAGCTCAAGTGGAGATCACTGTAGTACTGACATTTGGTCAGATATAACCTATCAAAAAAGAATTTAAGCCGAGTCTTCACCATGGCAGGGAAGGCTTGCATGTAGAAGAGTGGGTCTTCCTGAGGAAGCTGTCATGCAACACTAATTTACTGTAAAGGTGCCTGGTTAATGAGCACAATGCATAATAAAGATATTAAAGACTTAATCTTGCATTTTTAGGCTGTCCAGGTCTAGACTACGAGGAGTTTATATTAGCCTACCCTTTCAATGGTCATGACAAAAATAATAGAGGAAATTAGTTTGGTATCACACTCTCTGTCTCTTCTGAATCATCAGAATTCAAACTGAGTTAAAAATTAATAGGGGTGAGATTCGACTCGCTAAACATAGATACCTACAGTAGCTGTGTACATCTGAGCTAGTCACCCTCAACTCCCTTGTTAATCAAAAGATAGAATTAGACACTTCCATGCACTTCAGCAATGCATTTTCTCCTAAGGTACATATCTAAACCAGATATCAGAGGAATGTATATAAAAAAAAAATTATCTTATTTCCATCCATTGACCATAACGGGAACTTCCAGTAAACAGTTCAGGTGCAGATTTCTAAAGGTAGATGGGATTTCTAATTTTTGAATTCCAAATACAAAAATTTATAGACAGTATTCTCCTTCCTACGGAGTTTAGCAGGAAAATAGCGTCATCTCTATGGTTCCCTCTCCTTAAGAACTATAGAGCAGAGATATGATTTTAAACTGAATATTTCCTGGTAATAGGAAAAACCTCACAAATTTAACTCTATTTTTTGAATTCAGCTCTCCTGACCAATTTTTCATTACTTTTCTTATTTCTTTAGTTTTCCCTGTCTCCTTCCAACAATCTCACCACTTGTTTCTTTACTTCCTTTTCATCTTGAATACAAAGAGCAGGTTGATCCCAGATCTGGCCCTGGAAATGTCAGGCTGAAAATGTTACTCTTGGAGTGATTTGCATGCATTACAAAGTGACAGGTGACAGGAGCACACAACCTCGGCTAATAGATGATTAATGATGTGATGTTGGCCAGCACTGTTGACTCGTTTTCCTGCTCTTCGGGAAACTTCAAAGGCAGCTGGCATTTCTGTTGCCTTATGACAGGCTCATAGGTGAGTGTAATTGTTTAGTCCATATGTGCATAGCATAGAAGTAGCCATAAGCATGTTCATGGAGCACATTTATCTGTATGTGCGTATATGAGGCAATGTGCAGAATCATATGCATGAGCTCCTGCATGTTTCTGTGTGCATACAAGCTCCTCATATACAAATTGCCTGGTTTCTGTGGGTTGCTGAGAGATCATTATCCAGCTACTATATTCCAAATAAAATATCACGGCCCATTTGGGGTTACAGTCTAAAGGAATGAAAGAAACTCACTGGAATTTTAATCTGGATGGAGAAAAATCAGCCCTAAAGTAAACAGTATGTTTGGAAGGGAGCCCAGTAACTAGCAATCAGAACAGGATTAGAAATAGGTCAAGGCTGTAAAGTTGGATCTTTTCTTCACACCCCTTTTTTTTCTCAGCAAAATTTGGGAGGGTTTAGGTCATTAGAGAGATTAAGGATAGAGGCAAAATGTGAGTTTAGATTTCGACCTCACCCAGAATTTGAGGCATAGGCTCACTTCTGATGCATGCATTATCAGTCTGGAGTCCAGTTAAAGAAGTATCTGGAGTTTTCTAGGAGAATATTCTTAGGCAGGATCCTCCCAACATGCACAGAAGCCAGCCTCTGGATTTAAAATCCTTGTACTTGGTAAAGGTGAAGAAAATCTCATTTCCTACTCCACACATGAACACCTCTGCCTTCTGCCCTGGGTTTCCTATACCCCAGCACTCTCTATTCAGAAGTCTCTTTGAAAGTTGTTCAGCAACTTGCTTGGAAAAGCAAGAAAACTGAAATTGTAGATGAGAGTTAGGGTTTGCAGTTGTGAACAAGGATCAGCCAAATTGGTTCTTTTTAACAGAAATTAGTAGATTTCTGAATCAAAATTCTGCACTAAAAGTGTGTGAGGTCTTTTTCTTTAGATGGAAAAGAAAAAGTGTGAAATTTAATCTCTCCTTAAAGCAACAAATTGCTCAAGAGCCAACATTGTGTGAAGTTGCTGTAGCATAAAGGAAGCATGTCTTTAAGGAGAGCTTAAAACAGACACATTTTGTCTTTGTTCTTCCAATAGCTATCATTTGGAAAAGCACAATGCAGATGTCAAAAGCTGAAAATATATGTTCCTAAAACCAAAGACAAATAGCCAGAGGAGGCCTTGAAAGATTTGTATCTTCTGTTGATTAAAAGGGGAACATACGAGAGTCACTGACCACTGACTGAGATAAATCTTCTGTACAGAGGCACGTAAAATTGGCTTTGAAAGGTCCTTGAGAAATCAGCTGGGTTCTGGGCAAAAAACCTGTCCTAAGCAATTGAAACCTATGTCTGAGCTCTGAGCAAGCCCCAGCATAGGACACACTTGACAAATCAGCTGGACCCAGGACAGATTTTGAACCTGTGTCTGAGTGTCTGCCTGAGCCCCATTGAACGGTGGTTTCTCATCTCTTTAGCTTGGACACAGGGGGGGAACAGGCTTGCTAGCTGCTCACAACTTGAGGCAGAGGTTTCAGTGTTTCTGAAACTACCACTTTTTTGGTTTTCCTTGCCTCACAGACTGTTCAGTTTGCTAACTCAATCTAAAGACTTGCCATGTCCGCTTCACCTTTCCCAGCCCTCACTAACACTTCAATTTACGGGACATCACCCACTCCAACTCAGACACTGCTCCAGACAGGGCAAGACACTGAATGCCAGGACACCAGAAAGCAGAGAGAAAGGAAAGAGCTGGGAGCACTTTGATCTATTTCAGACCTGTCAGATTAAGCAGGTCTGGAGGTCTGGGTGATGGCACTTGTACTTCATGCTTGCTTAAGCTGAATTGCCTTGGAGAAAGCTGAGCTTTCTCCGTGGTTGATGGAAGGAATTCAGTGGGACCAGGTTAGGTCAGCCTTGCTGAATCCTTCTCCCCACCCCAATTATTAGTAGTGTTTACAAGTCATACAAGGGAGCTTTTTGGTCCAGCCCCCGCAAGAAGACTGGTCTGCCTTTAGCTAGCTGGTAGATGGAGACATCCCTTTGCTACTTAGGGTGGAAGAAGCAAGATCCAGGCTCACTGATACAGTCTATTTTACCAGAGGGAAAGCCTATTTCTACTTCTGTCCTTATCATGCTTGACTTCCCTTCATGGTGAAGTCTGTGTCACCCTAGCTCCTCCCATAAGCAGCAGCAAAAGGGGTCTCAGCACTTTGGGCTTGTGACAATACCAGCTCCTAATTTGTGACATTTGTGACACCCACATCACAGGCTTTCAGGTTAACCTGGGTAGGTGCTAAAAATGGGTGCTGTTGTTTCTAGTGCTCCTGGAAATGCAGTTCATTCTACAGATTTTATTCAAAGTCCATTGAATATCGTGCATATGCATGACTTTGTGTGTGAATGTGTCAAAGGGGGACATCAGAGTGACAGAAAAAAGAAAGGTAAAAGTCAACCTACAGAAATAAATGGTTTAACTTTTTAATATTGTTATAGCACATTAAAATATAGATATTATCATGGTAGAGATGTAGGTGTATATACACATAGACTAAGAAAAAGTCAGATAAACAGATGTGGCCATTGACCAGTAGTGCTGACATTTTTAGGTGATGCATTAACGGGTACCTTTCTTGTTTCTTAGGCTGCTGTGAACATTTTCGCTAGGTTATTGGAAAGTATTAACTTCAGGTATCTGTACCACACTGCTACCTTTAAAAGCTTGAAAATTTAAAATTACAAAAATCAATTTTCTCCCAAATGAGCTTTGTGAAGTCTAGTAAGTTCCAAAAAAAGGAAAAAACAGAAAGAAAGCAAGGATAAAGTTTCTGGCTCACACTTGCTTTTGATAGAAATTAGCACCAGTAGTAATGGAAATGCTTTTCTTCACCATATTCGAGCATCTGCCCTTATTTCACCCTATTGTTCTAAGCAAAATTTGGATGGCAACATCTAAGAAGAGTGGCTGGTTTGTTCATTTTATTTTCCTTCCAAAGCTTGTACTGAGCAAATGAGGCAGGTCTGATTCCACACCATCTTTCTGGCTGACATTAAGAACGGAAATTTGCAATAAAAGGGAAATTGTTTTGAGGAAGTTTTCGGCAAGCATAAAAGGGAGAATTTTAGAGGGAATTTGGTAACTGGTGATTGCTACTGACACTTGCTATAGTACTGGAGTCATTGCTTACCTACTACAGAATTGCAACGACCTCGGGGTGGAATGCACTAGCAGCTGCAAGTCCCAGTCCTGTCATTTAAGACAACAGGAGTTTTGGCATGTCCTCAGTGGAATCAAGATTAGTTACTTATACTATACAGCAGCTGAGCACAGGAGAAACAGTAATTTCTTTTAAAGTATTTCTAAGTCTGTTAGGCTTGGAAAGTTCCTGGTATGCTCTAAGACTAAAAGGCTTCCGCTCCAAAAGCCTTCGGCTGCTGTGTTGGACATTCCCAAGACCAAGCTCACTCCCTCTGGCTGGCACAATTTCAAGAGTGAAAGGGGCAGCACCATGAAACAATGGAAGTAATTAAAAGCTCTTGAAATTATTACAAAAAAAGAGATGTAACATCGTGAAGTTTCTCTTGTGATCTCGGTCATAACTTTATACTGTTACGTCTTCTACAACCCCTCTCCAAAGGGCTTGCCAAAATGCTGCTCATGCCTTCTAGATGCTCAGCGCGTCTATCCGATCAATCCATTTGATTTGTAGGTTAGGACTAAGTCTTACACTCAGACCCAATGATCTCATTGCTGCTAGCGTGAATGCAAAATACTTTGAGTAAAAACAAGGGGATTGATCTAAAAGGACACAGGTAATTTAGAGCAAAAGTTGGGCTTTTGTGTATTAATTAAAAAGTTCTCTGTAACCTATGGGACACATCAACTCTCTTGCAAAGGTTGTCATCTCTGCGCAGCCAGCCATTTGTTTTGCTTTCTTCCTAGAGAAACTTGATTTTTGTGATGGGCTATGCCTTTTGCTACTATATCCTCTGGGAGAGAGGTCTGGTCAGATGATTAACATTATCTTCTCTCTTAAATATTACATTATTAAAATCGGGCAGGGGTTTTTATGGCAGCTGACTAATTAGCCCCACGTCTCATCTCAGCTGTCAAAAATCTCTATTCATTGACAGTTTACTTTAAGTGGCTCAATTAGCATAACAAATGACTCACCAAAAGTTCTGTAGGCATCCTGTTGATTAATGTCATTTATCTTGCAAACCAGCAGTAGATGCCTGAGTTGCTCCTAACAATTATTATATACGTTTATATACATTATGTGTCACTCTCAGAGAAGCAATGCAACTTATGAGTTATTTGCAGACATTTAATAACAATAAAGAGCTTTCAGCAGCTGCAACAAGATGGACGATTTCCCAATTAGGAACCAGGTAGAGGATGAGGCCAAATTTCCTTGCACATTACCCTGCATGCATCCAAATGATAAAATGAACAGAAATTCTTAAGAACTGGTGATCAGACTGAGAAGGAAAGAGCCTGATCAGAAGCCTTAGAGTTTGTCTTTTTGACTTTTGCCTACTGTCTGCATACACCTTTCGGTACATTGGCCTGGTATATAGTACCTTTGCTCACGCTTTACGTGCTCTGTGGGTAATGCACAGACTAAAAATGGCTGGATTCTTCAGTTTCAGGTTCAAAGACATGCCTTGGGATTTATGCTCCTATAACTCTTACATGATTTTGAAAGCCCAGTGTCCTAAGCCCCCATGGCCAGAGCTGATAGCAGATCAAGAGGCACAATATAGCAGCAGGGCAGTTATTTCCTATTAAAACAGGACACTTGATGAGTGACAGTGCAGCAGTACTGGGCAAGGGGTAGAGAGATGAGGTGTTGGGTTTTTTCCCCCTCAGCTCTGCCACTCACCTTTGGCGTGGCCTTACTTAACCTCCTCTCTGCTTTTTTTCCATCCACTTTGATTTTACCCACACTGCTCATTAGGTCTATGTGGTCCTTGCCACAAGGACAGTCCCTCCCTGAATGTTTACGCAGTGATTTACCCTACCTAAGGTCAGGGCCTCAGAAAACCCCGTTATATAAAAATACAATATTTCACCACAGAGCAAATTCCAGGTATTCACCACTGTGGGCTTATTATCAGCTCCCATCAGATAGTATCTCTGATCAGATGACAATGTTCTGAAATTTCTGCAGATAGAGGTTTTCTGCCAATGAAATCAGAGATGGCCATATCTTGTGCTGAAAGGCATTAGTATGGGTGCCTCCGTAATCATTATGAAAAAGTATGTGTGGGTTTCAGTTGTTTCAAAGTAATTCTCCTAGAGTAAGAAGCTTTTATCACTGAACTCTTTAATAAGGGCTCTTCCCCCAGCCCCAGGAGGGACCGTGCAAGCTTTAAAGAAAGTACAGCAAGTGCTCTCACTACTGAAGCCACTAGGAGTATATTTTATAAAGCAATATTAAAGAAATACTGAGAGCAGAATAATTTAATCAGATTCATGAAATCAAATACCCCCAAGGCAGCGATGAAGATGCAACGCAACAAGTGCTGGCATTTCATTCCATAAGAAGAGGAAAATTCATCAGCTCCTTTTTTTTTTTCTTTTCTTTTTTTTCTTTTCTCCTTATAGAAGTAAAACTTGACGCTAAATAAAACTAAAGTCAAATAACCCCAGGACATGAGGATTAGTGCAAAGGCACCTTGGGCCTCCACTCAGTCACACTCTGTCCTGTCTCTTCTTGTTTTGGAGCTGGAAACTATTCACTACTAGGGAGTTGGAGGGAAGGTTGTTAAGTGTTTCTTTAACTGGCAGTTTTTCTCCTGATCACACCATCAGTCACTGGCAAAATATTTCATCATCTTTTCTCTCTCCACTTGCATCATGTTGCCATGACTGTACTCTCTTCTGGTAAAGGGCAGCACAGCAGACCTTGATCCCAACCTCGGGTCTCCTCATGCTGCAGAGAGATGTAACAATAATATATGAAAATCGGATTGAAAAATTAGCAGAGGGAGAACCCTTTAAATCTTGAAACTTAAGGTGCCCTTGTGGCCTAAGTGTCAAAAATCTCTTGCAAGGAAACAGCCTAGCATTTTTGTTCTTTTATGCTGTTACTTGTACATGCAGCTGATGGTTGCTGGCCTTCCTGGGGTTGATGCAGGAGCAGTATTTCTGTAATTATATCAGTGTGGGCCATGAAAATGAGGAGTAAACTGACTTTGATGGCAACTGGTACTGCTAACTAGGAGGCCTTGAGAAAAGCTCTTAGAGGAAAAAAAGGCATGATTCCTCATCATCTACTATGGCCCCATTGAAATACCAAATGAGCAACAACTTTTAGTGTACCTATCCTTGAGACACCTCTGGAGAAGTCAGGTTATTCTCATTTGCCAGGTACAAAACTGAAGCCGGGAGATAAATTCATGTCACTTAAATTTAACCATCCAAAGTTGGACATCAGGTTCATTCCAGGCATCTCCACTTGCTGTGTCATCAACAGGGAGTCAGGTGCCCCATGCAGTGAACCATCCTGTTCTGCAAGAGATGGCATCCATTGCCTTACAAAGGTGCCTGTCTCTCCCTATTGACTATAGAGAGAGCTAAGAATAGCAGCTTCGACTGAACAGCTTCCTTTTTACAGAGCTAAAATTATCTGAGAAGGTTCCCATCTAGCCGTCTTCTCCAAAGTAACACAAGAGAAAGTAGATAGCAGAGTAAATTATGCCTTTAGTTCACCAAGCATACATACTGTGCAGAGGATCACCTTTCCTTTTTATATGGCCATCAAACCATCTCTGCAGTAAGGGGATGGGTTTGAAACATCAATTCTATGCACCTGAGGATTGGGTGAATGCAGTCCACAAGCACTAAGGTAATCTGGAAAAGCTGAGCAAGTATGGAGGAGCAAAACATTTAGGCAGTGCATGATCCTTACAAGTGGCAGCAGTATCCCTTAGGTTTTTGAAGAGTATGGAGAGAAGAGCCTTCAGTTTATAATGCATATTTAATGGCTAAAATGTAGCAGCAGTACTGTCCTGTCCTGCCTCATGGCTTCTTTTTCCAACAAGGCCATCATAAATTCTGCCTTGAGCAAAGTAGAACTGATTGGACTCAATTTATTCTTCTGTAAAACACACACATACACACAAATACATTCACTAGGGAAGGATATAGAAGTTCCAGGAAAGAGCCATAACTCAATTGCCATTATAGAACAGAAAGATAATTAAGTAAATGTCGGCAGGGGATAGCATTGAATAACTTTAGCAGAATGAGTTCTTCTTTGCTTTGCCCTTTGCTGAAAGTATACTGCATTCCTCAGAGACGCCACCCTAAATTGCTCTGCATAGCTTCCTTTTCCCTGAGGGAAATCAGAGAGAACAGGGCTGGAAGGGAATTCCAAAGGTCAGTTTCCCCCACTACAAGGCAGGATCTACTCAAGCTACGCTGGTAAAGATGTATGTTTTCTCTGCTGGTGGGCATGAGATTGGTCTGTATCTTGTGTAAGTAGGCAGTTAACTCTTCCCATTTTAGCTACCTGGAACTTGGGAGGATCCAGGTAACATCTGAATCGCTTTGATCCACAGTTTGGAGCAAAGAGAAGCTTCTTAGAAAGAAACGTATAATAAGTGAGACATAAGTAGACACCCTGAAATGTAACTGGCTTCTGATTGTGCCTGAGTATCTAGAGTACAAGGGAGTCATAAGCTGCAGTTACTAATTATTTCCAAGGGCAGATAAATAGCAGCTATGCTTTTTATTTGTCCCATGTGGTGATCCACTGGGTTTGTAGACTTTGGCACATTTTATGTCTCAAATTTATCATAAGTTTATAGCCAGCCAATAAGTTAACAGAAGAGCCAATAAGTTAACAGAAGAAAAAAACCCCATCATTGTAAATCTTGTAAGACTGTACTGTTTTTAACTAGAATATGAGAGAGAAAGAGCACATGTGAGAAGAAAAGAAAGAAAACAGAATAGTAAAATGTAAGATTGGCAAGTCTGAGGTCATTCTCATTGAGGCAGGTAGGTTTCAAGTAAGATGGCTTCTCTTTAATGTCAGTGGGTTTTGGACAATACATTTCTTGTTCTCCTTTCTGAGTTCACTGAAAGAATTCTATATAAAATGCTATGTGTGCGTATATGTATATGCAGCCACCTTTAAAATACCATTATTTTAAATCAAAATCTTAGAAATAATTTATCTCACTTTCTATCATGGAAGGTTATTCAAGCTTCTTCGTAATGAATCTTTGTTTAAAACACATTCTGCAATCTTTGCATAATCATGTCACTATATTTCATAGACTACACCTTCAAGAATCACCGCATGATGTGCGAAATGAAGCAAAAATAGCAGATATCCTAAGATTGACTTTGGTATGGCAGTGCTAATTTCTCAACCTTCAGAAAGATCAATGTAATCTTAAAGTTTCAAACACATCAACAAAAATATCTTCGAGGGGGAAACCGAGATATACCAGTAAGCTGTTTCATTTAATAGGAAAGTTAGCACAAAGAAATTTGGGGCTATCACCACACCTGAAATGTATGGTAGGCTCAGGATGAGAAGAAATGTTTCATGATTGCACAATCACAGGCAGTTCCACCCTTACATGACATCTTTACTGCTGCATTTTGTATCTTAGGATCTGTTATGACACCTGTTCAGAGAGTCTTATTTAAAAAATGATACTTCCAACAATGCTGTCCTGTGCTTGTATGGGAAAGAGAAGACAATCAATAAGAAAAATACATCCTACTGAATCAGCAAAAAAAGCAGAAGTAACATGCTTATCCAGGGCATCGGATAAAAAGTAAAAAGTATACACAGCATATACAGTAAAAGGTATATGTATTTAGCATATGATTCATTTAATCTCAGTCAATCCTAACTTTAACAGTATAGCATTTAGTTTGACCTAAGCATTCCAGCTCCTTCCATGATCAAATAAAGACAAGCACATACCTCCAAACAGAGATTTCTTTTGTTCTTAGGCATAGCTCGAGGATATAGAAGACAAACTTTATTTTGTGATGGTCCTCTTTCTCCATTGACTATAGAAATGTTCTAGATGACCAGGTTAGCCTCCGCACCTGACTTCCAGACACCTAAAGGTTGCGTGTGTTGAATCCAACCCAGTAAGATCTCTCATTTCAGCCTGAAGTGGCTAAGATAACAGTGGTTGAAAAGCAGCTGAAAAACTGTAGATGTTTGTTGTTGTTGTTGTTTAAATGCAATATTGGAGAACATAGATGACCTGATTATAATTTATGAGTGTATTTTAGTGCTACCAGGAAGCTTAAGCTGTCTAAAGACTTTACAGTGTAAGCAGAGATGATGGATAGGAAAGGATGGAAAGTTACAGGAACTCTAGCACTGAAATTAAGTAAGTGACTTACTGAAGGTCATAACAGCTATCTTCTCTATGGGAAAGATAGGAATTGGAGCTGGATTTCCTGAAACTTAGCTCAGGGACCTACCTGCAAAACTCTTCTTCCCTCTTAAAACTGTGCTAAACTGCTTAAGATAGAACAGCAGTTGCTCATGTATGAATTGTGGATGAGAGTGGCATCAAAACACTTGTAAGAATGATCGAAAGCTTAAAAAAAAAAAAAAAAAATCATACTGTGGCTGAGACTCACAGTGAACCCGCAAGCCTGAAAGTGAAATCAGAACAAGAAAACTTCCTCAAATGCGAAGAACATCAGCTCCTAAGTCAGCAGACCTAGTCCTTCAGATGAGAAGTTTTTCCACCTTAGTACTATGAAGGTATAGATAGAGACAGTACAGCAATAGGTAGCTGGAGAGGAAATGGAGAGTGTTGGACACAGTCCCATGTTTCCCTAAGGATTTGAATTTAATCCCAGTTTTCATCAGGCATCTAAGTTAGTTGTATCAGGTTCCCTCTGCATTCATCTGAAAAAATAACGGCAGCTCTTGAGAATGAGTCAAATTGTCAAGGGACTGAATTGCCACTTGGAGTGCCCTTCCTATGCATGGACTGTAAGGAAACCTAATATTGACCCCACTCAGAAATACAGTGTCTCAGATTTGATGGGAAGAAAGTACCCGCGAAGATCAGATGAATGGATGAACAAATCATGTAACATGGATCTGGATAATTTGAGAATCATCCTGTGGATGAGCAGCGTTTGACTTTGGGCATAAAGTGTTGCCAGAGCTTTGCCACTGATTTCCTCAGAGCCTGGATTTTGTCCATATCGCAGAAGGCCAGAGGAGGAGCTCAGTTTACAGATAGGACTGCCACAGGTTGTCTGAGCTTGGGACAGGCATCCAAAGGATGAATAGGACAGCTACAGTGGTGGTCTAGGCTTCAAATAATCCTCTAGGAGATGATTACCAGCAGCAGATCTCTGTATCTGAGGCTCATCTGTCATAATTTCTTAGTAAAGAAGAAATGAGGGAAAAGATCTGCCAAAAATATATATGATGGATCAGCCAAATTGTTTCTAAATGGTACCTTAGTCAGAGATCTCCACAGGGGACCAGCAGCCAGCTGCACTACACTATGGAGTAAATGCTACTGCTTTGGAAAAGAATCAGTGGCAAGTAATTTGCATTAAACATTTTTTTCTTTTTGTTGTTGTTGGTTTTGTTGCTATTTTTGGCTAACACAGAACTGCATCAGCATGTGAAATTTGGAGAGAAAGTGCCCAGTTGCTGATTTCCAGTATATTTTTTGTTTCCATGTTTAGAGATTTTACTCCCAACACGGGGGGAGAAAGGGGGGAGTAGCAGGGTGGAGGTGGTGATAGGGAATCCAAAAAAAACAAGCAACCAGAGAGACCATCCTGAGCCAGAAACAGCTTTTGTTTTCCAACATTTTCTTTCAAGCTCATGAATAAACAGAAATCTGTGAATTCAGAACACCTGCGGTTAGCTAGCCTTGGAAAGGAGAACAGAAGAGGGAGAACTAGACCTATGCTGAAAGCCACTGAACTCATGAATATGAACAGGGGGCACGGAATTACATGAAGCCCGGAGATTCATGGATCTTGTCACGGGCTAGAGATGCTTTCAGGGTATGGCTGGTGTGCAGCAGGCTCTGGCCATTTTCCTGCTACTTAGGCTGCTTTTGGGACTGCTGCTCTCCTGCACATGTTTGTCCTGGAGGATTTTTCTCACTGATATGGTGTGATGAAATTCATATCTAAACACCCGCAGGTATTTGTAAGGATAGCTCTAGCCATAAGCCTGGTCGCTTGCCCAGAGCAGCACGTTGTTAGGGGCAGCAAAATGGCTCTGCCCCTCAGCTTGCCTGCTCTCATCTAGGGAGGTGTTGGGGAAATGTTACACTCATCCTGCAGCCACCACTCTCTGTCTGTTTACTGCAAAGGTCAAGAGAAAGATCAGATTTTCAGGGCTCTACCCCTGCTCCACTCCTTCCCTCCTGTGACAGAAGCAGCCTGGCCAAACCCAGCCCCTCATCCTAGGAGTGGAAAACACTTGAATGCTTCCAAGTGTTCTCTCTACAGATGTTTTTCATCCACCCAGACACACACACGGATTTATGTGTAAATATAATCACATAAACTTCTGTAATGATTGCTCTGAGGATAAATATACAGGTAGGTGTGTATATCAACACGCATCATACACGTGGACACATATGTATGGATTAGAAAGGCAAGTAAATACATTAGAAGATTAAAAAAAATCTAAGGCCAGAAAAGACCACTGGAACAATCCAAGAGGTTTTCTGCCTTGCATTAACCAGTCTTTATTACCTAAAGCAAGCTCTGTTAGGCTACATAACATGCTGAAATCATACAGTATGATGGGAAAAACAACAAGAACAAACAATGAAATATTTAGTATCCTCTAGTGGCATTGACACAATCTTTAAGCACAGGGCAGTGCATTAACGCTGTTCCCTATGTCTCTTAACTCAAGTGGCTAGAACTCAACTATGGGAGTCAAAAAGTGAACAGTTTTTACGATCCTTTTGCACTGAAAAAGCCTCAGCTGAACCGAGGTTTGGGCACTGTACTTGAAGAAATATGTGGATTGATCAGTGAATTCAGAGGAGGGAGGGTTAGAGGCTGAGAAAACACCAACCACAAGAAACAGTCAAAAGAATTGAGCCTGCTTAGAATGCAGAAGAAAAGAATGAGTAAGGATATGAAAATAGTATTAGAATATGTAAAGCACTTTGCTCAGAAAAAAGTTATGAAGGAGTTTCAATTAAATGAGGCTTTTTTTGCCTGGAAAAGTTGCATATCTTAGGGTAAGATAACTCCTATCTTCCAGAGATGTCATTTTCTCTCCACTGCCTGTGGAGCAAGCCTAGCCAATACACACCTAATTTTTGTGTGTGATGATGAGAACCCTTTCGACGTGTGACAGCACTGTCCAAAATACAGATATTTCATGAATCAGTGCCATCACTGGCAGGCTACACTTTCTTTTTGATACCTTTTCCCCGAGTATGTGCCACTTGCCACAGTTAGACAGGACACTAGTCTGTGCATCTTTAATCTGACTCAACAGGATAGTACATATGTTCTTAGATAAAAAGCCCTACCAGAATACCACTGAATTTACTTTGGACTGATGTGCACAGCATGAACATGGAAATATATTTCATTTAAGATCCTTCGCCCCACAGACAGTATGTAAGGATAGAATTCATATCCAAGAATCAACAGGCACATTTTAAATAACCTGCAAATTCCTGCAATTCCTGCACTCTTTTATCAAATTTATGAAAAAGTTTGACTTCCTGGGTAAAGCGACAGTGCCCAAGTCTGACACAGAGTAATTTCCTACCTTTTAAAATGTTCCTAGGATCATCCATAGGCTTTGATGCCTTACAGAGGAAGCTCTGCTGGAAGGATTTGGTTGCATTTTAGGGTTTTTTGTTTGTTTTGTTGTTTTTTTTTCCCCCATGAAAGTTCCAAACCCCCACCTCTCCTCAGTGAGGTTTTTTTGGTTACCTCTTTTTCCTTGCTGCATGAGAAACACATTTACAAGTCACTAAAGCTAACTAAAGCTCTAACAAAGTACCGGTTTCCTTGGCCTGTCTGAAACATACTGCTTGTGTGCATGAAAAGGACACACACAGAGTGATTACCAGATCTGCTGTTCAAGCAGACCTTTTTTCTCTAGGTCTACTAGTCCTGGATAAAGGTAGTTTGTTTTTAACTCCACCTTAGGCAGGCTCAGAAGAGCATGGCATTCACTGGAGCAGAGGAACCAACTTAAAATTCAAACACCCTGACTCTCAGATGACTAAAGATTCTTTCCTCCTGAACACTCTCTGGACCACCCAGCCACGTCTCCGAGGTGTGTACCTCAAAGGCTGGCAGGACCTCCCTCACACTCAGAGCAGATTTGGTAAATGAGATCCAGTGCTCAGACTGCAGGTGAGCTAATTCAGTGCCATTAGCTGCAGCCAGGCCTTCAGCTCCTCATTAGGAAAGAGATAAATTATGCAAAGTGGAGTCTCAGTACGAGCAGCAAGAGCTGACAAAGCCATGGAAAAGAGAGAGACGGAAGGAAAAATAGTCTGAAAAGCAGGGCAGAGTAAATGCAATATGGTGGTGGGAGGGAACCCTCATCCTGGGTCAGCACCTGGCTGGCAACGTGGCCGGGAACAAAAGACTTGATTTTCCTTGGCTCCCATTTCAGCCTGCCTAGCTGCAGTGACAGTCAAGCTGAAGCAAGGACTCTCCCCTCATACGCTTGCCCGTGCTCCAAAGGTCCCTTGCTAGTTACTCTTAATGTACCTAAGACTTTCTTAAGAAATTGAGTTATGTAAAACTCTGGAGCCCGAGAAGGAAAACCTTTATCACTTATATCCCAAGCAGACCCTCCACAAGGGAGCCTCTTCCCTGACACCACTTTGCAGAGCCTGATTTTTTTCCTGACGGCTGTCCCTTGAAGCACGGTATCAATGTGAGCTCTTCTCTGGGGTTGTGCTTATTTTATTTCCAGAAAAAAAATACAGTAGGGAAGAAAGTGACAGTGTGAAATATCCTACAACCACCTGAGCGAGATAAAATATCCAAGGTGTGGGCAGGAAAAAAATGGTTGACATTAGCTTAGATACCAGACCCCTCTCAATCCTGGCCCCTGCAGGACTGTCAACATGGTGACCAACCATTCTGGCACCCTTCTGTGGGAGGAAAATCCTGCCAGGACCTGCGCTGGACTCACATTAATTTTCTCCTGGCCAACAAAGACTGACCAGATTGCAAAGACTGTGAACTCACGACCTTGAGTTGTTTCCCCTCCAACAGCTCCCTGGAATGTTTGGTTTCTCAGCCTCCTCTCTGCCTCCTCCTCTTTGCCTAGGAGCCATCACAGGGGCAGATACAGCCCTGACAACGCACCCCTGTGGCAAATGTGCCCCACCGAGGTGCAGGAGGAGCACTGGATATTAATGCGGCCGGAGTCCATCATTCATCCCCCCAGCACAGGTAGGACTGGGCTGGAAGGACAGCACATCACAGACAGACTGCATTTAGCTGGATACTTTCCCTCAATCACTGCATTAGCTTGTCCTGATCCTATAGTTAAAACCAGCTATTTATTCTATCACTACATGCTGGCAAAGATATATTGCACCAAGTCAGCACCTACAATTATTATAGTACAGAAAACCTTTGCTGTAGCACGTTTAGTGCTGCTATTTATCAGACACAGCTATTACATCCTGGCTCCCAACAAGGCTATACAATTCTGGCACCCAGGAAGACAGCAGGTGCTCTGAATTAAACCAGAATCCAAAGACTTTCTCTTCACCTTCCTCTGGCTTTCCTTAGCAGTCTAGCAAGGACTGGGGGCTATCATCAGGAAAGAAAAGGGTTGAAAGAACGCACTCTGCTTATCTGACACTATGTCTTGGCACCATGAAATATCATGTATAGGGGGGGAATGTTTGCTGTGTTGTGAGGGAGGTGACAGGGCCTCTAGAAATTAGAGAAATTGGAATCCAAGTAGGTTATACAGTTCCTCAAGCCACAGTGTTTGATTATAGTAGAGATTTCTTTGTGAAATGCTTGTCCAATACTACCAGATACCCAAGAATATTACACGTCACGGTCCACCTGCCCATCCAGCCATCAGAAAGTGTATTGGTATCACTGCTGCTCCATTCATATGCAAGCCCAGGGCTCTGGACATCTGTTTGGTTTCTTTGCTATATCACCAAAACTTTATTCTATTATTCCCAGCAAAACTATCTTGCCAATGATCTGCATGTCAGATTAATTGTTTTCATGTCTTCTAACAGAACGGTATTTAAGAAGGTATTTCTTAAAGAATCCCCTCCAATTTCCTAACTTCAGTGTTGCTAGTAAACTGAAAATTTGGTTCACAAAGTATACAGATTTATTGGAATGACTAAAAAAGAAAGAGAGAAGGAAATGCTAGAGAATATCTGACTGATCAGCAAAAAGGGAATTGTTTGGATACTTTCCTGAATGCCTGCTATTCCACAGTTCTCTCTCTCCTACTGTCACTAATTTTCAAAAGAAATTCAAGCCTGAATCTAAGAGACTTCCCTGATGATTTCTTTCTGAAAAATGATGCATTTTTTTGCAAATGTGATTTTTCAGTAGAAAAACTTTGTCTAAATTACTTTGATCAGCCCTTGCCAACATCTTTCTAGCCCAGAGTTGCCAGCGGCTACATCGAGTAAGCTGGGTGCGGTCTCTGTGGAGCTGTAGAAAGCACCATCGCTGGTGATTGCACACATTCGAAATGCCAAAAGGCACTTGAAGTCTGTCAAGTCCAAACGTTTGGAGGGGCAGAAGAAAACCTGGAGAATTTCTAAGTCCTATAACAGGGCCCAAAGGCAGAGAAGAATATATAGGAATATCTGAGTGGGGATCAATACCCAGCCAGGTACACAGGACTAAGTAATAATTTTCACTGTGGGCTGGATGCAGAACACTTTGGGTCACTGCTGTCAAGGATATTTTCCTTAAGAAGTTTTTGGTGTACTTTGAGACAGATGGATTTAGCTTTATTCTCACCAGCTTCCCTCCAAAGGCATCTTTTCAAAGTTGCTCCTGAAGGCCTTAAGCTCCCAGGCCTCCTGTTGGCAGGAAGCACATTGTCATCTGAAGCACGTTGTCATCATATTATGGAGCTACTACTGACCACAACTGCCTGATTGCTTTGCCTTTGCAACATGATAGAGGTGGCTCATGGGATTTTGTGTGATTTATTTATTTAGGTTTGATGCTCCGAGACAGCAGTGTCATTTTGGTCGAAGAAAAAAGCAGATCAGATTGTGTGACAGAGGAAAGAAGAGAAAAGGAAATGAAAATATTCTCAATAATAATAGTAATATTAATAACTAATGCAAAAGGAAGTTTTTGATTCTGGACATCATTGCTGATGTACAAGACACGCACAGTGAGTAGATCTATTGACCTGATATTCCTGCTTACTGTGCAAGTGTTACTAATGTTAGGATGACTATATTTAAGAGACAGCAGCCCTTAAAAGGCATCTGATGATGGAGCTGCAGACACCACCAAAGATTCATGCTACTAACTAGGGGAGGGACCCAGACAGTGGAAATAATTTGCTTAAAAGCATGTTGATTTGGACATCACTAATCTCGGCATTGATCTCTGCCGGCATTAACTTTGCTGTTAATGCAAATAACTGAACATAAGGATGCCATTAATTGTATTGATATAATGGAAGGCATTGCCCTTGACTTCAAGGCCCCCTCCTTGATTTAGTGCTTGCCAACGACTCAACATTTTTGTCTTCTCTCCCCCTTTCTGCTTGTCCAAAATGATGTTTCATTCCTTTTTATGTCCCTGTTATGTTTGGAACATCCTGTCTCCACGTCCTGCTCCTTCAAACACTCCTTTCTTCCTGAAGGTCCTGCGTTCACCTTCCCTCCCTTCCCCAAGTGCAGTCTCACAACTATAACAGAAAACAAGCAAGACTATATATTCAGAACACAACAGCAACAGCACACCGGAAGAATTCAAGTCGTACTTCCAGCGTGGCAAATTCCCTCAGTGATTCCCTGGACCAAGAGGATTGTGAGTTGCAGGAGTGAAGGCTTAATGAGGAAAAAGCAACAAATGTGACTTATCCATATGGCTTTACTGAGGGTGTTACTTCAAAACAGTGCTTTTTCCTACTGCCCAGTTTCCAAACCGAGTACGGATAAAAAGTCATGGCTCTACAACAGTTAAAAAAAATGAGTTGGGCACTTGAAACCCTTATTTCAGGAATGGATTTAGATATTTTACATATGTAGCTTCTACAAAGGAACATTAGGAAAAGTCCACTGCCCTTCATTATTACCTATTAGAGGAAAAAAATTTTGATGGCAGAGGGCATTTAGTTTAGGAAGTAAAGACAGCACAAAATATTACATTAGACAAACTAAGTCTAAAATTACAGTACAGTTTATTTTAACTGTGAGTCGACTTTCTAAGTCTTAAAATCTTTAAATCAACTTTAGTTTTCTGCAAGGCATGTTCAAGATATGAAGCAAAAAAAGAATTATGTATTAGGGGTAAGCCCTTGTTTTCCCAACCAGAGTGTTAATTTAGACCAGAAATTTACCAAATGCATAGAAGAATCACTTTCTCTGACCCAAAGATTTTTGCAGTGCCAAAAGGCAAGACACAGGAAGAGAAATACTACTGCAGATCTATCACAGGCAACTACAGTTTTCATTGAATAATAAAACAAGCATCAATTAACTTCACATTTTTCTCAGCCATTATTAATTGTTTAATTTCCCGAGGGCACTATCATGGTAGAAACTGGTATTGAGTGGATCTGAAGAAGTGAGGGTATGGGGAAGATGTCATATGTGTAAGTGGCTTCCTGGATCAGGAGGCCTTCAGGCTGTCTTTTTCAACCAATCACCACAGCTTAGTTTAAAACAGGGTTGCTGACTGTTTGAAATGCTGTCAACTTTGAGATAATCAGAGGCATAGCCTCTGGAAACTAGCACATTGTGGGACTGTAAAAGGAAGCCCCTGCAGGGGAGAGTAGGAATAGCGTACGTGGCAGCATTAAATTGGCATCTATTTGTCAAAAACATCCTTTGCAACCTCTTTTCCCCAGCAAAAAATTCCACTGCAAAAAACCCCACACTCATCCTCCAGTTCCTCAATTAACATCTGCATTGTAATCAACAACTTTGCAGTCCAGGAATCTTGGAAGAGATAGGAAAATGAAGGTTGTTTTTCAAGCTGAACGTGAAAATACAGTGATGATAGTGGGATTATATTGGAAATACAGTGCCAATAGGAACCTTGGAAGGGCTTGATCCATTCCAAATCCAAATCCCTTTTGGTCCCTTAATCCATAAATCTTACTGAAGAAGTATGCTATTGCTAAATAGTTGTGTTTAGGATTTGCAGCTGGATTTGCATGTATAGTTGTCAATCATCATACATCTGTAAATGCATCTTCAATAAAGCTTTGCACTGGCAAAGGGCTTTTCTCTTTGCAAAGTAGTGGTACAAGTGTTAATTTTGAATAGCAATTCTGTAAGTGGGAGATATTTATTAGCTCTATCTTACAGATTGGAAAACTAAGGGACAGAGGGTTAATTGAGCTAAAAAAAAAAACACAAAAAAACCAAACCACGCTAAATTATTTGTATCAAAGAACACATAGAGCTCCAGACAGACGTGAACCAAAATCCCTTTATAATCAGCACTGTAAAGAAAACAAAGAAAAGAGAATTCCTGTCTCAAGTGGCTTTCACCTTAATTATAAGACAAGAGCGTATGGACAGGTGGATTATTACAAAAAATAACAAGATTAAAAGTTGCTTTTTTCTTTCCCCTTCTTTTGACTGTATGGTATTCATGTGGGTGTTAATCTTTCCTGATTTAGTGAAAAGGGCAGGAATTTCCTGGTAAACTGAGGAAATGGGTGTATGCCCTCAGTTTAGCCTTGACTTACTTCAATGTGGCTAATGCCACAGGCACCCCTCACCCCAAATTGTCTTTCTTTAGAGTAGGCTACGAGGAATGTAGTCTGGGATGCTCCTGCCCAGCAAAGCAGCAGGAGCTTGGTAGCATCTGCCTTTTCATTAGCACATAGAATATGACATGATCTGTCTCTCCTTTAAGCTAAGAAGCAAGCCAAGTCACTCAGAAGGGCCAAATTTCACGCTGCTTTAACTCCACTGACTTCAAAATCCAAGACCTAACTGGAGACCCCAAATATGCCACAGATCAGTCAAATTTCAGTGGTTCCACAGTTCCTGAGGAGGAGGAACAGATGGACAGGAACACAAAGAGGCTGATTGCATAAATCCCGTTTCTTAAGAAACTAGACTAAAATTAGGTGTTTTAAAATCTAGATCGAGGGTTAATTTTCTTTGGAAGTAGGTGCCTGAATACCAATGCATATGGCTAGGACAGTAGCTGTTTCTGTTACTGTTGTCAAAAACAGGTTCTGATATACCAAATTCAGTTCGGGTATATCATTACAGACTGGTATGTCATAAAACGAGCCCTAGACCCATGTATATCCAGGTAGTTAGGTAAGTATGCTTTATGGTCATTTCCACTTCAGCTGTGCAACCTCCTAACAATAACTTCTGGTTTCAGTCAATTACTTTATAATTATGTTTTAAAATGTCGTGTCTGATTTGAGCCAAACACTTGGCTTTTAGCCTTGCCAAGAGAAAGAAAGACTGTGGCATGAAATTGCAATATTAAAAGCAAAACCTGTGCCATCTATAGAGGTACTCACAATTCAGGGCTATACTTCTATGCATAACTTGGGGCATGGTTCCACAACAGAGATCCTTCCATCACAGAGCCCTCGGAAAAGGTTTCAACTTAACTGTTTGTGAAATGATCCACTGGCAAAATGATAAGTATTAAAAAATAAGAATTCAAACAACAAAAAACCACACCTCCGAAACTCCCAATCCTAAATAGGAATGTCACCAGCAATGGATTTGATTTAAAGTTCATCCAAACAAGCAATTTTCTTGGTATAGATGAGAACGGCAGTAACCCCTTGTACAACAGTGGTAAGGACAGGAGACTCTAACACAGAAGACTGGTAATGTATAATGGTAATGTATATAACCTCTTTCTGAAAGGCCAGCAAATGATTGCCTACTCTGACATACACCCTATCTCTCAAAATGCCAGAGACACTCCTTGATTTCCTTTTCTCACCTACCCAGAGGAAAGGTTTTGCCCTGTGATGAATTTGCACAGAATTACGGAGAAAGTGAGCATCTCCAGTGCTGTCCTGGAATACGCATGCCATGCAACAGGGTCAAAACCTGCTGCAAATCCTCATGCAGTTGCAGCCTTCCAGGGCTTCCACAAATCTTCCTCCCATCACTTCCCCCAGCATTCCCCACCACGTGCCCTGGTATGAATCATCCTTCACAGTAGGAAAGGAAGACACTGAAATCATGTGGCAATACCCAAATACACTGGTTTAAGGACTGGAGCTGTAGTTCTGAAACTACCCTTCCTTTGCACAAGGCCAAAGCACTCCATGCTGAGTAATCCATTAGGACTGCCACTAACTGCGTGTTCATGGCACTCATATGCAGCTCAAATCTCCATTGTGGCTTTGAAAAATCTACCCCCAGTGTTATTCTAATGCAGCTGTTTGTCTCCTTGTGAACTTATAATGATAATAATGATAATAATGATAGTAATAATGACTGACACTTGTATAGTACCTTTCATCCAGAAGGATCCCAAAGTGCTTTGCAAACTGATTTGCAAACGACCGCATACCCATATTAAACACCCCGTCCCTATGTTAATGCAATGTTAATGTTGCAAATGTAAAGCAGCAAAAAGACAGGAAATGCAAAGGTTACGGCTTCAGGAACAACATGCCGTGCATCTTGCCTGTGAAGGTTTACCATTCACAACATCACCTGGCAAATGCTGTGCAGCAAATAATACTTCCCGAACTGAAGGAAAGGTGCTCAAAACTTTGTGCATCTGGGCATGAAGGTAATTGGGTGAGTGAGGTGGAAATTTCACTCGGTCCCCTTCCTCAGGTGCTGATGTGGAAAGCTGAGTTCTCTAATTTTCTATTTTTATTTGCCGCAATTGAGAGGGCAATACTAGATGTAGATGCCCAACAGTTAGAAGTAATGTGGCTAATGATGCTGCAATTGGACAAGGGAGGGAATGGAAAGAATCCTGCTGACTTCAGTGAATGCTGGATCAAACCTTTGTTGAATTATCTGAACAGTAGCAAAATTTCACTCTCTCCCTTTCTTCTACTTATTATTGATATTGCGAGTAGTTCTATGTTTTCGCAAAGGGGAAGCTATTCTTTTCTTTTTCACCCCTTTATTCTTCAAACTACAGGGAGGATAATCTATTTTGGAACCAGATCTCACATGGGAAGTTTCAGCTGAAAGGCGTTTTACATCCATTTGAGCTATGTTCCTCTGTTGATAGAACAGATGAGCCCAATGTTAATGGTGCAAACGGTGCTGTTTTCAATGCACAATTAACCAGGTCAACACCGTGATGAATAAAAAATAAAGCTGGCATCAGAGAGGACCCCATGGAAGTTGAAATCAGTTGTTTAGGTGCTTGTGACTCCCAAAACATTCTTACCTCTCAACAGACACTTTTTTTTTCCACGTAAGATCAAATCACCTGCGTCAAAAGACTGAAGCAGAAGAGTTTGAAGGAGAGGAATCTATGTTTGAGAGTGAACCGTTTAACAAAAACAACAGCCCCAACCCTTTTGACTCCAACCAGCTGTGAGTTGCTTTTTGTACCATCTGGACAGAGAGGGATTTTTTTATTTTTCCTTTTTTCTCTATTGCAAGATGGCCTGGTGGACAGGGCGAAAGTGCATACACAAACACAATAGAAACTGTATGCACAGGGCAAACACCCATCATCTCATCGCAATAGCTTCTTAAAAGCAAATACTAAAGCTAAGTTATCTGTTAGGGCAGTCTTTTCTCACAAAATGGGAAATAGATTCTGACTATGCAGATCGCTTAGTTGTTCTGGCAGGGGTTTGGCATTAGTTTGGACTTGTCTGTCTGTGCTCCTCCCATACCTTTTATTGCAGGGAAAACAGCAGAGTGGGGAAAAATAGGTACAATTTTATTTATCAAGTTCCTCAAGGCTTTTCTTGCTCTGTTTTGAGAGGATATTTCCTGCCAGCTCTGTGTATCTTCACATAGTGATGGCACCCAGACGAAAAAAAAAAAAGCAGAAGCAATATATAGAATATAAATGATTTACTTTGAGAAGGACTTCAACCTGTGTTTGCCTCAACATCCGTATCAGCTCACAAGGGTTAAAATTCTCTCCCTTGTAACTGCTGCTGTCAAGGTAGGTGGTAGAGTGGCTTCCGAAATCTCTTGCAGTTACCCTGGGGGTGACTTTAGCTTATCATTTTTGCACCAGGAAGGCTTTCATCCCACCTCGGGTAAGACTGTAAAGGCTAGCTTTGCTCAGCTCTGGGAGAAGAGTGGTTAATAGTGTCATTTTGGAATTTCTTATTAACAGGCCAGCAAAACTGCAAGGTTGACAGCACTATTAAATATGACAAAGTCTTCTTTAAAACACTGAGTGTTTGACTGGTGGGAGAAAAAAAAAAAAAAATCATGGCATGATTTATACCCGGCTGTACGAGTCACAGACTCTCCTCTATATCTTGTGTCCAAGGAATGATCACTCATCTACAGTCTGCAGTGTCCTCAAACAGCTCGTCACAGATGGCTCATCTTGACTCATAACATTGAAACATGCTTGTGTGTCACCCTGCACCTTTCCTGGACAAACTACACGCTTTTGGTCCCCAGTCTGTAGGAGGGTTTCCTCCAAAGGGAAGCATTTGTAATTGATCCCTACATTGGACAACTGGCTGTTCTGAATGGGAATGTCATGCTCTTAAGGGATGACATGACTGTGCAGGCTGAAGATTTCATATCTGGATTGATAAGGTGGGAGGGTGTCTCAAACCAGAAGGCCACTTTCAAATGGGATTGAGGAGTTTATTTAAAAATTTTTTATGTATATACCTCAGAGTTTTTGAGACACACAAGAAAAATGCATTAGGATTAGATTAGACGAGATTAGATTAATAAAGCACAGACATAGTGGACCAGATCAACAGTCAGTCTTAGCTCAATAGCCTATCTCAGACAGTGGTCAAGACCATCTGCTCCTCTGCAACAGGCAGGGCACCCTTCAGTGGGCAGCTATGGGGATAACATACTCAGAAGGACAATGTCTTCTTAAACCCCATTAATTAGAAGTTGGTTTAGGCACTGAAGCAAGAAAGCTTTTATCCACTCTGAAGCTCTGGGATTTTTTTTTTTTTTTTAATCCTCACAATTGTAAATCTGGGAGTTCTTGCTACCTAATAGAAGTCTAATCCCATTCTCCCTCTTCCCCTCCTCCTCCTAAACTGTCAAAATTTTGGTTTCATAGACTAGAAACCACATCTTTTTTTTAAAAAACAGAAATGTAACTTTTGCTTGGGCAGGACTGAGAAACCTGTGTAACAGCTCGCAGCAGCTCTGCTCAGCCTTGAAGAAACAAGGGAGAAGAATGACTTCAGTCACTGAAATCAGAAATGACCGATTTTGTGTTATCTGGCTGTAACTGTTAAAGCAGCCTGAAAAATGCCCTTCCACGTATTTTCACTTTTCACATTTAGCACCCATTTCCTTTATGAAACAAGTCTAGTAACTAAACCAGCTTGGAAGGGATCCAGGGGACATGATTAGCATCCTGTATTTTAGACATCTTAAGTGCATGCTTCTTGGCTGGGCTACTGTCTTTACACCCCATTTGAATAACATAAGGTTTTACTGAGAGGAAGAGGAAGAAGTATTATCCAAGAGAATAAGGAGAGGTATCAGCTCTGCCTCATTTCAAATGCCAGCCCAGTGTCTCATTTTACCGGATGAGTTGTGTAAGGTCAAGAATACAACCACAGGGCTCAGGGAGAGAGGGTACTGGTAGTATTTTTCTTCATGAAGCTTCAAAAAGTTTTAAGGACACAACAAAACATTTTTTAGGCAATATCTTATAACTGTCAGACAGTAGAGGTTTTGTTAGTTTGGCCAGTGTTCCCTGTCTGCATTTCCCAAAATCTTTGAAGCGTGTGTGGAGGTTTGATTATTGGTGCACGGACCTCTAAAGAAATCGTATGAGGTACTGTTCTTGTCGTACTATATTTTTGGTTGGTTCACTATTATTGTGGTATGTAAGTCCTTTAACTTGTCCAGCCATTAATTTGGCCATCTATAAAACCTTATAAACAACAATTTGCCTCCTAAGGAAAATATTATTTTGGTATTGTACCCTGGAGTTTTTACAGAACAGTCCAAATACTGTGGTAAAGGTCTTTTCCCATGTGGCCGCATGAGCTAGTAGGCAATTGCCAGAGGTCTCCTTTCTCCTCTGTGGGTAGTGATCCCCAGACAGACTTCATGTCTGGTGATGAACCGCTCCTTTTAGAGCAGAGGAGACAAGAGATGCAACCTAAAGACAGAGTTGAGCCTACAGAGGTAAATGAGAGTATGAGTCATTCCAACTCCCACCAAGTGTTGCTCCGACATTCTTTAATGAAAAATCGCAGCTTTCAGATGAAATACCTTATTTTTAAAATGTACTTGTCCATAAAATGTTATATTTTTCCAGGTGAAATGGGAACATATTTTGAGCAGATGCAATTTTAGTATTTGCCTGCCAAGTCCCAATTTTGAAAGGCAGGACTTCCCATCCTGCTACCCAATCATGAGGAGGTGGACAGGATTTAACAGCTCAAATCCAAAGTGGTGTAGAGGTCCTGGGAGATAGCTGAAAAATCTATACCCAGAAAGGGTCTGAAGAATACATCTCCGCTTATCTATGCTTGCATGTGTATGTGGGGTTTTATTTTATAACAAGATGTATTGACTAACTGGGAGCATTTTATTAAAGAGAAAAGTCTGGGTAAAGCCAGCAAACTACTCACTGCCAAAATTTACCCAGAAGTACCTGTGTAATTGAATTTGGCTGGCTCTAGCAAGATATTTGATTTTCTATAATTGGATTGGTTAATGGGGGGAAGAGGGTGGGGAGAAGGAGGAACTGGAAAGTTATCTATCTCCCTTGACAAAATGATCCAGTGACTTGGGAAATTTCTCTGCCCTCAGGGAAAGAAGGGCCAGATAAAAACATGAAAACAAAGCAAGTGATGGACTGAAGCAGGAGGTAGGGCTAGAAATCAGGGGTTACTCCGTGGCTCTGCTACAGACTCCTGGGATGCTTGTGGGCAAGTCACTTAATCTTTGTATGCTTAAATTCTCCACTCTGTGCCTGTTTTATTTCATATTCTGAGTGCTTTGGGGTGCAAGAGTGTTGTGTGCTATAGTGCAGTCAGATAAGAGCTGGACCTTGCTACATCAAAATAGCAAAACCACACTCTCCCATTGGACAAACAAAAGCCAGTAAGTAAAGAAAGGTTATCACATCTCCAGCATACATCTGTTTCTACCACATCATTGTAGACACGTTGGATTAGAGGACTTAGGCCATTTGTTTTGGGGCATTCAGCAATCCGGAACCTACCCACTGCACGCCACTCTACTGTGCTGGTGTGTTTGGTATGAAGCATCCTGAGGTTTCCCTTCAACTCATTTCCTATGGTGACGGATGCCATTCTCCTATCATAGGAGACTCATCATACTAAATGTTATTAGATATTTTTAACAAATAAGAGCAGCTCTACCGGATCAGAGAATAGGTTCATCCAGCTAAAGTTCCTCTCATCAGCCATCCCCAACAGTTGGTGCTTAGGGCAAACGTAGGTAACAAAGATTATATTTACCCTGAATACTCTCCTAAACTCCAATCATTTTCAGTTAAGGGGATTCCTGGGATGTAGTATCTGTACAGTCGGTAAGCTTCACTGCATTCCCATATCCATCCTGCATGCTGGACCCATGAAAAACAAGGAAAGAAAGCCAACCCCACCTTACAGTATAGCCATATGATTGCCAAAAATCTCATTTTTACTAATATGAAGCCTATACTTGTCACCAAAGCAAGATCAGATGGGATAGGAGCAACAGTTTAAGAAAGGGGATAAAGACAGAGACTGACAGCTCACCTAATCCCTCCCTACCTATGTATACAAGTAATACTTTTATACTGGTGGTGTGAATCTATTATGTTTGGCAGTATTGTGACACTTTTTGATAACAGTGTCAAGAAATACTCTAATGCTATCCTTATTCTTCATTAAAAATGCAACATTTTCATTTTAAAGGATTTTAAAATGTCTAATCAATCTTCCCTAAAACATGAGACAGATTTAAAGCCAAGATGGAATAAAATCTTTGGTTCTTGGACACAACTGTAGTTTGAGATGAGTGCTAGAGTTCTTTTTTGTAAGTAGAGTTTGGTGTTCTAAAGAAATAAAGCTGATGGCATCACATTGCCTGTGTGTTAATCTATGACTATTTCCTGATTACACTATTGCATGGTTCAGCTGAACACACATCATTATAGGAAAAAAAATAAAGCCTCAAACAACAGAACACAAGTTAGCACCGTCAATGAGGGGAAGGGTTATGCTAGTAGCTCACTCTTATTAGACACCAGAGAATCCACAATAGTGAGAGTCATCATGAACATCTTGGCCACAAGCAATGATTCAGCTACTGCATGCACCTTTTTAGACATCTGAAAATCTAATCAGACACAAAGTCAGAGGAATTCCAGGTTCACACGTGCATGGCTTACAGAACAAATTTTATTTTATTTTGCAGATAGATGAGCTATTACACTGAGGACTGTAAAACTTTTTGGAATTAAAATAGATAGAGGAGGAAGGAAGAAAAAGAACACATACCTAAATCTTTCTTTAAGATTTAATGACAGTCTACTTCTAAGAACAACCTGTTGGGAGGGCTGGTTTTATAGCCTCACAAAACTGCAGTCTGGGTTACCCTTGGTATACCGTTCCTTGCCTGCCTGCTCTTTGTAGGAAAATGTACTCTCCACTATCAATATACATGAAGTCAACTTCCTTAATCAGTTTAAAAGCCTTTTGAAAATGTATTTTGTGGGTGTCTCACTAGCTGAATCTTTTATTTATGGGCTTGTACTGGGATGGTCATTTGAATTTTTGTTGTGAGTCCGTATTTTATTATGCATTTTATTTGTTTTTTATTGAAAGCTTTCTGAAGCACTAAGAAAGATGCTGGGCAAGTGATTGAATAAAAGCAAACTCATTTCAAAACCCCTCCCTGCTCTTTCTGCCTCTTCCCACTGCAGATATGCACACACCCAGACTTCTGCCCTCTATTTCATAGCACACAGCACTACTTCCTTTTATTTTCATCTTCTACAAAAACCTGAACCATTTGTGCTGTTTCTAAGAACAACCAGCATCAGAATGCTAATAGATGTGATACAAAGTGCAGTAATTTTATTTATTTTGAAGTAAACCTTCAGAAACAAAGGATCCTCCTTATTTTCCTGAAAGTTTATGATTTTTTTTTTCCCATCAGGTTTCTCTTTGTGAAAGTAGTTTCATAAAAACAAAGTTAAATATCACGTACGGAATTTTTGGAAAGTTTTCAATTTCAAAGAAGATAATTTTGAGATCATTCTTTCTCCCTTCTTTTGTAAAAAGGATTTCTTACTATCATTACCATTTTTTTTGTGTGGGAAAAATACATGTTTCTTGAAAAGAGAATGAAAGAACAGTATGTGCTGTTTTCTGATTTGCTCTTTATTTTCCTGTGCTGTTCCCCATATACTGGCAATCCTTCAAAATGGGCTATTCCACAGACAGATGAAGTCACAGCATCCAAGTCCATAAAGAAACTTCCCATTCACACTTCTGGCCTACTCTCACTTTCCTTTGGAAACTGATGAAAGATAAAATCTTAAAGGAAGCCAGTGATCTGTTCAAGAGCTTTTTACTACTGGCTGACCATGCTGCAGGAGGAAAATGCTGCCCCAGATTCCAGAATGCCATCGGTTTTGAACAGAACAACTGCTGATAGAGTTACACACAAATATAGAAAGAAAAATGAAAGACATAGATGAACACCAAGGAGAATTTTCTTAAATGAAAAGTATATTAGGTTGTAACCACCATGGGAAATAAAGCAAGGCCTTTTATTTGGGATCTTGAATACTCAATCAGACAGATCAAGAGGAAACACATAACAGAAAACAATTGCCAAAATCACATACTACATCTTTTAATCTGTCCTCCCTACTCTTTTTTCAGGAATGTTGAGATTGTAGTTATCTCCTGAATGTGGCTGTCCACAGCCATGTTATTGGATATTTACTCATGATGAGCCTCTCCACACAATTCCCCCTTTATTCCAGATCATCCTGCTTAGAGATAAAAGAATCCCTTTATGTTTATATTTTACTTAAATGTTTAAGTCAACATCCCTTAGCATGATAAGCTGTATAATCTATATCCAGCTTATAAAAAGACAACTTTATAGGAACACCTTTTTTATGTTTCTGTTACCCACATTTAGTGGGCCTTTAGCAGCAGACATGCATGTTTGTCAATAGATTTACAGCAGTGATCTTACAAATTACACAACCACATGATGAAGCCAGAACAGGCGATTAACTGCATTAACCACACCTTTGACCAGGTCACCTGCACTGTCCGCTGATTTATCATGTCTGTGCAAGAAAACCAGACCCAGGATTTCAAGAGAACAGTAGAACTGCTGACAGGTCAACCCCCAAAGTTCTCAGATACTAGTATTTTCTTCAGCACTTATGAATAAGAGTCATATGCTGAAGTCAGGCAGATGAACTCTTATTGCACTTTAACATCACATGGTCCAGCTGGACATAGATTGACACAGGTACAGTTCATGCCTTTTTTTTTTTTTTTTTTAAACATGGGTAAAAAACTGAGACAGCTTAAAAGACTGAACACCTATAAAGTTGTGATGCTTACTTCGTACAAAAATAAATTTTTTCATCTGACTGAGCCAGAAATCTTGTAAGAACATATTTCCCCTAAGTCTTTTGCATAACACTCAGGTCAGGAGAAGCTTTTCATCACACTACTACTTAAAGATATGAAGAAGATAGATGGAGATTAAATATTCTTTGGAGCAAGCATCCTTGACCTGGCAGGGGGCGGGGGGTTGAACACTAAAATGACAATCAGACTGTTACCACACAGTCTGATTTATATCTTTCAAAGAGGAAGGCACACTCAAACAAAACACCTCCAACCCCTTTTGGTAAAGCTGAAGCCAGAGAAGTACCTAGGACATGTCTACATGATTTTTCACACGCAGATGCAATTGCACCCTTGCTAAGCTCTAAGCACACAGGAACCTTTAACACCACGAATATCACAGTGTTGCAATGAGCTAAGGAGCACTGCTGAGGAGTAGGAGATAATAGTTTGGTTTTGGTGCCTCTAGGACATTTCTCCTTCAGGAGGCCAGAGTGAGTTTAAGTTTATCCAGCCAGATGTGGTCATTGAACATAGATGACTCCATCTGAGCCAGTCACTTTTGATTTTCTCTATAATCAACAAAGAGAAATGGGTGCTTTTGGGACACAATTCATTTGGCTGATTTTAGATTTCAACATTAGGATGAGAGGAATCACATCATAAAAAAAATGTACTTCTCTGTACCGACTGTAACAGAAGCCCATGCTGATTAGCTCAAATGTATATACCTAAAAATCTCTGCAGCTACAGATGATGTGTAGCATGTCTGTACAGACAGACTGTAATGGGAGCTCTAGTAAGAAAAGGTGGGACAAGGGAGTAATTAAATAAAATCTCATCTTTTTTTATTCAAAATTTAAATATAGAATATGGTAAAGTGGCTGAACAACAATTAACTGACAGAGTTAATGAGATGGGGGGAAAAACACTCCAAATGGAATGAGCACCAGGTTTGGTGTATCAGGATTCCTGTGTGTACCTTGCAAATTTACAATGTCAAATTGACATAATTTGAAGGAGATGGCGGGCATTATCCTAGAAAAAAAAGAAAAAGCAACCCATTTGTAATTTGCATATGCATATTTATTTATTCCATATAGCAGCAAATTCTGCTGTTCTCTGAGTGGCACCTTTGCATCTTACAAATTTCTCCCCATTTGCACAATTAGTGCTGGCAGATAAATGTGCTGGCTGGTGAAGCATTCTTTTCTATCCTCTCCCCTGCCAAGTGCACAGGCCCTCAGATATCTTGTTGAAAGGCAAAACAGGAGCATATCACTGATAGGCTAACCTGCAAACTTCAGATCTTAATCTAGTGTGAAATAATTCTCTGTGGGTCATGTAGAGTGGGGGGACCCCTAATGTGTATGTGCCAATAAGGTGGATATATAGGCTATAACTTGCATGAGCTACAAAGAGATGTGTGAGGTCCAGAAACCACTATTTAGGATGAGCTGAACATGTGGTATGGATAGTGGTTAGTGCTGCGAAGTGCTCATCTCCTAAAACATCAACACCCCAACTGCTCCACAGTCGAAAAATCAGAACTTCTGAGTTCTGCTTCCAGTTTTGACCTGTTCTGTTAATTTGCATGAAAGACCTGGATTTCTCAATAGCTCTGTTTATTCATTGGTACAGCAGTTGTGTACTGTACTACAGGCTGTAAAGCTTAATGGTCATAAATTGTTCCTTATTGCTCGTTCCCAGAAGAATCAAACACAAAACATATATGTTTTCTTATATAATCCCCTGTATTCCTTTTCCTCCCACTGCAGAGCATGTCCAGAAACACAAACAAAGGAAGAACAGGCTAACAGGGATATCATCTCTAGGGGCCAAGAGGTACCCCTTGGCTACTTTTCCTAGGCCACATAGACCTCTCTGGAATAAGGAAGGGATTTTCAATTAGACATCAAATTAATAAGGCACTTCTGATGCTCCATTCCTGCAGGAAGACATTAGTAATTTGTTTGTTCCAAAGGCGCCACTCATATTCACACAAAATGGCATTTAAATGTTAATCGAGTCAGGGGATGGGGAGTGCTTGCCAATCACTACGCAACTTAAGGTCAAGGTTTTTGTCTTAAAGGAGGACTCAATGTTAATTTTAAATTTAAAATTCTTGACAGATAGCAGGTTTTCAAATGCCTGCTACAATCTGGCTTGTTTGATTCATTTTAATGAGTAAGTAACTCCTGGCAAAATGAAGGTTTCCCCATGTCTTCAAGGAAATGGAAGGGCAAAGAGGCACAGTGGACTAATCCTGCATCCACTACAGGGAACAGGAAGCAAAACCAATTTAGACTCCCATTCATCTCCTTGCTCCCCACATCGAGACCAACAAGAGTAATTTACATGCCTACGAACACTAGGCAATTATTGGAGGTTTCAGTGTAAAAGGGAAAAAAAAATAAAGTTCTTGATATTAAATTCAGCTTTGACTCTGTGCTGGAGGAACATTTTGTGTGCATGTCTGTGCACTTGTTTGGTTTTGTTGTTTCTGTGCTTTACATTCTTTGATAGATTTGGGGGTTGTTTTGGTTTGGTTTGATTTTTTAACCTTCAGAGTGAAACTTTTAAATAGTATAAGGAACCCGTGATCTCTTCCTGCCTTTTTTTCTAAACATGTCAGCCCCCCAGAAGAACCAGAGAGCTTTGCCGTATTTACGCCTGGCTGTTGCAAGCTGGGGCTAGGGCTGACATCCATCTCAGGCAGCTCTCGCCACCACTGCACAGGTACATGACAGATTGTCGTATTTCCCAGGCAGCCTTGCAGGGGGTGATGGATTCAGATTGCCACTAACTCAAACTTGTGACCTGAGCCACGGAAGAAGATACAAGGACTACTTCTGCTGATTTCCTTGCTGAGAGAAGTGGGATTGAAAGGGAATGAGAAGGGCTGAGTGATCAGTGCAATCACTGAGATAGATACCAAAAGTTTTGTAGATGCCCTGTAGAAAGGGGGTGAAGTTAAACTCTGGTTGTGTTCAGGAGAGAAATAGCATTTCTAGGGTACAGTGCATGCAGTGGTAGATGAAGGAGGACACATGGATCTCATAAATGAAAGAGGCCATATGAATGTCACTCAGAATGACTTATTTCTCTCTCTTGACCTCTACATGTTTCAATAATATTTCACAACCACATAACACACATGGCTGGCTCATTGATATGCCATCACCATAGGCACATGCCCTTTTTCGTGATTACACTGGAAAACATACTTTCTCTCACTGAGTTGGCATGCAATTGTAGAGAACTGAGTTGCTGATAATCTCCCAAGCCCCTTAAAATCTGCAGAGGAGGAGAATGCTAAAAGCCCATAAAACTAAACAAAATCAAGAACATGGAGTCACAACTAATCTCAGGAAAAAGAAACAGATCCACCTTATGAAGCCACATAGTCCAGCCTTCAGCTAATGCAGGACTGTTCCCCCAAAATATACTGCTTAATTTGCTGTTATTTCAAAGCAACCAAAAAGCTTTGAGTCTCAGCTTTGATAGTTCCTGGCCTGTGTGATGGTGCTTAGGGAGAACTTTCTATATAATTGTGGATATAAAGTCCCCAATTATTGGATTTTATTTATTTATTTATTTATTACTATTTGTTTTATTTTTCCTTACTGCGTAATTTGTTCTGAACTCCTTGTGCAATTTTTCCTTCTCGTGCCATCACTTCTCTTTATGGAGTTACCTACATTCTCATAGTTAATCAGGAAAGAGATTGATGAAATGAGTCATCTTTGCATTTGTTTATGCAATGAGTAACTTCAAACACACAGAAATAAATTCCTTACTGGTCCTGAATACTTTCACGTATAAGTGACAGGTCACTTACTTACTTTTTCTGCAGAGTAAATACCAGTAAGATGGTAGGATACAGAAATATGGCACTAGTAAGTGTCACCACTGCCATCTTCTTCATTTCTCATTTAAGGAAACCAAAAGAATATCCCAGGAGGCCAAGCTGCCAAATAATAATATAAAACTCATTGTTTAAGGCAGTAGTAGAACAACTGCTTTGAATAAAATGAGATCAGCCTATGATTTTCCATTCCAAGGAAAAGGAAATCTATAGGCTGCATCAGATTTGGTTAGTTACAGAAGCAGTTAAGTCATGTCAAGCTATTAATGTAATCTGCAACCTAACCGCTGTGAGTTACCTACAAGAATTTGTAATCGGCACCTTCCGCAGTTAAATGTTCACAGCATTATGGTCTCTTTGAATAACTCTATGTCAAGACTAGAACTAGACTGGAAATCAGGAGAACTAAGTTCCCATCCAGTTTGTCCATAATCAACTGTAATCTTGGGAAACAAATTTAATTTCTCCCAGCTTCTGCTTTTATTCCCTGTCTTAATCCTTGTTAGCTTTACTTGGATATGGACAGTCTTTCAGTGGGGACTATTCCTGAATGAGTGCATGCACAGCACTTGGCACAGTGGGATCTTGATCTTGGTGGTGACCACTGGGTGCTACTGAAATACAGATCAATAGTAACAGTCAAAGCAACTACCCTCCCTCCCTCATTCCACCTTCTCCTCCACCAGAAATGAACAAACAAATAAACAAAACTCAAACCAGGCTAAATAAATGCATAAGTAAAACAGAAATCCATTCCTTGTTCAGATTATTATACCAAGAAAAGGATAAAAAAAGACATTATGGAAGCTTCTCAGATACTAAAGTTGCAGAATTTAAAATTCAAAGAGAGACAAAACCCATCAAATTACCCTGAAAGAAGAAATTCTACATCTTGACTGTTTAAGGTCTTCTCTGGACTTTGGTTTCCTGGCTTCTTTCAGATGCCCATTTCATATACAGAGAGATGACTTTGTGTGGCTAAAAACTGCCCTGTTTTTTTTTGAGTATCCTAATCTATGTAGTGTCTTGTAACCTGAACTATTATCACTTCTTGGGAAAAGCAAAATCTAGAGCATTTCACTAAGTGTGGAAAAAAATTACTTTTGCTTTGTCTGGGGAAGCAAGAGAAGGAGTTAAAGTTAAGATGAACTGAACACATGAATGTGCTGTGCCCGCTGGGGTCTGGCTGTATATTCATTATACAAGGTCAAGGTCTCACTTCCATTCCTCCTAGTGTAATTTAGGTAAAGCCACCACACAATGCCTGACCTTTCCATGGGACAAGCTCCCTGCCTCCTTCCTGACATGCTGCAGTAAATTTGTGTGTAATTAAACATAGTGTTCCGACATGCCGGGTCTCTGTGGCCGTCTGGCCTCCCCTCTTCGGCTGACCTTTCAGATTGAATCCAGCACAGACCACCAAGGCCGGGAAATGGCTAGTACTGGAGCGCGGCACAATAAAGCAAGGCATGTCTGCTCAGATTAAAACACGCTCCCTGCTTCCCCTTCCACTTGGGCTGGCGGAGCCTGCACTGCGCTGCATGCTCCATGTTGAATCAGGAGCAGAAGTCACGGCAGAAGAGTAGGAAGGCAGCTTTGCTCCTCAGTAACGCTTCAGCTACCCCTCAGACATAAGACACCTCCAGGTCCCAGCCGTGATGAGAATCCAATAGGCAAAACTCTAAGTATGTGGGAAGACCAGGTTCTTCTCTAAGGAGTTCCTGATCTGAACAACCATCTTTGGAAGGATGAAGGCTCTTCACAGTAGGGCCCTCCCAAGGTGACACATGTTCTTCCTGGCCTGGGCTGATCTAGTCGTCTATGAGACAGCATGATAACTCTGGGTCATGAAGGTAGGAGTAGATGGGGAATGGCCAGATTAAGAGTCTAAGAACTAACTACAAGAACCTTGTCTAGTCCATAGGAGTTTGCCTAAAAAGCAGGACTTCTGCTTGTAGGAAGCTGTGGGAAAATATAATGATATGGTGTCATAAGGAGTATGTTTAGAAATACAGCTGCTTTGAAAAAAAAAAAATCTATATGGCAATACTGGGTATCTAAAGACATTTTTTGGAGGTTGCAGATGCCGTTCTGGAAGGACTACAAAAGCAAGCTGCTGTTGCACAAGACTTGGTTACAAGACTGAGAGTCCACTCGCCTATCTTCATTCATCTGTATCTACATTTGAACTAGTCTTCTAGTTTTACTTTGTAGTCAAAGGAGAGAAACTGAAAATTCCACACAGCTGACCAGCCTGGACAGCTACACTGGGCAGAGGTTTCAACCATTTAGATTTATAAAGATCAGTTAGAGAAATCCAATCCCAACTTCTTCATTTACACACTGACCAGTGAGCACCACTGCAGTGATATAAGGGGATCTCGAAGGTCCTTTAGGGCCCTGAAAGTCAGACTGTCTGTTCCCAGCTATATCAACCTCAGTATATTCAAGTGAAATGACCTCTTTGTGCTTCATTTTTTCTAATAATAAAAAAAAAGAAGACAGTGTAACAATAATATGAAAAACTATGTTCCTCTAAATTACAGTAGTGTATTACCACCAGCTATGACTAGCACTGTCTAGAATAATTGAAAGTGTGAGAAGACTGAAAATGAACAATTTTGAAATAACATTCCTTCAAGCAAATGGTACTGCAAATCTGGGTACATCCCTTGGAAACATTTCTTTGCCATGACAGGCGTTTAGGACTAAGATTAACTTCTTGTTAGGAGGAAACATCATTATCGTGCTGGTTCTTTTCTGCATCAGGAATGAAGACACCACAGGGGAAAAGGCACTGCAATATACTTTCAGACCAGTCACCAGTGTTAGATACTCTGCTGTTTATCATCACCTTCCTTCCCAAACAGTCCTAACAAGGAAGTGGTGGCATCTTAGGTCTCTAAATGACCTTTTGGGTTCAAGATTTGCAGATGCACCGTATCAAACTTATTACTAAAATCTTATCACATAACCTTCCCTCTGCTTTCCCTTTACACTCTGATGTTAATAATTCTCAACCCCATCTTGCTCACGGCTCATGATCCCATTGTCCTCTAGAAGTTTCATGATATTTTCTCCGTCTTTACATTCCATTATTTTAATGGGGAGAGAAGTTAGATTTATAGGATAGTAATTGCCAGGACCAGAAGTAAGAAACAGAAAAAGACCTATTTTTTTGTAGGTCATCCAGCCATTTCCCTTGCCAGTGTCTGAATGTTCCTTCCTGCATATGTTCCTCTGTTTTGCTCAATGTGCATGTAAGTCTCCTCAGCAATGGATTTTCCACCCTTTCCTTTGGGAGACCATGGCTTGATATACTTCACTGCCAGTAAACATTTTATTTCTGATATTTATTGTGAGTTTTTCTTTGCTTAATTGTATCCCATTACTCTTAGTTATATCCCCATGGACCATCTTAAATAATTCCTTCCGTCATTGGCATCTTTCCCCTTCAAGTCTGTGTATTTATTTCTTGTCCTGTTAATCACCCTTTAAGAAAAACACAATTTTTCAGCACCTTCGTCCTTGAGATATAGAGGAGATGTCTCTGCCTCGACCACTTAAGGTCATTCTTCCTGTTCTGAAAATCACAGAGATATCTAGGTAATTTCCTCTGCTTCTAAACAAAAAGGATAGTTAAGAGAAAATGGATAAGCTTTACCACACAGTGGAAGGGTAAGAGTGTTAGAAGAAAGAGCTGGAGGAAAAGGGATTTACACTAAAGTGACCAAATCCATCTAGTAATCTTAAAACCATAAAGGAGCGAGTTCTCTGATATTGTTTCCTTGTGGAATCTTAGGAAAAGTGACCCGCATTGAAATGGCCTCCTTAGTAACCTTTACTTTATCCTGAATGGTGAATGATATACTGCAACGCTCCTCTAAAAGATAAAATAAAGCCAAAGACCTGAAAAGAAAATGCAGCATTTCAGGAGTATCAAAGCAAAATACCTGGACTGAATCCAGTGGTTTGGCTCTTTCAGTGCTGTCCCCCTCCCGCAAATTAGCAGTTCATAAACTTCTTTTATATAGACTCAGAAAGAAGCAAAGTTCTTGCTGGATGAAAAATCTGTTTCCCGCCCACTTTGAGTTTTAAGTCTGCATTTTGTAATTTCTAAGGATCTAAAATACAGGATTTCAATTCAATTGTAGGGTGCAGATTCGGTTGCAAAGTGCATGTTAGTGCTAGACTTCGGCATCAATACCAGAATCGTACTTCTCCTTATATCACCGGGGTGCAATGAGGATTACTTAGTTAATGTCTGTAAAGGGCTAGGAATTGCTGTTTAAATGTTATTCTTATGAGCTCTTTGGTTTTTGGGGCTGGTTTCATTTCTGTTGAAACTGTCACTAATACTTCCCTGACCTTTCGATTCAGCTGCAGCACCTTTGGCAAGAGAACTCCCTTTCGAGGCTGCTGCTATTTCATCCATTTGATTTGCCCCTCAGCCTGAAGCACTCTTATTTACAATCAGAATTAAAGCATGGGACAAGGGCTGTTGTGTTAGTTCTTCAGTCCTGGCTAAAAATCTGCAGCACAAAAATTATCAAAAGAGGAGGCAGAAAACAGAGACAAAGTGTCTCTGTGTCAAGACCCTCTTCCCAACATCCTCCTTTTTCAGCTTTTGAAGTGGGAGGAAGAGATGTAAATCAAATCCAACGGAGTGTTAGATAGAGTAGAACTGACATTTGAAGCTGCAATACCTTAAAGTCAATATCATTATCTCTGATATTTACTGTAGCATACAATTCTGGGATGAAATGGTAAAGTTCACCTATTCTTCCCATACACACTACATTGTCATATGTGCTGTTACACACTCACTAACATACAAACACATGCACAGAAATTAGAATTAGCTTCACCTAAACGTCCAGTGTGAACTTCCATCTAAGGACGTCTGCGGCTAAGACTCCTCAGAAGCGCTGTGTCAATTGGTGAGACAATTTTTAAATATGTTTCAGCTTATATATAGGTTGTCTCACTCAAATGCTTTTTACAAGCATAAATGCTGGTACTATTTGGGATGGGTGGTTGGTGGAGAAGACTGAAGTGTCTAAAGAGATATAGTATCTGAAGGGGGCAAGTTTTGGGACTTCGCGGGCAGGTGCATGATAACAAGAATCTCACCTGTACTTAGACATCTGCAGTCAGACAGTCAGGACTTTTTGTTTGTAGTCAATGGAAAGAAACAAGCAAGCCCTGGAAACACACAGTTGAGTTATTTGAGATGTGTATCTCAGGTTGTGATGAATCATTCTCGGGAGAAGACTATTTCTCTCCACTGACCATAAAGGGAGTCTAGCATAACTAGTCCAGACTTAGATGTCTCTCTTTTGGCCTTCAAGGCTAGGACAGGTGGATCTCACCCCAGGTTATATATTTTCTTTAGTAGGGAAAGATTATAGATCATAAATACAGGGGGAAAAGGAGAGTATAGGACCAAGGATGACTGCAATTTCTTCCTAGTTCTCTAATGAAGCTCTGTAGTGGTGTTCTGTAAACTTATCAGAATGGTGTGGAATCTCATTCACTCAACTTAGGCACTGAAATAATTGAGTTATTTCTAAATATATCCATCAGTTTCCTACTTAACCAATGGGTCTGCTGAGTGCCACTGAAGACTTCCAGAGAAAAAGCTTCGTTAATTTAACCACTGGACCACTACTGCTCAGGTCACTATACCATTAATGGAGGAATTGAGTCTAAGGTATTTGGTCCTAATGCTAGAATATCCTTTAAACCATATACTGGGTACTATTTTATGTTTGTTGAACTACCTGTCATGAGCTGACATACATTCCTTAAGCAAAGCAAGGTGAGAACAGATGTCCAAGTTCCAAGGAAACTTTATGTTTGAGTTCTCTTTCCAGTGAATGAATACATCTTCCCATTTACTTTTCATGTCTTTAAACAGCATACTATATACTGTCATCTCTCTTAATGCAAATCTCACCTTGACACCATTTGTGCCAAGCTGAGCTGTCCTACACTGAACTCAAACCCTCCTTCTGCAGCCATGCAGAGCACAGACCGAGATCTCAGCGTCTGGTGTCTCAGACCCTCACATCCTACTATTGCCACAATATTGTTCCAGAAAGGACCCAATAGCATAGAATAGTCTACAGCAGAGGTACCCAAACTATCAGTGTTGTATATGGCTACTGCGGCAGTGGGTAAAGGCTATGTGGAAACTCCTGGCCCATAGCAGGGACAGGGTTATAACCTCCTGCCTGATCACCTGAAAGACGAGAGTGTTGTAGGCTGAGAGCAAATTATCCTGGTGATTACAGCAAATGACTGAGACAAGAATTTCTTTGAGCAGATAGGAATTCTAGGGGTATTTCAAGGGGTGCCAGTGTTTCTAGATGCCAGAATACTCCATACTCCAAGTGACTTTGTTTGTTTCTCCTAAGAAATGGAAAAAAAACCCCAAACCACAAAAATACAAAAGCACCTTCCCTCCCAATTCTGTTTCATTATTAATAAGCCTAGAGTTGCCTCCCTGAGAAATGACCACCAAGATGACATCAGCTGTCTTGACTTCAAAAGGAATCCTGCTCATTTTCATGCCTTTGTAATTTTACATGAATTAAACACTTTAATGTGATCAAGAGATGCATTCATCATGTCTGGCATTATCTTGAGAGATGAAGGTATTTCCTTTTTCCCTGTTTTCTTGATGGAAATATTCTCTCCACTACTTTGTCATTATTTGAAGGTTTGGCCTTCAAGAATAATCATTCCTATTACTACAGCACCAGCCAAAGTGGAAATAGCAAAACACACAGAGAAACAGAGAAGACAACACTGGAATGAACAAAAAAATCCTGCAAAGCACCTTCAATTTTTTAGAGGGGATTTGAAAAGCTGTCAATTTTCTGCTGCTAGCTGACTAGTTCTCTGTACCTCTAGCCACAACAAGCAATAATAATGAAGCTTTCCACTTCTTATTTCTTTACCTGAGCTTCTCAAAACTCTTGACTAAATCTGAACTTGGCAGCCTGGCATCTGGGAAAGCTAGGTAGGCTTTACTATGAATTCTTTCTTGGCTGCTTTCAGGATTCATTATTCAAAGACATGCACTTGGATGGCAGGACTTGACTTTTTACAGGACAGAGGGCCATTGCTGGAGTAGATTTGTTTTTCATGGCAGGGAGCATAACAAACTCTAGTGGGAAATGGTGTTTCCTGCCTTAGACACATCAACTCCAATGAAAAGAAAATGGTGGCATCTCCTTTCCTTTTCTGGTGATACCAGTGCTTACCCAGATGCTCTTTCCTCACAGTCCCTGGATCTCAGCTTTCCATTTAGAGAGCTTTACTTGGTTTAAGCATGTACCAAGGTCTGGGCCCCAGTTTATTCCCTTCTTTTTTTTCACTTGTCTATTTATCAAACACTAACTGATTTTCTCTACTGGCAAGGGAGCCTTTCTCACTTTGGCTCTTGTTCTCTGAACAGCAGAGTTTCTCTTACTTTCTGTCTCATGGATTCTCTTCAAATCGCACTTGAATTTCTGTTTTTTCCATACAAAAATGGAACTATACCTGGAGGTCCTGAGACTCAATTTATGCTTAATCCGTTAAGGATGCTCCACTTGCTCACTGCCCCCATCTTGAGGGAGCTGATATTTCACTCACCTGAAGTGTGACAATTTTTAGCTATTCTGGGACACTCATTGCTTGGAAGCTGTTCTGCAAAGTGTTTTGCATTTTAAAATGCAGATTAATGTTTCCCTTGTAAGAGCATTAGGCCCCTTAAATGAGATCATTCTACTCGTAAGGACTGCAGTCTTGTTTTGCTGCAGTAAGTCCATCAGGTCCAACTCCTGCCGATCATATTGATCCACTCTAGCAGCCTGAAATAACTTTAAAATGGGTGGAAATCCCTGCTGGAGAGATCCCTCAGCCCTCTGATAAGAGGAGGAATGTAGTGTGGCCATGCAGCTCTTCTTCATGCAGCTTCTGATGGAAGTACAGGCAGTAGAACCCAAGTTACAAGCAATGGGAGGTTTCTCTAGATTTGTCCAGGCATGCTCCAGCCTAGTCCCAGGCAGCTGGACATACAAAGATAGATAGCTTTTATCCTATACTCCTCACTCTTTATAGTCTCTCTTAACATGAGAATAGGGAAAAACCAAGAACCAGGGCTTTCAATTTGTGTGCTGAGACTAAAGCCCGTGCATAATACCAAACTTTTTGGAATCACTTGTCCAAAAGCTTCAACTCTGTTTTCCTCAAGACTCTCCCAAAGCCCTGTGTGTACTCCTAATCAAAGAGGAGAATGAATGGGTGAATGCTCCAATATACTCTGTTAGATCATCCTGTACACCTACTGTGTTAAGTTAAAAGTTTTGGATAACTCTTCCCATCCCTTTTTATTGGACGGCATGTTTTACTTTGCCAAAGAATGACACACAACAACGGAAAGCCGCAGGAGGGCTCATTGCTTTCTACTGCCAGAGAAGAGCTGAACAGAAGAGACCGAGCAGGCCAGTCGGCTGTTGTCTGGAGATAAGAGAGGGCAAGGAGAGACAAGAGACTTACCAGCCAACCAAGATCTAGTTCACCAGGAGATCTGGTTTAGTTAATAGTATTCTAGGCGACCTTTGCTTTTTGTGACTCAGTTGCCCTGCCTAAAAAAACAATCAAAGCAAAGATAAATTAAGATGGTTTTGCTGCTTCAAGAAAGATAATATTGACTTCCTTTGGAGCCTGCAGTTTGGAACTTGCTTACTGGACAATATAACTGCCTCCAACCAGATCCTAGTCTTGAGGTGTATATCATCAGTTTGATAGCTCCCAATACTATGAGGCCTTGACCTCAATTAAACCCATATCCCATGGAATTTGGTGGGAATAGCATGGGTGTGCCTTATATGGCATTCAATCAGGCTTATAGTTTAATAAACAAATCCAGGTGAAAAGGGGCTAATAAATAAGAGAATTACTGAAAGAACAAACTGCCTTTCACAGACAGAAAAGGGCCCTAAAACAATCCAGAAATTTAGTTATGATAGCTACAAAAAAGGAGGTTTTTAGGTAAAAGACAAAAATAGACCTTTGGCAGCATTTTAGTTACTCATTTAATTAATATTCACTCTCTGAGCTGACGTATTTTCGTAAAAGTGTGGGATGATCTATTGCTTAGCAAACAGAATGATCTAAAGTAGAGATGGACAAGATCTACTGGAACAGATTTTCAAGCAATCTACATGCACTCTTATATATACAAAACATGAGCACCATTGCACACATAACTATACATGCAAGTCTGCATCAATGCATATGCAAATCAGGCTATTGTGCAAGGTATTATGCCCAATCAGCGACTCAACTGGTGCAGTTAACCAATTTCTACGCAGAGCTCTTGTAGCTGGGCATGCAAATTAATGCAACTGCATGCAAAGCTTACACCAGCATTTGTGTACCTAAATGTTCTGTGTATCTAGTCCATTAAATCAGGGTCTGTTTTAATTAGACTGTGTAATTCAAGCCAGACCTAATCACAATGTACTTAGAAGTCCAGTAAATAAAAACAAAAACATATTTTCTGATATGCTATGCCATTCAAAGACACCACGAACTCCCCACTACTTCCCTTGGATTATGAAATCACAATCACAGCCTATCAAATCTTAAACATGGGAAAAACATTTCTCCTGATGTTCACTCTAATTTTTTCCTCACTTAACTTAATCTTATTTCCTCTAGTCATCCTCCCACTCTAAACACCATCTCCCACAGAATCATAAAGTGGCTGCTGTGTTTGCTTAACTCAATTACAATATTTCTAGGAAATTAATTATATCTGTATGAAGAAAACAGGAGATCAAGGGATATAGAAGGGGGATCCCTTTCTATGGGTCTCGCTGGTGACAAGAGCCCTATTTTGAAAACTCTTGACAGTGTGCTGTTCTAGTAAAAGTAGACCTTGCGTGGTACTCACTAGACCTTGTATAATAATGCCCTACACTTTTCCTCAGTTCATCTCAAAGCCAGGCTCAGATAGGCCCTTTCCTATGGATAAAGTAAAGCAGAGAAGAGGAAGAAGAGTCTTCCATAACGTCTTACTGTAAATCAGTAACTGAGCAAGGGTAAAGTCCAGATCTCCTGAGATTAAGGCCAGCAACAAAATCCAGTAAGTGGAAGGATTGTCCAAAAAATCATATCCAAAGCCCCAGTAGGGGCTGGACCTACCCTGGTAGGTCACTGCAAGCTTAGGCTGTGTCCAGAAACAGTGGACGGATCTCTGAATTCAGTGCAGGAGTCCTTAGAATAGTACAATTCATCCCTCAGCGTTGCAAAATCACAGAGGCATTTAGATTGGAAGGGGGTCATCTGGTCCAGGCTCCACTTGAAGCAGCGCCAGCTTAGATCAGGGTCCCTTCCTTAACATGTATATATTTATATAGTACAAAGATGATTTTTGTATAGTTTCAATCCTTTGATAAATGTGTTTTCTGTAAGTATGGAATGCTTATTTTCTTAATGCAGCTGTGCCATGACAAAAGTGGAAAAATTAAAGCCTTTAAAGGTAAAAATCTTGTCTAGCTACAAAGATGAGGTTTATGTATGGCTTTTCCTTATTTGGGTGATGGTGCTAAACCAGTATAAAGTCATGGTACACCACTGAGTTAAATCCCCATTGTTACAAAACCTGCTTTGGCTAATGGCTTAAAAACATTCTGCTTTATCAGACTTACGTAATAGTATGCTTTGCAGATCACATATCTTACAGCTATACTAGAAGCACTTATTCTATGTTCAAGGTCCCCTTTCCTATATATCAAACAACACAATAATGAAGAATTATACTGAGTTGCTAAAATATTAGAGAGAGAGAAGGAGGGAGAAACACATTTTTGCAATGTTTTGAACCTAGTGTCACTGGGATTTTTTAATGCATAAGAGGCAGAGTAATTTTGCTCTTGTTCCACATTAATTCCTGCACAATATGCATTGGGGATATTATTTTTTTACAAGACGTTTTAAAACCAGGCCTGAAAACAAGCAAAATGCATTACTGACTTACAGTAAATTCCTAAAGGATTCTCTGTACTTCTCTTCCTACTTCAAAATGGCTATACACACACACACACACAAACAGATTCAGCAAACATGGCAGTATATTTTAAGATTCACTACCCTGAAGAAAATAAGACAAGAAACAGTAGACCCCATTCAGCAAATTTATTGTACTTCCTTAATTTCCAAACCTCAAAAGCACAATGGGCACTTACAGTACATGATCATTTTTAATTCCTAGAAAGTGATTTAAGATGGGAACATTCCTAACGATGACTTCCAACAAACCATTCAAACATGGCCCTGTTCCTAGATTTGAACACTCTGGTAAGGCTTGTAGCCTTACTGATGCTTCATATTTAATATGAAGTAGAATTAAACTTTTAAAACTATTCTTTTCCATGAAGTCAGGAAAAGTTAGTAGCTGAACTGTAAATCTCTGACCACCTATATGTGTATATATATATACACACATGCTGTATAATACTGCAGTAATGGAAAAGACAAGTGATAAATATGGTTTCCCTTAAATACAAAAGAGAAGCAAAATATGAAAGAAGAGATACAGTGTTATACTTCCTAATGTTATACAGATAAGGAAGGAAAACTGGAGAGCTTACTTAGATGTCTGGACAGAGTGTACAAACCATGTCTAATGAAGCTATTCCTTGGGGTTAAAGGATTTTGGACCAGATCCTAAGGAAACCTCTGGCTGTAGAACTGGGAAATGAGTTGGAAGACTGATGAATGAACCTCAGACCTTCAAAAGAATGAGAGTGAGGAGTTGACTTTGCATACCTGAAGGCCAGGATGCTAAAAAACAGGCAAGCTAAAAATACAACAGACGTTTTTATTATCTGGCAACAGTAGTTTTGCCCATGAAGTTGGGAAGTCCTGTAATATCTGGAAAGATACATGCAGGTGAGAACAAAATGGCACAAATATTTAATGCCAGCACTGTCTAACTCTTACCCCATGTGATTTGGCTTGGGTTGAGGATTAGCCAGGTAACTGAACTTGCAGTCAGACTGACATGGCTCTTTGCTTGTTGTCAGTAGTCAGGATAGCGAATAGAACATTTTACTAGCACTGCTTATGCTCACAGAATGAAAGGCATGGTAGATAAGTGCATTTCAGAAGTCTGCTTTTGAGACTGCAGATGGGAAGATGAGGCCAGGAGAGTTAGTCCTCCAGGTTTTGATTGCAGTTTTGGATGCCCAGTTTGAGTATTCTAGGGTAAAGCCACTGGTTGTCCTGACTTCCCTCTGAGCTCAGATTCCTGTTGCTTCTCAGAATCTCACACTGCCTTTACTCTGCAGTGGTCTATGTTCTGTTCTTTTCACCTCAAGCATCCCACTTTAAAGCACACAAAATCAGAGCCCACCCTGACAGATATTGCTCAAAGTTTTGAGTCTGCCATAAACACAAAGAAAAAGCTCCAGGTCTGGGATTTTAATTAGGAACCTGCCAACTTTTGTTGGGCTATTGTCCACAGCTGCCTAGATGTGACAGATGTAGCAAGATGAGACCTGATATGAGAATAGGCTCTCTTGAATCCTTTGTCACATCACTTCACCCATAGTGCATGCAAGGGGTTGGGAGACACAACACATACCCTATATATATGCACATATATAACCTCTCCCTTTGTTGCACATTCCACACTAAGCCAAAGTTTTGGAGATTAGAAGTAGCAGCGGTGAATTCAAGTGGAAACAGCAGAACAGAAAGGCATTTTGTTGTCACAGGAAAGATTTTTGGTCTCTCTCCTACTACTTCCCTGTAATGTTTTATTAATGTATAAGCAAAATCTAAACAGCCACTGAGATTTCCCCATCAAAAGCAAGGGAGGAGGAAGACTTTATCTCAGCTCTATTTTTAAAGCGGGGGGTGAGGGGGAAGGGAAGTGATTTTATATTTAGACTTTCAGACAAAGAAAGGGAAGATGGAGCTAGTAAAATGGTACCTTCAAAGTAGGTTTTGTGTTAATGGGGTGCTGATAACGCAAGCCCTCAGCCTTAACAAAAATAAAAGATCCCTGGCTTCTCCTATAAATTGCTGTGTCGTTTACATATAAATGACTCCCCCTCTATTTAGCCCCCTCCTCTTCTTTTCCTTTGGACTTTGTATCATCTCCATCTATTCTGCCAGACAATAAAACAGCTGAACTCATCACCAGAATTTATAGGCTAAGGATTTGCTCTGGTCACCAGCCTAGGGCAATGCAACACAAAGAGGTTCAGTCAGGTCTAAAGAGAAGGTAGTAGCATGTGTACATGAGCGTGTGACAGGGAAAAAATAAAGAGAATTATTTCCAGTGATAATTCTTCTACAATCATTACAAGATGTATGGCTTGTATGTGTATGGTCATGTATATACAGCTGAATTTGGTTTTGTTGAGTAGGAGATTCTCTGATGTCCTATATCCAACTTTCTTGTGAAATAGCAAATGTGCCTGCATGTAAAAGTCAGGTTTAAGTATAAAAACTGCATGCAGTTCCTGTGGGAGGTGTGTTCCCGTGCTGCCTTGTCCAGCAATGTGCAGGGAGTAGGAGGTTTTATTCTGGTGTCTGAAGAACATATGGATGTGTATTACAGCTACACATCCGTTAGCATGTTCTGACTTGCTGAAAAGTCTTTGAGTGCTGCCTGTGAGTACAAGGGCTACATGCTTGTCAGAAAGTCTGTATGATCATTAGCGTGCGTACCCGTGTATTCAGGCACGTAGTGATACACACTGACTTGTATATGGTTATGTCACATTGTGCGAGTGCGTTTTGCCTTGTTTGAAAGTCTCGGTGAGAGTGTATAGATCTGCCTTTAAAAATTGCATTGCCGCAGCATATAAATATTTATATATGTAACTGTCATAAATCTGTCAGCTTGGCAAACATATGAGTCGCCAAGGTAACTTTGGGAGATTTTTATTGAAGAACTCATAAGCTGGAGTTGAGGAATAGCTGAAAGAAATGAGAATTAATGGCTACTCAACATCACTATCATAAAGTTAGTTATCCCAAGTTTCAGAAAATGAAACAGACAGCATGTTAGCGACCACGGACCCAGTTTAGGTGCACCGGATTTGCTAAAAGCTTAATATTTTGACTAAAACTAAATCAGAGTACTAGGTCAGTGTGCTGTGTACTGCTGGGGAACACGGGGCAGTCACACTTAGAAACCAAAGGCTGTTGTCCTCTTGCGCTACACTAGGATTGCTTTTGGAAGAGCCAACAGGATTTTCAGTTGGTGTTTGAATGTGTGGCAACTTGCAGTATTATCCTTCAAACAGAAATGCTTTTTGAATTGAAACCTCACTTGCATATAGGCAAGTAATCTTTTGTCATTGTGCAATTATTTAGAGGCACTTGGTTATGCAGTCAGCTTTGCTAAGTTTTAATTAAAGGAAGCAGTGCAGTGGTTTGATATTGCAGAGATGTTATCAAAAACTGAAACCACCTGTTCCTTAGGGCTTGTTTATACAGGAAAGTCCAGAGCAAGCTGGGCAGTGTTTTTTCACCTGTGGCCCACTGGTCTCTGCTGGCTCACATAAAAAGAAACTCAGAAAGTAACTTTAAATTTTTGAATACACCAGCATTCCCTCTAATTCCCAGTCTAGCTTCTCCCGCCTTCCCAGATTCCCAGTGGAGACAAACCCTTCTGCCACGTCCATGCACAGGGTGGTTTGTTATTGTAGGCTGAGCTCATGTTACAAGTTCGGCATACCTGTTTGCCACTGGATTTGATCAAAGAAGCAGAGATCCAAGCTCTGGTTTGGTGCCACCAGCTGCTGCTACCTCCAAGCTACATGGGTGATCTCTGATAGTACTTTGAAAGCAGAGAGTTACAAGATATGTGGTTCATTATTTTGGGGGTACAAGGTAGTTTCTTAAATGTGGGAATGCTCATAAGTCTTAGTCTTCCACTGATTACTGGCTTGAAAAATAATTAATAAAAATCCTTGTGCATTCTGTGAGGGAAAATAAAATAGGTCAATTTTTAAAATTAAAAAAAATTAAAAAAAATTAAAAGATGTGCTTACACTTCCAGTGTACTATCCTGAGAAGCACGCCCTTAAAATCTGCCAACACAGCTGGTGTTTGGTTGTTTTATGGCACTTGGTTCAACAGCAAGCACAGAGAGCCATAGGCCCTGTCTGGATAGGAGAGGAGTTGGCAAAAATTTGGAGCATATCCTCTAGGATTTGCAAATTAGCACAGGCATGTGCAAGGTGTTTGCACCCTGAGAGACAGTGCAGGGACTCACGTCTCCAGAGACACTTCTGCGTCTTGGGGAGACCTCTGCAATGCTGCGGATACAGCTGTCATAACATTTCAATATAATAGGCAACCTTTCATTTCCATGTAGTTAATTAATTTCCCTTCTATTATTATTATTACTTTTATTAGGCATTCAGTAGGACTCCTGTTTCTTGTCTCCACTTGAGGCTAAGGACTGCAGTGTCTCACAGACAGCTTCCACTTTTTCTTTCAAGCACTACATCAATTTATTTATTTTTAAGTACATATTCTTCTTAATGTCTTGTCATTGGGTAGCAAAAGAGAAATCATGAAACTAAGTTGTTAGCTCTCAATATATTTATACATATTTGTATGTACAAATGTATGGAGCTGTAACTGTATATACATCCATATTCATCCACTCATATATGTACACACCTACACACAGAAAGAAGCATATTTCTACGATTTTAAATCTGAGGAAAAGGCTTTGGTGGGCTGGAGAATTGTTTGTAGCTAGTGAGAGCCTTCCCTCTGGTAGGGAGCAGGATGAAAAAATGATAAGCTCAAGGACGTGGGAAATATTCACCTTTTTCTCCCAGCAGCTTCCTGAGTTGTGGACAGGTTCACACAGCAGGCAGCAAGTTCGCCCGCGATATCTACTAAACCAAAACGCAGCCATCAGGGACAGATAGCAGGGGAATGCCAGAAGCCTCTGGGACTGTGATGCTGCTCTCCACTTGGGCTTGCAGGGAACAAGCACCTTTCCTCCCCGCTTGGTCTGCCTGGCTGAGCAGAGCCTGCTTCCCATGGCACTGCTGTGTGATGCCTCGCGCAGGGATGGCTGGCCACACTTAGCAGCGCTAGAGAATGACTTCTAAAGCTGAAAGCAGCTTTCAGCTTGATTTCCATGTAAGTCAGTCTTGCTTACTATTCACTACACCCCTATCACCTGCCTTCCTTCCTTGGGCATAATTGGCCTCTCATTATTTGCACATGACGGAGATATCTCGCTTATTGAGGAGTGTAGCAGAGTCAGGAAAGCAAGGAGAGGATGGTTCCTGCCTGCACTCTTCCCATCTTACACACAAAATGCTCCTATTTTTTTATGGTGGAAAACAAAACCAAACCTCAAGCCCCGCCAAAAAAAAAACCAACAAAAAAAAAACCCCAAGGATGCAAGTTTTCAGACAGCAACCAAGTAGTGCGGCACTATATCAAGCTGGATTTATGACATCCCAGAGTGCAGGACAATTCCTTAAAACACACTCACAGTCAGGAAAGTGACTCTGTATAAAATGCCATCCGGGGTTTCCATATTTTATTTTCTCTCTCTCTCTATCTCATAATGTTTCCAGGTTGAGTTTGTGAAGTCAAAAATAATTTTTTTTCGCTTCCAACTCAGCTCTGGCACACTCCCCTAAGGATGGGTCATGTATTATCTAGCTCTTACATCATCTTAGAGGAGAAAGATTCTGCCAAAAAAAGGCAGTTTGATCGTTTTCATCCTTACACATTGTCTGTCACCTTGCAAACCTGTGGAATTTCTTTCAGAGAGCAACGTGTGGCTAAATACACCAATACCCCTTTGAACCTACTTCACCCAGGGAAAATTATTTTAACTAAAAAGGTAGACAACAAAAGAGAAGAATTGGAAATTTTTTTGCAAATATTTTACAGCTGAGTCACATAAACCTGCTATTTTGAATTTTTTTATTATAAACAGCTCTCTAACACAGTATCTAAAAATATTTAAATCAGAAAACTGTAAGGATATATCACAGGCAAACTGAAAGATTTATTTTATTGTGCTGAGGAAACATACAACTGCTGTGCTAGCAGGGCTAAAAGATATCGTTTGGGTCAATCCAAACATTTTTAAAAACATACTTGCTTAGTCACAAAAAAAAAACCCACCCAAGAAAAAAATAACTAATTGTCCCTTGCTACTTGTAATGCTCCAGTTTGGAACCATGTGAGTGAGGAAGGAGAAGGAATGAATGTTGCAGCCTGGTGGAAAAAAAAGAAGTAATTTCTTAATTAAAAATTATGAATGTAACTTTTGTTGTGTAGAATTCCCTACAGAATAGCTCAGATCTTCCTCACTGTGACTTCCAATAGCTACTTAGAAAGCTGGCCTTGACATCAGTACAATTATGATCTTGCCGGCTAGCTAAAGTGAAGCGAGAGGCGTCTCTTTGTGCATTGAGCCTTTAATTAAGCAATAATAAATGAGATCTACCCATAGTTCTGTGTGTCAGGCTTTGGCTTAGGAAATATAAAGACTGAGGAGCTGTGATTCATGTTCAAATATAATGCATGGTTAGGTAACATCCAAACTGATCAGAGAGGGGAGCCAAGGTCCTGATATAACCCAACCATTCATCACTTATCAGCTCTAACCTCTTGACAATCAGGGCACCCCTCCTTCCTTTGGTAATAGGTTAATTAATTACCAATTTAGAAGTAATCTTACAAATCAGCTGTTGCCCTTGATAAGAATTAATTGCAAATACTTTTTGGGGAGGAACATATTAAATGAACCTTTCTTTAAAAGAAAATATCATCAGAAAGCAGATGAGGAGCGACACTCTTAGTGCAGTTCCAGAGATAGGAGAATTGTCTGAATCCTCTTCAGTGGGGATGTGGATGACAACGGAACTCATTAATTTTATTTATTGAGGAATTACCAGATAGTGATAAAACTGTTCTAAGCTCATTTACAAGCCTCCTTAGCCCACCCATGTTCGAATCCTTCTGAAACGGAAAATTCACTCACTCCTCCTTCCGGTGGGGGATTTAAATGCAACCTAGCTCACTTTCCACTGAAATTAGCCAAGCTTTTTAATTATCTTGGGTAGGTCCTGTCACTTAAGTTTAGGTATCTGGAAGGTAGATGTCTAGGCTCCTCTTGTAATCCGTGGAAATCTCTTCAGTCTATTCACACAATGAAATGTGAGTGTCCACTTTGGGGTGAGATGAACTGTGGCCTAAACTTCAGGAACTGTCCTGTCTACCTACCCATTGACTCTAAAAGCAACCTCAGGTCACTTGTTCAGATGAAGACACACATATTCTAGGCAGACCACTCTTTTTGGATAGCATTCAACTTGACCCTTTTAGCATATCTAAACATTTTCTGCTGTGCTGGTGGCATTAGACTTCCTTTAGAGGCAGTAGAAGAAAACAGGCACCTTCCAGGATGGGAAGGATACCACGTTTTAGATGTCTGTTTCAGTGTGAGAATCATCTTGCCAGTGCTAACTCTTCTTCATAGACCACAAAGGTTGTTTAGAGATATAGGTGGTTACACCATGTGTTGTTTGTTTGCTCAGAAGAATCCCAGCATAGATACTCTGGCTACTCTGCCTCAATGCCACAATTTCTTTAAAGGAATAGACTGGACATCTAATATGCTTGAAAACTAGTTCTATTAGACTGTTTCACTCTGCTGAGACTGAGCTCACATCATGAGTGACCACAGGCTTAGGCTGATCTTAGCACAATCTATGAAATATAAAGTATTCATGACAGCAGCTCATGTCAGACTGCAATATTGAGTTCCAGAGCCAGGTCTTAAAAATGCAAGCTTCTTCCAGCTTTCAGAAGCTTAGAAATCTGAGATCCAACCCATCAGAAAAACAGGTACCATCTATAAAGATTTCAATGAATCTAGATCTAAACTCCTCCAGAGTTGGAAGGGCTTTTCACAAGTAGAGTAGTCTTCTCTAATAAGATTTCAAACTCCCTGGACCTCCTGATGTTTATCCATTACTAGAAAAATATATGCTTCATTTCCCATTCCCATTAACATGGATAGCTGTGGCAAAGGTGCATGAGAACCAGCAGGTTTATAGATCTGTAGCCGTATGAATTATCAGCAAGATGCTTCGAAGCCACTGGAGTCCAATATTTACATCTCCTGCACAGAGCCATCATGAAGTCAATGCATCACTTGAGTCCTAGCTAAGCACTCAGCTGGGCTCTGCTCTCTCATATCCTGTGCTGCAATGAGATCAACCCAAACTATTGTAACCATCAGTGATATCTGGCTCAAATTTTCAGGAAGAATTTGAAGATTGGTTCTTATTTTATGGTTGAGAGTTTGCTTATTTCTTATGATAACGAAGTAAATAAAAACAGTGGCATATAACAGAGTCTTATACCTCAACCCTATATTCTCTCATTGGGTAATTATTAGACTGATGATCTGATTTTTCCTCCCATCAATTTTTGGGGTTTTATTGGTTGGAAAGAACTGAAAAGACTTGCAGGAAAAATCTGCCAAAAAAGAAAATCTCCCAACCTGTGCAGAGAAAACTGGAAAGGAAAAAAACCCCAACAACAAAATTATAAAACTCCCACACATCTAAAATTTTAAAATAATCATGATTCAATGATTTCAAGACAGGAAGTGTTGGGTAAATGTCACCAGAAAATTACTTTTTGCTTTGAAATTACAGTTTATACCTAAAGGACTAATATACATAGTAAGATAAAAAACAAATTAAACAGTTTAAAATCACAACCTTAAAATATATTCACCTGATATAATCTGATTTTCTAAAATGATCATCACATTTTTCTAAATTTTACTTTCCATCTCAACTGGAACAGAAAGTATAATAGAAAAAGTAATCTCAAAAACTCTTCTCCAATGAAAAGAAACAATTCCTGTCCAGCTCTGACGTGCCACTGCCTAGTTTTGGATATATAATTAGAATAACATTATTTAGCCATTCCGCTGCTAATGAAGATTCTCCTTGAACTTAGTGGTAGGGGGTAGTGTTTGTGCCGCAGGAAGACCTATTTTTCGAGCCTCCCTGTCACCATGGAATTCTAAGTGGCCACAGAAAGAAGCATAAGAAACACCACGAAGTCCCAAATGCCAACGGGTCTGTTACAAAAGCATTTGCTGCTAGGAATATGAACAGCATTGTTTCTATTTCTAACTGCAGCACAGTTCCTAAAATGTTTTCCCTAGAGCCATGCAAACCTGTTGTTGCAAGAAAATGAATGGAAACTAGGTTTCTTAGGTGGTGGGTTTTTGGTTTTTTTTTTCCCTGATCGACACATGGGGCTGAAATTTGGCTCCTGTATGTTTAGAGCCTTCTGAGTTTGATATAAAAAAGTTCATCTCAGATCCAAGCAAACCATTTATTAGTTCTTGGGCAAGATTCAGAGTTTTGCTTCAACTTGGGAAAACTCTACCAGTGACCCAACATCTTTATGAGTTTCAGAGTAAACAGGGATGTGAAATTCAAAAGGAGTTGGTTTTGGCTTTTTTTTTTAATCTACGGACCTGTCCGAAACTGGAACATAGCCTCCTCTGAATAGAATCCCTAGAGATTCACAGTCCCTTCTAAGCCTTCAGCCCTGCATTCCTCACCAAATAGATGTCATACATCATTTCTGAAACTCTGACTGCAAATGGGAGCTGAGAATGTGCATTTCCTAGAGGCAGGAGTAAATGATTCCCCTGACATCTCTTTCTCGTATATGGCATTCCACCACCTATTGTCCACTCCGTATGCTTCCTTCTCCCTGGTAATACCCCCAAGAGATGGCTGATGTCCCACAAAATAACCAGAGAATGCATCTTTAATTGGGTCCAGAAGAAACTTTATTACCCTGTAGCTAGCTTCTTTGGTTTTTTCTATAACAAATTATCCTAATGATCTGACCCAGGACCAGATGTTAATTGCAATGGAAAGTAATCAATTTCCTTTACTGAGCGTGAACTCATTTGCAAGGTTAGTCAGTGAACAGATATGGAGTTCTTAATGAGGCAAGAACCTAGCAGACCTTCTGGGTTCCTTGTGTCGATTCCAGGTTTACTGCATTGCACCCATTTTCACTCTACCCATCTTTAGCCAGGCCACCCTATTAAAAAAGTAGCAACGAAAAAAACTGCAATCTGTCTCTAATCACTTGGTAAAGGATGGAAAAAAAAAAATAACGCAACAACCACAGCCATCTGAGAGCGGTAGATTCTGAGAGACAAAATCACCCTCCGTATATATATAAAAATAAAAATAATAAATATGTAAATCACACAGGAAATTATGGCTAACGGCATGTTGTTTAATAGAGGGTATTATTATAAATATGGGAGATGCTCAAACAACAAATTAAGCCTGCAGTATTCCGAAAAAGAGCTCAGAGGACGCAACCTAAATTCTAACTTGGCTGCTGTCTTCGGTGCTTCTGTGCTTTCGTCTGGGTTTTATATTACCACCGAGCACAGCTTTAAGAGGGAAAGGTTGGGCCATCCAGAGCGATAAAAATATAAAGAGGGGAGGGCGGGAGCAGAAGGAGGTACTTAATCTTCCAGTGAACTTCTCAAAAGATAGTTTTGCAAGAAAAAGAGCTTTCAGTATGGTTGGATGGAAGAGTATTTTCTGACCTGGGGAGGACAGGGGGAGGAAGGTTATCTGTTCAGCAGCCACCAGGATAGCTGTAACGGTGCAACCTCTAGTGTATTTGCACCAGTGGAGCTGAAAATTGGAGTAAACACCACTGTTGTGAAGAGCGGTTTAGCCTGCCTACCTAGGGGTTGCAGTGGGGCAATTACACCCTACTGCTGCTTATGGTAAGTCTCTAGTCTACCCTGGCTCTAGGAAACAACTTTTTTTTCTTTTTTTTTTTTAAAGAGAGGATAACCTTCCCCTCCAGCTCGCTCTCAATTTCTCAGTTTCTCAATTTCTAATTCAAAAGCAAGCCCTGCTGCTTTTCAGTCCAATTTTTAGTGTACAAAATCCCGTATCCACGATTTTATGTGTGAAAGGGGACCATAAATTTAAATCAAGGCCTCTTACAACCAAACTTGGTTTTAAAATATTTAAGAATTAGCCCCACTGCATCAGGATTGAACCTCATGTCTCTGTTAATTGGGAAACTTTAGATACAAAATCAAATAGTTGTTTCTCACATGGTGATCTTCCACAAAATCCTCCAAGGTATACCAGCTGTCAGAACAATCTCTATCCCAAGGATATATCCAGACAGGAGGAAGGAAAGCATGCTACCAGGTGAGTGATAATAATGCCTAGGACCATCACTCCCTTTCAGAAGAAGGTGTCTCACATCTACATTCCCAGCAAATGATTCTGGGAATTCACTTTTTTGGGACTAGCAGTACCACTTCTGGGAGGTGCACAACTCAGGTGAGCCCAGACACGAGGGCAATGTGCTATGGAGGCAGGTGAGCAAGAGAAATCTAAGGGAACAAGGATTAATTAAAGAGGAGGAGGGAAAAAAAAAAATCCATCTCCATAATATATTTTTATTCATATATATTATAGCAGCTAATTGCAAAACTGAAATCTCAGTGGCCCCCAATGGAGTTACATAAAGCACTAGTAATTTTCAGTGCATTCAGCTAGAAAAGGGTATGGGAAGGTGCATTCTGCATCTGTCTACATTAATAAATAGTGGTTCAGTAAGAGACTTTCTCAGTGACGAGGTCACCCCATGTTGTGCCTATATTAGAGACCCTTTAAAAGCGCATACGACAGGTTGTTCTGCTACGTCAAGGACAGGGTTCGACGAAGCCTGGCAGCTTCCCAATTTGTTTGAGGTGAATACGAATCCTGGAGGTGAGGGGGGTGTGCCCGTGGCTGGGAAGGAAAATGTGCTTCTCACAGTCATCTCTCGTGTACTTTCAGGGGCAAAACCTGAGTGGGGGATTTAGCATGGGGTGGCTTTCCCACCAAATTGAGTTAATTGGGAAGGATGCTTAAGGAAGAAAATGTATCATCGTGGTTCTGGCTGGGGAAAGCGAGTGTGCACCACCTCTGCTCACAGCTCTGTCTATGCTCTGGAGTTATCTCAACTCAGGCAACCGGAGCAAATGCACTTTATACAAGTCGTTCCCTAGCAGTCTTTCAAGCTCTCATCTGGCCTGTTTATACATTTGAAGTGGAAAAGTCATTGAATTTGTGAGAAGGTGGGCCTGATAGCTACTCGTGGTGTTGGGCAGCTGAAGAATTTGGACCATTGTGCTGCAGAAGCAGCCCTGGACACAGCCAGCCCCAGCCCTCAAGTCCATCACACCCCTCTTCACCTGCAACAGAGAAGGAAGAGATACCCAGGGAAGGAAGGCACCAAGCTGCTTTGGCAAAATTGGTAACAGTGCAGTGAAGACCTCAAACCTCTTCACCTGGAGTTTGATCTTATCTACTCACAGCTCTGCAAGCCCAAAGCCCGTTCATCTGCCTGTTAGATGCCAGCCCAGATATCTGCATTAATAATCTCTGCAGATCCAAAACACTGCATGTGACTTAGATGCCACTTTCTCCCTCGTTTCTGCTTTCCCCATCTCACCCATAATAACAATGACACGACTGTTATTTTCACCTGTTCCCCAGAAGAGACATCGAAAAACACTTCCCTGTCTACTTATCACCTCTCCTTTCTCCTCAGAGTCTCTCTACGCACCAAGAAAGAAATGTTTTTTGCTGGACATTCAGTGAATAAGCCCTCGCTTTCGTGAGGTTGCTTACAAAAAACTTTTCAGCAGAGGATGCTGAATGTTACCAGCGAATGCACTAAGTGATTAAAATAGAGCTGCAAAGAAACTGCAGGAAATATCACAGGTTCACAACCTGTATCATGAACTGCCCCCCCTCCCCCCCAACACATTTTCTTTCTCCATGAAGGGTCAGCTTTGGACAGACTCAGACAAATTGAGTGAGGCTTATTAGCCTGGGCTTCCAGCCAGCGTGTTGGAGCTTGTGGCAGGGAGCAGAGGCAAGGGGTAGGTGGTGTAGGAGGTGGGAAAGTGCCGATAGCGTGGAAAGAGGAAGGTGGAGGCAGTGGCAGGAACCTGGGGCGCAGGGTGAGGACGCAGAGGACGCTCAGGGAACGAGGAGGAGAGGTGTGCCAGGAGATGGGGCCAGCACCAAGGCAGAAGGAGCACATGGAAGAAGAGGAGATGGCAGCAAGGTGTGGATCAGGAGGCTGCCATGATGCTGAGCTTAGTCACCCACTCCAGCGGTAGCCAACGCGCCAGTGTCCCAGCAAAGGCAACCCCCCCGCGCACGGCACTTAGCCAACTGTGCAGTGCTGCGTGTGGGGAAAAAGAAACTTCTTCCTGACCCCTGCAGGCAATCAGTTTACGCCCTGAAGCATGAGATTTGATTAGCCTCATTATCTCAGCTTACATAACTGTAAACGTTATTAATGGTAATAAAATTATCTAGCCTGTTTTAATAATACAGCCACAGTATTTGTCTCGATGACCTCCTGTGGCTGTAAATCCCACAGGGGACTGGCACACGGCATAGCGGTTCTTTTTATTTATTCTAAATTTACCAGCCATTAATTTCACCAAGTCACCCCTTGTTGTCCCATTACGGGATGGAGCGAGAAGAAGCCGATTAGGTCTCAGTGCACCTTTCCTAATGTTGAACAGAAATAACTCCAAGTCTGATTAATAAGTTTGGGAGTAGACACCACCAGGCCTTCAAGCCTTGGGATTAATCCTCTCTCCCTAGCTGTCAACTAATGTATTCCCATGATATCACAGAACTTGGCCTGAACTTTTGAAAACCCACCATGCAGCTAAGGAGACTTAGTATGCTAGATGTGAACTTATCAGTTACTTGAAGCCTAAGGTACAATTTTGGCTTCCAAGTATCCCAAAGTAACACAACTGCCCTGACCTCTGCGGAGAGGTCTTGCCAAGAGAGATGCAACAGCATCACTTTAGATTTCAGACATAACGTCTTACTCCATCTCTGACATTCTGTTTTCTGCCTCTGCTGAAGCAACCAAGCAGCAGTGCGAATCTCCCTCCTGCCAGTGGATGATGTTTCCCCCAGAGGTCTACCCCAGCATATACTCAGGGAGTGTTCATGAGAGGAAAAGCTGGAGATGGTCATAAACTCTTCTTTAGGCGATGCATGCTTGCTCCATACCTTGAGAGGTGAAGGAAACTCCTGTCTTGTCTTATCTTATACAGAGAAGTAGCTGGGCAAATCAGATAAAGAATGAGAGAACAACCTATTCCTTGCCTTGCCTGCAGCAGAATGCACCTGTCTATACAATTTTTATGGAAATTCTGAGAATCTGTTCCCCTACCCATGCTTTTAAATATAAAGTATGGTATTATGGGACAAAGTTAGAGATAATTTGGAGAGTAGACGAGTAATAAAGAGTTACTACTCTACTGTGCTTCTGCATACGGTGTTGTACTGTCTTCCCACATAGGATGTGGAGGGAAGCATAACTTCAGCTTTTTCTTTCAAGAGTAAAGATACAATGATATAATTCATATTCTTTGCGGTTTTTTTGTTTGTTTTTTCTTTTTTTTTTTAAAACTAGTTTTTGCTTGCTTGTTAAAAATACCCTATGTAAACATTTGCTTATCGTCACAAATGAGGCTGTCCCTAAGTGACTAAACCAAAATGAGCCTAGTTAAAAATAATCAATAAGGTCAAGACTGGAAGTTGTGTTGTTGGTTGGGCTAACATAATTCACACCTTAGATTAGACCCTTCCATTTCTTGTTTCTCCATTTGGAGAAACCATTTGGAGAGCCATTCTGATCCAAATGAGAAATTGGCGTAAAGAATTGCTCTGGTTTGTAGGAAAGGAGGCAATTCTTCAGAGATCGTGCCAGGGGCAGGGAAGAAGCAGTGGGTTGAAGGATGAATTTGCTCTGCACGCCATGATTGCAACATTTGTTCACCTATAGCATACACACACAGGGTCCCATACCAGAAACTGTTGTGTGCTATTCCCTCCTGAAGACACCACAGGTCTTCAGCAACAAAACCTGTACAAGATCCAGATCAGTCATAACAAGACCCCTGAGACTTTCATCTACATACCCTCAGTATTTTGGGAGGAGGGAGTGTAGGCTCCTGCCTGAAGGCACAGCTGCTAATATTGCTGTTGGGCTGCTTCCCTTTCACCTGTTCTGACCAACAGCTCTTGTAATGGTAGAGCTGAATCCAGCCAGTGTCCTCAGGCCAGGCAGGACAGTCCCTCATTTTGGGCAAGCACAGTTCCCCAGTAAAAGCAGCAAGAGGCAGAGTGGCTCCCGCAAACCCCATCAGCTTTCAGAGCAAGGGGCAGGTCTGGGTAAGCCTTATGGACAGCCAGCGTCCTCTGGGCCTTCCCCGTGCAAATACTGCTCCTCGGTACTGCTACGACAGCATAAATCTGTGTAGATAAACTCTCCACACTGAAGGCAGAGCTGAATTCCCAGTCCACAGCATTGACCTACTAGTTAAGCACTGCAGTGCCGTTTGCTGGATTCCCAGCGCAAACATATGCTTTCAAACACAAATTGGGATTCTTCTAGCAGATTAAAGCTGTTTTCCTTCCCTGGAAAACAGCCTGTGAGGAAGAGAGCTAAAGGCTCGTCTGCCTCACTGTGCTCCCTGGCTCAAGAGGATTTAATATTCAAGTCGCTCGTCTTCCATCCTTCCCCACCCCCTTCCCCTCTCCCCCCCCCGCAGTCCAACTCCACGTCTGGTGCCTTCCTCCTACCGATTTCCCTCAGGTCAGAAGAACTCTGTCATCAATCCCCCACTGAGACTTATTTCCAAAGATCAGCACTGACCCAGAAGTCACTTGGCACCGCACCATCAGAACAGCGTGTGCCGGCGCTGCTGAGAGGAGAATCTCACAGAGACCGGATTCAGGATGTCGGGCCGTCTGCTAAGCACTTGTCAGGCTCCCGTATTTCAGAAAGAAGTCTTTATGCGGCTGACCTGGTGACTGGAGGATGTATTTATAAAACAACACACAAGGGCCAGGCTGGTTGACCCTGTCGTAACACTCTGCATTGCTGAGCAGGAGGGCCTGGGCTGGATTCCTGGTTCTCGCTGCTCTCGCCCAAAGACGGGAGCGGGGCAGGAGGAGGCTGCTGCAGAGCTTGGAGTCAGGGATGGGAAGGGGACAGACACTCAGTGTTGGGGATGTGCTGTGGGATGAAGGTCTATAGGGAAGATGGAAAGAGATATATGTGAGGTAGCTGTTGAATTCTGCACCCAGTCATGGGCAGAGGGCATCCCTGGGGTCACACGAGAGGAAGGACCTCTGTCTCAGGGCTGGTGTGAGGTAGGGACCAGGTAAAAAGGATTCTTCAGCTCAAGAGCCCTCACTAGAAACCCTGCACAACACCATGTCATCTTTCCTGCTCTGGGACTTCAGCTGCTGCTCAGTGGACCACATGTTCACCAGACACCTCCATCTGACAGAGAAAGTCCAAGGATAAGGAAGAAGCGCAACAGCACTGTACTGTAGATATACTTGGTCCAGGAAGCAGTAGGGTAATATCTACAGGAAGGACTGTTTGTAATCATAAGCCAAAAGGCAGCTTAGACCTCATGAAAGAAAGAACATTAGAGTCCTATGCTACAGTTTAAAGAGGACTTTTCCCCAGAATAGTCAATGCAAGGAGACGCCTTGGCACCGAGGAGCTAATCCTTCTACCTAGAGGTTTCCATACCATTGGGATTTTATCTGTTGCCTGCAGCAAGTGATAGCCCCACCAACTCATCATCTCTCAAGGCAAGATATATCCCTGCAAAGGAAGGAGCCTTCTCCACATGAACATCAAGTACAATTTGCAAATATCCCTCACACAATGTCTGTGGTCAGAGCCTGAACAAACTGTTACATTTTTCATCACAGCCTAAACACAACCCTCAGTGCCTGCCAGCTCAGAAGACACAGAGGTTTCCCAAATCTGGGGCCGCTGGATTGCACCCTGCATGCAGAAGTGGGACAGCTGAGCCCACAATCAGAGCAGGACAGATGAAGAAAGGTGCCTTGCTTTGGGTACGTAGATACCAAGCATAAAGGAACCTTATGATAAAAAATGATTGCACTGTGTTCAGAAGCTATCTATCTGGGACCGTACCTTTTCACTGCATAAAGTGAACCCACGGCAGGGAGCATCAGTGCTGACTTTGCCAGCGCTTGCTGGCATTTCTAAGCAGGCAAGCACCAAACAACAGTGATGTTTGCTCAACCAGTTTCGAAGGTGCAGATCTGAAATTTGAACTACAGCTTTTCACTGTGATTGGTCAGAGTACGACACATGCTATTATGGTTCTGTCTTCCGGGGTGAATGAAATACATTTTTGTGGTGATATTTCAAGTTGTCATGCTCACAGCTTTGAATTTTGCATTCTCTGAGTACTGTTAAATCCTCAAGAGCTTAAGTGTTCAGAGGAAGGGAAAAGGCCACTAATGGGAGATGGAGAAAGAATTAAAGGGAGCCACAACATAATGCATAGCTAAACACAAGCATACACAAACACACACACATCAACTCGGTCCTAGTTTGAATGGAATTACTCTGGGAAGAACAATTCCTTTCACTCCAGGAATTACTGGGTGAATTTCTCCAGCCCATGTTATGTAGGTCAAAGCAGATTATCACAGTAGTCCTCAGGGCTTTAACATCTATGAATATACCCAGCTGATTGCTGAGCAGGCCTTTGGAGTGGCTCAATGTAACGTGTGCTGATACTGTTCAGACGCAGAGGGTGGGTGCATGCCTGAGCTAAAAGGACTGTATTTTTTAGTTATAACTCACAATTTTCAGCACTGAGATGCTGGATTCACATCCCACTTCACTTTCCCAGCCTTCACTTTGGTTTCTGTGCAGTCTGGGAAAGGGATATGGGACTTGAGCTGTCACTGCAGATCCACAGGACAGCTCTTCTTGGCAGCAGGAGTTAAAATCTCTTTTCCTACCCTTTTCTCAGGGTGGCACTCGTGCTTGTCTGACTCCACATGGGTCCTACACCAGGCCTGGTCAGACCAGCTGCATGAGCTGGTTCACCTCAAGCCTGATGAGTGCTATGGTGGCGCAGCAGAGAGAGCAGGAACACGCAGCTAAGGGCAGGAGACGACACTGCCCCTTTTTGTGGCAGCTCGCCATTGGAGCTATTTACTTATATCATCAAAACACATCCTTTGCTGTACTGACTTAGGAGCTCTAGTGATTTATGCGGGGCTGACTTCAGACATCACTCCCCTCTAACCCAGCTAAGTGCTTCAATAGCGACGGCAGAAGAACCAAAGCCGCCTCCTTTCCCAGCGTCTCGGCAGAGGATGGCTGCGGCAGGAACCAGACCTGGCATCTGTTGCATGTTGCGTTAGGACCCCGGGCTGTGAGCTGTAGCAGCATGGAGCAGACGTGCCTTCTGCTCTGCCGCCTTGTCTGTGGGGAGCAGCAGACGCTGGGGAGAGAGGGAGACAGGCACTGCTACGGTTTCCTTATCATAAAACACCAGGAGCCCTGAGTCAGAGCAGGGGCCAGGTCTCGAGGCATTTTAATCTGCACTCTTCCAAGCATGGGTCCAGCTAATCTTCAGGGTCCTCTTCTCCCTCCTTCCCCTCCACATAGGGACTGAGTTATCAGGACCTCAGTATTCATCCCACAGTACAGGTAAAACCAACTTTAATTCTTTGCTCTCCCATCTCACCAATTCTATTTCAGAAGCTCTTGGTACCTTGGGATGCAGCCCTTATACTCTGAGTTTAGCCCACAGGTAAATCCACAGAGGTGGCCGTACCTACGCTTTGTATGCCCATTGCTTTAAAAAAAATATAATAAAAAGATGCCCACATTAGTATGCAGAGAAGGCCAATTTATACAGGGCATTAGGCATGCAGTATAAATGAGGCTACAGGAAGAGCAGAGTGGATGGTGAATGTTTATGGAATAAGTTAACAACTGGGAATGATGTTGCATTTTCCATGCAAGCAGACAGACAGATATAACACAGTCCCAACAGGGAAGAATAAATCCCTGTAGTTTGTGGCCTACTTTCAGCTTCATTAATGGAATAAAGGCCAGGAGGCATGATGTCATGAAATTAGCTTCCTAATTAAACATTGCCTTTGCCTCTCTTCCCCTCCCCTCTCTGGATGAAGTCAGTGGCTTTGCTGGCTCAGAGTGCTTGCTATTTGTCAAGGGTTGAAACTCCTTCTGAGCAGGGTAGTTAGATGTCTTTTCCAGTATCTCACAACAGCATGATCTGCAGTTTGAAGCCCAGAGTCTGGCACCCTGGCTTCTCTTTTCAGGGCACCTTGAAAGCCAAAGGACTCTTTGATTCTCAGACATACCCATCTCCTTTCAAACACCTGCCTATGTAACGTTCTGCAAGAACCTCTGAAGAAATGTGCTGTGTATAGCCATTAAGGATCCTAAAGCAGATTTGCTGGCTGGGACATTTCAATGATATAGTACTTGATCTGAATTTGTTCTTTCACCCCAACTTTTCATATAAAGAAAAGTCAGAACACCTGCCATAACTTTGGACTGTACAACCCAAACTGAGTGCTGAGCCTGCCTTGCTACATAGCAGGAGACTGGCTCTTTGTTGTCCTGTCCTATCCTTGTTACTCTGTGCACATCACTGCTGAAGAACCAGCCTGACTGTCTGAGGAGATGGAAGCAGATCAAAAAATATTTTCTTTCGTTCCTTCTTCAGGCACATACAACAATGTTGAGGATCTTAGTCTCTGCCTCGTGAAAGCAGACCAGAACAAGGTCATACCCACCCTCTCCAACCCTGCCTAAAAACAGTGAAGAAGTAAACACAGAGTATATCCTACTGAAGAAGGGAAGATCTAGCCTTTTCCTCCTTTTCTACTTTTGTAATCTATTAATTCGTAAAGCCACTGTTTTCCTCCATGGTTTGTTTTTACTGCGGGTGACTCATACACAGAAAAAAAAAAAAAAATCAGTATTTTCCCCACTACATAATATTTTGGTTTACAATAGTAACTCCAGAAAGAGGCAAAAATTCAGTACTTCCATAAAAAAGTCGGTCACAGGCTTTCAAACTCATCCAAAGTTTGTGGCAGCCTGGTATGCTCTTGTAATGCAATATCCTTAGATCAAATCCTTAGCATGGTTATAAGCATAAGCAAACTAGACCTCTCCCAAGTTTCTGCGCATCCATCACTGGCATGAACATGTTTGTTACTGTTTTCTGAATCTACAATATGGGGAGTGTACTGACCTTTCTCCCAGAAAATGTCCATGGCTTTACTTTGTCCATTCAGCTAAAAATGCTGCAAATACAGCATGGCCATGAATAATAGAGAGCCCAAAAGTTGATGTTGCCAAGAATGGGTGACTCAGGAAGTGGTTCAGACATATGCATGAGAACATTTAGACCTGCAATTTATCAAATGTGGATGCGTTGCTCATATTTATCATTTTTATTCCAATACCAAAGCAGAATCTACTGTATTTATTAAAAAAGTAACAGCCTCTGCAGCAAAGTAGTTCCCTGAAGTTGAGCACACCCCAGTGTGAGGCCAAAATCCCACTCTCCTTGTCTTCTTCACTCAAGCTGTATGATGGGGATACACATGTCCTGACACATCTCTGTGTTAGGGCTCATGGTGTGGGGCAGGAACGCCCTGTGGAGTTTCAGCTGGGACAAGGCTCTAGTTTGCTCATATTAATCTCCATATATAGACCCCACAGTGCTGGCACCACTCCAGCTTCTATTTTATCACCTATGGGCACCCTACAACTCCTTAAAGCCCATGTGTAACAATCTGAGGATTCAGAAGTGTGCTAAACTGCTTTGTAAAGGTGAATGCATCATTGAATTGTGACTGATACTCCGGGACTCACAATCCCTTTGCCTCAGCTGTCTATCCCCACTTGATGAACCACACCGATGCCAGCAAACTGAGGCACAAAGCAAGAAAGTAGGATGCACAAGGTCATGAAAGGAAAGGATAATGGGGTTGTGTGCCAACGCTCCAAAACATGATCTATAGCCTTAACCTCAAATCAAACATCCTATCTGCCCTGCACTGCTCCTCCCCTCTCTCCCCCTTCCTGCTCTACCATGCAACTCCCAGTGTGATACTACTACAGGGCATCCCTGTAATGTATGTTAAGTAAGTGTGTGTCTCCGGGTGCGCTTGTCTCCCATCGAGATGGAGCTATTTTCTCTCACTCGGCATCTTTTGTGCAGGTGCGTGCTTTACAAACAGAAAAATCAGCACTCTGCAAAAGTGTTTCTGTTAACATTTATCACCCCTTCCCTTCGTCATCACCACAGCAGCCCTCCCCGGGGAATGGGAATGCTAATTCAAGGGAAGATATAATGCTAGCCCGTTGGGAGCCCTGGATTAGAACAACAACACAAAAGAGAGAAGGAGGAAAAAAGAGAGAGACAGGAAGGGAGAAAGAGTCCTAAAGACAGAGACAGAGAAAGAGTTGAAGTCTCATTCCCTTTTATTGCAGCCCCATGCTTTTTAATTTTTCCGCCTGAGTAAATCCTTCCTCTGTGATCCTGTTGTTAATGAAAAAGTCCACTGCGGTCATTCTGCTGGCTTTAAGCTTATGCTTGTCCAATGGTTTCTTGAATCCCAGAGCTGTTAATATATCTGGAGTGGAGCAGCTGCAGGGCAACCTATTTCTATGATAATGTGTATACAGAGCTTTTATCTTTTTTTCGGGGGTGGGGGGTTGGGGGCAGTGGGGAGAGGAGAGTGATGCTTAACTGTTATCCCCTTTCCTCTCCTTCACCTCTGATCTTTCTCCTAAATATTTCCAGAGGGTCTACCCACAGCCCCAGGTGTTACTATAAAACTTCAATTTTGATAGGCCACTGTTAGGGGCTGAGACTTTATCTATAACTGAGTTGTATAAGGCTCAGTGTTGCCACTGCAAAATCATGAGTGTACAATGGTTAATCTCTATAAAGAACTAGCCTGGTAAAATGAAAATCCCAAGCTATCCCAAAGTGCTTTCAAACTGCAGCAAAACCTCTGGTTCTGAATTCCAGGAGTAAAATTATTTCACCCTCCAAGAGTTCCCACAGATATACAGTGATTGAAATTGAAATCTGGAGTTTCACCCTATAAAATTGTAAAATGTTACAACATGAAACCAAATCATTTTGCAGCTTCATCCAAAACTGCCAGCATCTGTGTTTGAGACATCTATGTGTTGTAGTACCACATGGAAAACTATCATAATTGATGTCTACATAGTTAGATTTAGTGGTCATTTCCCTGCCACACAGGTTGGTCAAAAAGTATGTTCTTTTTTCCCCTCCATTCCTCTTTCTGATGAAAGTTTTAAAAATTAACATGAAACAAGAAGTGGAAATCTTCCAAAATGTCTCAGATGCCCCTCAAAAGACAATAAACCCCCAGCTCCATCCCTCAATTTCCCCCTTTAAAAGGCCAAACACATTTTTGATAGGAAAAAAAAATTAAGTACACTAGCTAGTTTTCTAGTACCCAATATTCCTATTTTTAGCAAGAAGTGCAGTAGAGCGAGGATTGCCCTGCAAAGCTAAGCATGACATGTGAAAATAATAAGCACATCAGGACACAGAACTTTGCCATATTATCTGTAGAGAACCTTTGGATCTCATTTGTATAAGAAAGGAGACACTTCCTTCAGTTATATGCATCAAAAGCATATTCAATTCGAAGACTGTAGCACACAATATTTTCCTTAAAACCAGTGACACCTGTGCAGGCAATGGAGAAGCAGTAATGAACTCAACTCTTCCTCTTTTACTTTTTAATATTGGACAAAACCAAACCATCCAAATCACAACCTTTTTTAAAGTGTTGGCATCACAATCTCAACCTTGGTGAAGGGTGTGGCCAAGACAAAGTGAAAAATCAAACCATTTCCTTTTTGTTCTCCACCATGCTATAAACCGGATTATTGCTCTACCTTCCCCCATCCCCACTCCCCAGTAATTATTTAGATGATACTGTCACAGAAGGGTCAGATAACAGAAACCTTCACTCGGTCTCTCATTGGTTCGTTGCATCTAAAAAGGGCAACAGCATTTCACTTATATTCACTGAAGAAAAGTTTGGAGATCTTACTCAAAGGCTTTTGGGATACAAGAAAAGTTATCTTCACTGTTACAACACAACCATGTAGCAATGTAGATTTTTACTTTTTTTTCCTGTACTTCTATATTTTAAGGCAAATATTCTACTGGTATTCTTCATTCCAGGAAAATGAAAAATTCACTGACCAGCATCCTGTAACTTAGCATTTTTGTCAATCTAAAGACAACACTGTGTCAGTCTTGTTTGAGCAGCTGAAGACCTAAAGATTTACATTTTTAGGCAGTGTAGAATAGTTTGCCAAAGAGAACAACTCTAAAGGTGAAAGGAAAATTCAATCTGAAGCTTATTCAAATCTTGGCCTCCATTTAACTGCAGCCCAGCTAATGATCCTTAAGAACACTCTACCTGTCCGCTTGTTGCAGGTTATACTCTACCAATCCTTCCCCATATCGAATTAAATTGTCACTGTATCTGCCATTAAAAATAAATAAGAGAGAGCAAGGAAACAAGAGGAACCTATTCTACAAAAACAACCAAAGATTCATTTGTAATCTCATATGTCAGGCACACTACCTTTACAGTAGTGAGGGGTGCTACTCAGTCAAGCTTCTGTTGACATGTTTTGACAAAATTCCTTTCTTCAGGTTGTTTGCTTGATCCTAGAGTGCACAAGATTAGAGGCCTGCTGTTTTATACATTGTACAAGCTCCTAATAAGGAACAGTGTCTGGTCCCTAGAGGACTTAAATTAAAACAGACATGACAGAGAATGGGCACAGTAATAAAAGCAAAGGCAGAAGTTGAAGGGCATCATTTTCAGAGCAGGCTTAGATACTAGAAGCTTTCAAAGCCCAGTTCTTTTGATTGTTGGGCAGAGTACAGTGGAGTCTGGTGCAAACACCAATTCTGGATGAGGGGACAGGACAGCTGGGTTTGCTGCTGTGTGGACATAACTCTTGGCTCCAAATGAGCTCAGGCATTTGTACCTCAGAGCTCCCCTCTGGTGCAGACATTGCTTGGAAATCACTCTGAAGCTCTGAGGTCACTTTGTTGCTTTTGAAAGCCTTATTAAAAAAAAATGCACAAGGTTATCTATCAAAATCCCATCAGAACTCGGATCAGAATAGAGGTTTCCAACACGGTAGGCCCAGGTCCACATCAGAGGAGAGAGAAGGGGGAAAATCCCTCTAAAATCATTGTGTTTTTTAAAATGTAATTTTTGTCACTAAAACTATGGATGGTGAAAGGTGTTAGGTAGGGCTGAACTGCAACCTGCACTGCAGGTTTGGAGCTATATTTGTAGCTCAGATGGCTTTCTCTGGGGGTCGAGTTTTTCTGCTCTCTAGCAAAGGTACAGAATTCACATCTAGAGTCACCATTGGAGAACAAAGACTTCTGATTTTAAATGACAAAACAGAGCAAAAAAAATCTATCATGGATCTGACCAAGACTAATATATTTGGCTAGTTTAAGGGCCAGGTCCTGGCACCTTAACTGGATCAGATGGCTTTGGAAGGATATTTGTGCTGTTTTGCTACTTCTGTGTGGGCCTTGACTTGGAGTGATGATGGTTCCAGAAAAGCTGCAGCTGTGTGCAAGGGGAGGAATCACTAACTCAAGCCCAGGATGGCGATATGCAATGAACCAAACGGGCCCATTTTCTCCTCCAGAAACAATGTGTTGACTTGATGACTCAGGGAGAAAAGAAAAAAATAAAAATTAAAAAAAGTAGAAGGAAGCTGGACCCACACTAGCTTAGCCTTCACAAAATTCAGGTTTGGCCTCAACTTTGCCGCAAGACAGAGATGAACAGAGCAGCTCCCTCTCCAGGGGACACTATCAGTGCGTATCACAATGGTACCAGCTGAACTGCAGATGCTTTGTAGCAGGTAGCCTTTAAGGACCTGGCAAGCCAGCCCACTGCCTTATTGAGCTATTACCTCCTATACAAACATTACATTTACTATCCACATCCCTACCAGAGGCACTGCGGTTTCATCCTGGCTTGCTAGGCACAATGGCTGGTTCTCCCCTCTCAATCCTTTTCCTTTTTATGTCCTTCCCTGCTTTCATTGTCCTTGGTACCCTCAGGAAAGAGGGAATCTGCGACATTGCTGCTTCAAAGCCCACTGCTGTCTACTGATCAGTGCAAAGCTGTAGACACATGTTTCCATTTGGCCCTTACTGTCTGCTCTGGATGAACAAAACCAGATTAGCTTTACTCCTACCAGAAACTTTAGACCTTGAGAAAGCAAAAGCATCCCCACCTTTAGTCTAAAATTACAGCAAGTATAACTTTATACACTCATTGCAAAGCTCCACTAAAGCATCATGTCTTTTTAGCTGCTGCAAGGAACACCAAATAATAATGCAGCTTGCAAATTATAATTTTCAATACAGTAGTTGCTGGCTCAGGCAAAGCAAGTAAGGGGAAGGGGGGCAGAAAATCCAAAAGGATTCTGGGTATTTTTTTCCTTTTACCTCATTAAGCTTTGCTTCCAATTACATTTTAATGATGCTTGATGTCTTCTGTATGCTAGCATTTACTGCAGTCTCTTTAAATTTAATCGTCTTGATAATGGGTTACTCTGACACTGCAAATTAGGGGCTGAAAGAAACCTTTTGCCACATCCAGAAAAAGCTGTATGTCCATTCCACAGCCTGTTGCTACTCAGCAGGAAATAGCAGACTTGCATTGTAGTGTTCCTTCTGCCTCATGGCTTCCTGCTTCCTAAATGGTGAATTAAGGATGAACAAATCATGCGTGGAAAAAACAAGAGAGATTTCTGGAAAGTTGTTTTCTACCAGTGTGTTTGAAACCATGTTGGGGCATGGGGCATCATTTCAAGAAGCTCATTTTCTCCAATTGTCACCACCCTCATTAGGAGCTCTGATGGTTGGTTTCTTGCTGTAACCGGTAGCTAAGGGGAATTTAAGGAATTATTTTTGAAGATAGTCTTACGTTTTTCCAGCACCTCTCATCCTCATACAACACGCATCTAAATAGTATCCATGCAAGCTGTAAACTCACAGCCTCATGTGGAAAGATGAAGAGAATAAAATTAGAGGCTCATCACCCACATATTTTCACACTTGCTTGTGCTGTATTTTGGATACTGCTTTCACTATCAGTTTATATGACTTCCCATCATCAAAACATCTAATCACCTAGCAACCGCTGGGTCAAAACCCTTTATAGGAGTTGCAAATTTTCTCATCCCTTCTTATTCTAGGAGCACAATAAGTGGAAAAAATTCTGCCAGAAAAGAAAAGAACAAACAAGGAGAAAGGGAGAGAGGGAAAAACCAAGTGCCACAAGTCATAAGTCATTTGAGTTGTGTAGTGGGATTTAGGTCAGGTCCAGGTTCTGCTGAGATCTAGAGTCTCCCCTTCCTTAAAGTTTAAAATATTAATCAAAAAAGCAATTCTGAGCAAAAAGTGTTTCAAAGGAGCTTTATGGATTTGGCTTTTGATTCAGAAGTTGGTTACATTTCCCAGTTCCCTTTTGGTAATATTTTACTCTGCCAAATTATTATTTCACTAGAAAGTGACAACACCTCCAAATAGCATGAGTTCTTTGGGTGGTTCAGTAGAATAGGTCCCTCTTCAGCCACAGAGACAAGCAGGGAAACAGCACTTCATTAACACATCTGCTTTGCCATTCTAAAAATGAACCTACAGCTTCGGCTCAATCCCTACCTTCCAAGTGTTTCCCAACACAGAACTCACAAATTGCACTGACAGTGGTGCCAGTAGGCTCAAAAAGAGGTAAAACTGGGGCAAAGACACCGGTTTCTTTCCAGCTCTTATCTCCCACTGATAATGGAGCACAGTAGTGGAATAGATAGTAGTGGTGGAATCATTCCCATCCTCCACCTCATAACAGCATCTCTTCTGCAAAGAGAGGAACATCACTGAGATGGGTACATGATTTTGGTTCAGAAGGTGGCAGGCTGGTGCAAACAATGCAGATCCATCTCGTCATGTTTGCAGAAAGTAACTAGTTAGCTTAATGGCTGTCCCATTAAAGACAATAATTAAATAGATTATGGAAGCTGAACTAATCTAACAGCTTCTATGACAAAGACAAACATTTATGCTTTAAGTCTGATGGACCACTTTTTTTTTTTTTTTTTTCTGTTACTCTCTCTTGTCTTTTTTTCCTGAGAACAGTTCTGGTATATCAAAGTTCAGTCAGCTCTGAAGGTCATGGTTGAGGCCTTGCACCTCTGGAGGAGTGGAAGGGATTATTCCAGATGTCCCTGTAGAAACAACTCTTGTGGCTACACTCTGCAAAGGACTAACCAGTTTATATTTACATTATGGTGCTTAGTTGATAACTGATTTTTCTAATTGTGAGTTTCATAAACACTAATCTCTATAAAATTGACCAAATTGATTACCTTATTTTTCTCACACTGGGAAAAGGTCTCTGATCCATCACCTTCTCACCCTCCTGCCCTGCTTCCTTGGAGGACCATGAAAGCACAATGGGATGACTGTGAATAAAATTATGCTTATGCAAGTGTTTGAAATTTCTAAAATGGGCATGAATTTGTCTCTGAAAGTTGGCGATTTTTCAAGTGGCTCCATCCCTAAACTTTTCCAACACATTATTTTTACCTCCATTGTTTTCTTTCCAACACGTCTCTTTTGTGCTAAAACAAATTTAGAAAGTAGAAAAAAAAATATCCAAAACTCACAAACCTTCTGATTTTAACCTTATAAATGAACTTGAAAGAAAATAATATCCGTTACTGCCAAGATGTCTCTCTTACAAGCAAGCGCTACTATTTTGGGGAAGCAGAACGTGCGGAAGGAAAATCCTGGCTGTTATTCTCAGTCCTAAAATAACCCTTTATATATTTTTTATTTGTTTTTGGTTTTTTTTTTCAAGGGGTTGACTTTGTTTGTTTTTAAGGATCTGATTTAGGTTAAGTACGGTATAAAACCCAATCAATATCTCAAGGAAAATGTCTCACTTCAAACAACGCTCAGCCTAACACATCTCCATTTGTTCAGCTTCCTTTCCATTTCAGTGCTATTTTAATGGGGTCTCCTCCCTTTTGCTCTAAAATAATCCCCTTACATCTTTAGAATCAATTTCTCAAAGGCCCCAAATGCCGTCCTGTTGCTCCTCCAAAACCCTTGGAAATGGACTGGAAACCAGAGAGGGTCAGGCTCTCTCTCCAGAGGTTTCAAACGCCCAATGATTCAAGTAGGCATTGCTTTATTGAGGAAAGCTGTTCTCCTTAACACGTTTGTATTTCTGCTTAAGTGCTACCCCAAGAAGTTGCACGAAGGCATAAAATATAACACTTCTCTCCTGCCTCCAACCCTAAAAAATGGTTTACTTTTCTGGCTTTGCACGAACATGACTCTAATGAATGCAGCTTTCACCTGGGCCAGGATCTACATTGATATACGTGAGAAAAGTTTAGCTGAATCCAAGAAAGTTTTGCTTTTACATCAGCTACAGAATTTGTGCTTACTTGTGCTATCCATCACTATTTTGCAAAAAGCAGCTACAGCCTCCTATTTGCAAGTGGGGCAGTTAAGGGATTTACCAAAGTACATTAAATAAATCCGTGGCAAAATTAGGACTAAACCTCCATCCTCTGTTATTGTCTTTTTCCTCTGAGCCTTGCTAGGTGATAAACCGATCTCCTACCACCAGTTGATCTAGGGCCCACATTCTCTTAATTATCAGCTGAGCTCATATTCCAGTCTAAAATAAATAAATAACTCATGAGGAAAAAGGATTCTTTCTTCAGATTCCCACTACCTTTAGTCTTCTTTCCCTCTCCACCCGCCCATTTATCATTCAGGGAACATAAATAATTGAAAAGAATAGTACATAAAATTAATTGTAGAAAACACAGGCTTTTAAATTCTCATCTGCATTAAAAAATAAAACAGGGATGCTTGAGCACTCCATTTTGTAAAGTCACTTCCAGCAGACTTTCTGCATCTGCATAGAATTAGCCGCAAGACTTAGCAGCACCATTCATCCTGTGAAGATGTTCTTATCTGACACCCATAGATCTTTATCATAGGAAAACATTAATTGAATATTTATTGACGAACACCAGAGAGAAGCAAGAAAGAGAGGCTGGCTGAGTGAGGATGGAAGGAGACAAAAAGAGGTGAAAGTACGGTTGGAAAAGGGGGAACGGAAAGATTATGCAGCTGTTCCTTTTGTAGATGGCCCTTACTGGTCTCCCTCCTGCTATATTCATGCACTATATGATAGCAAAGGAATAAAATGAGTGTAGTGAGTTTCTGCTTCTCAGCAAGACCTTACTCTAGGCGGGACAACTGAAATGTTATGACTTTAAAAAAGGACCTGAAGAGAAAGGCTACACAATACTTTGTGCTGTTGACCTCAGCACATCCAGAAAGAATAAACCTGTTCAGGACACACAATCAATTCCAAGGGCAGCATCTGCCATCTGCCCTCCACGCAAGGGATCAGCAGAAGCAGTGAACAAGCCCGCCACGGGACCAGGTTGAATCCTGAACAACCTGTTCTACCCAGTTGTCCTAAGGAAACAGGGATTACAGAGCCATGCTATGTTTATTACCTATCGCCTTGTCCCATTCTTTCTCTGTCAATATTTCTTACAGCAACTGGGCAATTTTAACCAAATTTGACAGAGTGAGAGAAAGAAAATTCTTCAAGACAAAAAAAGATGCTACTTTCCATAGACATTTATGAGACTAGACAGCTGAGTGAAGGAAAGCTTTGTAAACCTCTTTTGAGAGAAAGCTGAAGTGTGTTCACCTCTTTATATTAGACATTGGAGAACCCACAAAAAAAGGATGTGATGGGAAAAAGAAGGGAGACTGGATAACACTGGAAACTGGGCTCCATTCCTTGAGCTGCACAAAGATAAGTTATTTTTGTCACCAGCACTTAGCTGCCTTCCAACCATAAATAAAGTGACATAACTGATGTCTGTCAAAAATGTTTTGTGCCCTCTCTCTTCTACCTCCCCCACCTGAGGGAGAAGCCTGTGTCAAGAGCAAAGACTTTGCTCTGAAGATTTTATGGTAAATGTTTTCTGTGGGTTGCTGTAGAAGATGGGCTGATGAAGGGCAGCTGGAAGAAAACACTCCAGGATACTCTGGAAAGAGGAAAAGTAGAAAGGGAGGTAGAAACTGGGGTGAAGCAAGAAACAGGGAATCAGGAAGGGAAAAGGTGGCAGGGTTGATAAAGGAATTCTGTTTGGGTCAAATAAATGGACTTCAGGATCAGTGAAATCGGGGTTGGCATTAGGACATCGGAACCTGCAGTTCTGTCACAGGCTTAGTATGGACACGCGGGGAGCTGGGGAAGTGAAAACAACATGTAACTATTTTTCAGATAGGTGGAGAGGGATTTTGGACTGAGGGAGAGAAGCATTGAGATAGTAGAGTGCCCCAGCCAGAAATGTCACTCAGAAAGAGACCTAGAACCAGGGTGTTCTGAAGTAATTTACACCAATAATGGATTATTGCAAGGAGTAATGAGGTGACATTAAAAAAGGGAAAAATGCAGGCTGAATACCTGGGGGAAGATTCATGGCAATGAGATGATGCAGTCAGCTCCTGAGGGAAGCAGTGAAGGCTACTTTACTTGAGATGTTAAAACCCTAGACAAATAAACCACTAGAAAATACACATCAGGAGATACTCTCACATTGTCCTCACTTCACTATGACTGTCCAAGCAACTTTCTAACCGTAGGTGTAGAAACCAAGCTTCCTTTCCCCCCTTTTTTTCTGGAAGAGTTCCCAAACTTTCTTTCAGAAGACATTGGGATTCTCAGCTCACACTCTGCTATTGACAGAAGACCTCAGGTTTGTTTGCACCTTGACTGGGAGTCAGATAATCCTGACAAAAACATTGCATAGACACGGCGGCTTTGCTCTCGCCAGCAAACTCACTGATGTGTGGCCCAAGGGTGTGTGTGCCACTGTTGTGCTTCTCTTAAATCTTTGTTTTTTTAGTTGAGGCATAGCAAAAAGACAGATGATGCCAACTCCAGCACGGGGGTAGGTGCCTGCCCCTCTCCCCTCTACAACTCACTTGAGGTCCTCTCTGCTCGTGAGCCTCTGATAAAAGGACGTGTCCCTCTCCATGTTGTCGTCCATGGGTTCACTTTTGCTTAAAAACTCCTAAAGGTTATTAGGAGGAAAGATGGTCCAGTGGTTAAGGGCTAACCGAAGGCTCAAGAGATGCAGTTTTAATTCCCTCTGTGGTTTCAGGCAAGACGCTTAGCCCGACATCCACATAGGAAAATGTCAAAACACTGCATTTCAACACAGTCAGAGAAAATGTGTTTCATGGTGGAAATGCCAAAGGAAAAAAAAATCAACAAAAAATCCCCTTTGTATTTGGAAATTGGGCTTTTCTTTTCAAAATGCCTCTGTTAAAAAAAAAAAGAACCTTTTAAATAGGAGGTAAAAATGGGGACATTTAGAAAAAAACCCCAGTAATTACATAACTTTCTATCATCTGCCCCATATGAAGCGAGGCAAGAACAAAGCATTTCAGGCTTCCCCTGAAAGGGTTTACATTTTTTCTTTGTTTTACACAAAAATTGTACATTTTTATTCAACTCAGACTGAAAGCGGGTTTCTCCTTACTCCAAACTGTAATTCTGCTTTGACCATCCAACACAAAATTCAAGCTCCAACTGGGAATGTATAAAGGAAATTGAGGAGAACAAAGGAAAGAGTTGACAATGAGCTAATTTCAAGTTGCTTCTCATTTTGCAGTTGTTTTTTCAATCATAGATAAACAAAAGTAAGCCAGGAAGACAAATCTAATAGGGGTGAGAGTCTCTCTGAACATATGTTCTTGACACAGAGATTTCTGAAATAAAATAGTCTGGCTATCAGCCAGTTTCTCTGCTTAAGACTGATGTGACAAGTAATTAACTGAGATGGGGAATATATCTTTAATGCACCAGTTATGTATAAGTTGCTCTGTTTAGGTATCTGTTCCTTTTCTCCCCCCTCTTTTTCTGACCACCAGACTACTTGCATGAGACACTTTGAAAGCCCGTTGCTTGGGAAGATTTTGATCGCAACTTTCCTGTGGTAGTGGAAGAACTCTGGGAGGGCATTCAGCATTTCATCCTCAAAGCATTTAAAGGAAGAGAGAGAGAAAGACAGAAAGGAGGACAGAAAGAGAGAACTAAGGAATTCAGAGGGATGCATTATTCAGCACGCTTGGAAATAACCCTTTTCACTGGCTCCACTAAGCCCAAATGCCCTGGAGGTTTTCACTATCTATCTTTTTCCAATGCAGCTCGGAAAAAAAAGCTCACATCTGTCAAGATCACAGTTTCAAGAGTCCCAATTTATTCAGCTGAATGGGATAAAAGCGCCTGTTGGAAAAAGATTTGAAAGGGGGGTGGGGGAGGGAGAGAGTCCAGTTCCTACATCTATCTATCTTTCTAACTGTGTGTATGTGTGTGTGTATAAAACATGCTCATTCAAATATACACACAAGCAAAGCTGTCTGCACTCCTACCAGCACAGAACTGTTTGTCTATCTTCACACAGGGCAGTTCTGCAAATCTCACATCTGTCAAGAGCTGGGCAGATTTACATGCATTGACCTATAGATATGCAACCTAAGCACATATGGATATGGTATAAGGAGATATAGATATATACAGGAGGCTGGGAGTGTGAGGAGAAGGAAATATAAGGGAAAAGCTTAAAAATCTTGTTGACTTTTTTTAATCTCTGCCCTTCTTGATCTGCTAAATGCTGTCACAAAAACATTTATTAATATGCAAATTCTAAGCAGCAATCTGGAGCCAGTCAGGTTGCGCTAATTTGCACATTAATATCCCTCTTCTGGTTTGCCTTTGCTCTCCAACGGAGGAGAGGAGACAGAGGAATCTCGTGCTGTATCCTTTTAAAAGGCTGCCACGGCGGTGGTCCAAAGTTTCATTTGAAATGCTGATGCGCATTTGAAGAGGAGAAATACAAACAGCATCTAACTCAGATGCAGAGAACAGGGCAGAGAGATAGAATGGAGTGGGTATGAGAGAAACCACTGCCAGATGCTTTCCCCCCAAATCCCATAATTGCACCATAATTGCAGGCTGCAAAGAAGGCAGCGCCATCATGAAATTGGTCTCAGAAACCGGCTTTGGAGTTCTGATTGTTTTCTCTTGTGGACTGATTTGTGTTTTCTATGGCATGGTTGCCTCCTGGGTCAGTTTTCCCTGTAGCTCATAGATCGGGGGGTGGGGTGGGGGG